>NC_077231.1:204470622-204793122 GCF_027887165.1 Monodelphis domestica | reverse complement strand
AGAAAGAAGTAGATTCTGGGGAGTCTTAAGTCCCAGGCTGAGGACTACATATTACATTTTACCTTAGAGCAATAGGGACCTTCCTGCTATTTTTCTTATTTTATTCTCTGGTAGGGAAAAAGTTCAAATTCACCTAGCTTAGTGATGGCAAACCTTTTAGATACAGAGTGCCAGGTTCCATCCCTATCCTACCCCCAGACTGAGAGCCATGCCCACCACCCACAAGAGACCATGTGCTATACCCGTCCCCCCACCAAGTACCAGGTGTGTCCTACCCATGCCCTTACCCCTCACAGGGAAGGGAGAAAGTGTTCCCATTGGGCTACTGGAAGGAGGGGTGGGAAAAGTGAGGAATGTCCTCAATGAGTGTAGAGAGGGGAAGGGGAATGGCCTGAGCACTCCACTCCCATATAACTCTGCCACCTTTGAGTCACCCACCTCTCCCCTGTGCATTCCCAGTGGGCTGATGGGCAGGAGTGGGGGATGTGAAAAAATGCCATCAGAAAGGGTGGATAGGGGGAGGGGAGTGGCTCTGCCTGAGTCCCTCTGCCTTTCTAGTAATGAACTGGAGTAGGAGGAGGTGGGGAGTGGTATATGTGCCCACAGAGGTCACTCTGTGTGCCATCTTTGGCACCTGTACCATAGGTTCACCATCAATGACCTAACTCATTAGGTAGATAACACTCACTGTTAAGAAAGGAGGAATTTGTTGCCTAATTTTCTTACTTGCTTAAATGCATGCCATGATATGTTTTTACTGATGTAGCTTGGGCTTAAAATCAGTCAACAAGTATCTATTAAAATCTCATTATGTGCTGGACACCATGTGAAGCCCTTTGGAATAGAAAAAAAAAACAAAAATAATCCCTACCTTCAAGGAATGTACTTTCTAATGGGAGTGACATGTCCATAACAAGGCAGATTCAATATACATAACAGGGTAGATGGAAAATATTCTTAGAGGGGAAACATTTATCTAATCCTACCTCCTTTCCCCCACCAGTTCCCCAAATATTCTTCCTTATTCTCCCAACCTTTGAATTCAAAGACAATTCCTGTGATTTCCAGATATATGCACACCTGGAAGAAGTTGAATGCCCCAAGTATCTGTGGCTGGCCCTCTTCTGTTCTCTATTTTTATCAGTGACTTAGATGAAGGCACAAAGGCATTCACATAAAATTTATGGATGACAGAATTCTCAACAGGATAGAATGATGGGCCAATTCTACTAAGATGAAATTTAATAGAGATGAATCTCAAGTTCTCCATTTGGGTTCAAATAAATATTTGGCATAGGTTGGTAGCTGAGTACAGTTTGTTTATAAAAAGGACTTGGAGGTCTAGTCAATAAGTCATTAGTGTGTCATGGTAACCAAAGACAAGTTCAATTTTAGGATGTATTAAGAAAGTTGTAGTATTAAGAAAAGTATAAGAGCAAGGAGACATAGTCAGACCTGATTCTGTAGGAAGATTATGAAGGAGAAGACTTCCATTTTTGATTCCCCCTGGCTAGACACCATCTAGAATATGGTGTTCAGAATGAGATGAGATTTCAGGGAGTGTGGTGATAAGTTAAAAGATGTTGAAAGGAAGGTTATCATTTCTGATAAGCTGGCAAATAGAAAAGAGGCCATAAAATGTAATGAGTTGAAATTGCCAAGGACTTTAGCCAAGAAAAAAAAAACCTTAATAATAATTAGAAGTATCACAAAATGCACTGCCTCAGAAGACATTTGAGTTTCTCATCATTGAAGGTCTTTAGACAGTGTCTATATTACTGCTTTATTACGGATGCTATCAGGGGAATTCCTATTTAGAGACAGGTTGGAATAGATTCTCTCCAAGGTCAAAAAGCTCAGATTCTGGATAATTCTGAGAAGAGGTACTGTTTAGTCTGGAAAAGAAGAAGATTTAAAGGTAATATGGTAGGTACATGACAGTATTGGAAAGATGATCCTATGGAAGAGGTCCTAGAGGACAGCGCTGGGAGCCATGAGCATAGCACATTAGAGCTGGGTTCCAGTTCTCCTTTTCATCTCCAGCTATAAGATCATGGGCAAACAACTTAATTTCTCTACACCTCAGGTCTTTCTCACATGGACCACATGATCTCTAAAATTCTTCTAGACTATGATCAGAGGAGTAAGATGGCTCAGTGGAAAAAGAGCTAGACTCAGAGTTATCTCTTGCTATTGGGTGACTTTGGATAAACCTGGGACCCCTCCAGGCCCCTTTAATAAGACATCTGAGGACTCCTCTACTTCAGCATCTATAATCCTATTATTCTGTAATCAAGGTGTCAGAAAGATGGATTTTTAACTTGACATTAGGATGGACTTTCTAACAATTATTAGCCATTGAAAAATAGAATGAACTAACTGCCTTGGAAGCAAGGAAGTGAGAGTCCAATCACTTAAAGCAGAGGTTATATGCCCATTTATTGGGACATCATAAAGTAATTTCCTTTTCAAGTCCATATTAGTCTAGTTGGCCCCTCTAAGTTCTTCCAATTCACAATCTATGATTCTTTTTTGTTCTTTAAACCCTTACCTTCTGTTTTAGAATTGATACTAATTGTAAGTTTTAAGGCAGAAGAACTGTAAAAGCTAGGCAATTTGGGGTTAAGTGACTCTTCCAGAGTCACACAGTTAAGAAGTAGCTGAGGTCAAATTTGAACCCAGTACCTCCTATTTCCAGACCTGGCTCTCTATTTACTTAGCTGCCTGGCTGTTTCACAATCCACGATTCTTCAGTCCAACATTCTAGGCAGATGGTACCAGGAACTAGTTACAGGTCACCACAGAATATACGGCCATCATCTTAGTACCCTGGACTCCATGCAAGGGACCCACAGAAACTTTCAAGAGGAATTCAGGACTTAACACTCTCCTTCCCCTTCCCACTCCCACTCCCACATCAATCAGCCTTTCTCTCTGCTTGGTAGCATGTCCTGACGTTGCATACAAGCATGTTGTACCAAGTTCTTAGTTCAGGGCTCCTTTGAATAGCCCCTTCCAGGGGACTGGAAATGTGCAGCACAGATGTCAGGAGGTGACCCACTGGCTGGCGTTTATGGTGCCTGCTCTCGGTGTCCTGAAATGAGTAAAGGGATTCTGTCAGGAGCAAGGGCAGCCGTGATCCAAGGAGATCTCCTTGGGAATTTGACCACAGTAAAACAAACAAATACACAACAAATCCCAGCCCATGAACCACCAGGGTAACTATAAGGCTTCTCTAACTCAAGCCCCGGGTTTGACAACCTTGCCTTCAGCCCTGCAACAAATAGAAAAATAATGGTGTGTCTAGTGGATGAACAGACGAAACTTAACCAGTCCCTGCCAAGCCCTTCTCTTTGTCTAAATTCAGCACTGGAGGGAGGTTAGAGAGAAGGGAGTGGGCAGGTAGAGAAGAGAAAGGGAGAAGAAGAGAATCTATGGGGGGGGGGGGGATGTGGCAGCTGCCCACAGGCATCCAAAGAATGGAAATGAAAGGGCTCCATGTGCCCAGACAGACTCAGCAGTAGCAAGCTGCCGTCCCTTCTGGGGAGATTTTTAAACACAAAATAAACTCAGTTGAGGATGCCTCTTCTCACCCCCAAACCCCCATCACTTGGTACCCTTCTTTAAGTGAAACAGAGTCACTCATTTGCCTGGTTGAATGGCTTTAAACCAATCAAAGCATGGGAACCATTTCCCTTGACTTGACCCCTGTGTCCGCCAGAAGAAGTAAATTAACTCAACTGAATTGTGGTTCAATTCGTCAAGTCATGGTATTATAGAATGGTGGGGCTAAAAAGGGTCCTTAGAGATCAGTGAGCCCAATACCCTCTTTTGAGAGAGGAGGATAATAATAAGTGAAGTGACTTGCCTAAGGTCACACAGCAGAATCCAGAAGCTCAAATGGGAAACTTTTGTGTCTGCAACTATGAGAGTCTGACACTATTGCTGATGTGCTGTCAGTATAATAGCATGTAGAACCATTGGCCTCATTTTATAGGAAAGGACAAACTGGAGTGGAAAGGATCTGATTACCACATAGCAAATCAATGGCTATACACAGGTGAATCCACTGCTAATGGTTTCTAAATGCTATGGAGGATTGATGTAATATCTGTAGTATAATAGTGGCTCAACTAATGTTGAATTGAATTGTAAACAGTATGCTTTGGTGCTCTCACTGGGTTGGGAGCACAGAAGCTCTGGTTCTAAGCCTAGAAATGCCTCTAAATAGCTATATGACCTTGGGCAAGTCCTTTACCCATCTACATCTCAGTTTCTTACATGCAAGTTGAGAGAGTCACGCTAGATGATCTCTCAAATCCTTTCCATTTCTAATAACTTATGATTCTGGGATTTGATGACCTTCATGAAGCAATTTCAGTCAAGAAAATGGGAAAGAAACTGAATGAAGGAGACTTTTAGGAGAAGGATCCAGGGTCAACCATTGTGAGAGGTTGTCAGGAGAGAAGTACAACTGAGGGAGATGGCAACTAGAGGGCTCTCAGATGAAGGTTTCTTAAGGAGGGAGGAAAGTTAGGAATGCTTGAAAGAAGCTGAAAAGTGTACATAGGGAGGGAGGAGAGAAGCATTTGTTCTCTTCTTTTTTAAAATGAGAATAAGACGAATGCCTCCTGAATGAGAGGAGGTGATTTTAGACCAACTAATGAGGATGCTGAAATTTCAAACCAGGAAAGAGAGAGTCTGTCTGTGACTGAAGACTTGGGAGCAAGTGGAGAAGGTACAAGAGTGGGATTGATTGGAAGTATTCCTGGAAAACTCTTGCTTAAAAAGAACTAGAGTCAGAATCTTCCTAGAGTTCAGGCCTGATGATGCATTGGGCACCAGCTCCTCTTCTAGACTTCACTGGGGCTCCCTGAGTTACCAGCATCCCTACAAGGTGGGCCGGACTGTGATCAGTGGCCTATTCCAGCTCTGCCACCTACTGGATGGCCAAAGAGATGCAGACATCACTGAATGCATTTCAGACCCATTATGGAAGGGATTTAGAAAAGTCAAGCCAAGCAAGCAATTGTCCCCTCCATTTCCTAAAACCTCCCTGCATTGACTGATCTTTTTGAGCAGTCTTCACTGGCTAGAGCAGGTACAGACGAGATCCCTTAGTATGGGTCAGAGTTCTTGAGAGAAAGAAAGATGACGTGTGATGGAAACCAGAGGATCGGAAAAGACTTCCCCTTCCTTCCTGTTTTCTGGTGGGGAATGCAGAGGGTACAGATGTGAGGGTCAGGGTTGTGCAAACACTCACATTACAGAGAGGAAGAAAAAAAGAGGGAAGTAGAGCAGATGAGATTTTCATAGATTTAGGGCTGGAAGGGACCTCTGAGGTCACCTAGTCCAATCCCCTCGTTTTAAACAGATGAGAAAAGAAGAGGTTAAGTGACTGACAAAGGGCACATAAATTCTAAGCAGGAGAGGTGGGAATTAAATGTGGGTGCTCTGAATACAAATCCAGGGCTCTATCCACCAGACTACTCTGCCTCCTTAGATCTTACTCCCAAAAAGAAAAAGGAAGGAAGAACAGAGAGGAAAGGAAGAATAAAATTACTTACCATGAATCTGATACCCCAATGTGAAAAATTGTTATGGTGCTGCGTGGATGTGGAATGGACTAGCAAAGATCTTTTCCAGCCTTTGCAAAAGCCCCCAGAGACAAGAGAGGCTAATATCTGTGCCAATCGTCTGAGGATGAGGTTGTGGGGAGCAGGGCTGACACGGCTGACATGGCTGGAATGGCAGGAAATAGCCATGCTGGTCACCCAGCTTGATTGTGCCTTGCAGTGGAGAGTCAGCCACTTGTGTGATAACAAACTCCTCACCTTGCCTTGTCTCTGGCTGTGACCTCATGTCAAAACCACTTTGGCTTGGGTTTCATTGACCCAGTTACTTAAGGTTTTTAGAGGCAAGTGCTAGCAGCATTTCCCAGGAGTGGCAGATTGCTAGGTCTCACCCTGACCTCTTGCTCTGTTTTCTCTACCCTTACCTGATTCTCTTTTTCTTCCCTTCTCCACTAAACCTTCCTATTCTCCTCTCTGTCTCCACCCCTCTTTCCTGAGATTCTAAGTCTAGAGGACCAAGAGAAGCAGGGACTCTTTTGGCTTTCCTCAATCTCTGCCACTTTGAAAGGAGATTTTGGATCATTGAGGAGGCTTTGGAGGGAAATGCTTCCTTCAAGATTTTTTAAATTTTTGGTGTCATTGTTATTATTGTTATTTTATAGGGATAGGGACTGAACCTGATTTTATTGAGAAAACTTCCTTCACTAGTGTATATTGTTGTTGCTGTTAATCCTTCATTTTAAAAATGACATCATGAGGGTGATGCCTTGACATTTTTTTAAACCCTTACATTAAATCCTAGAATCAATACTGTGTATTGGTTCTGTTTTAGGAAAAGTTAAGTTAAGGAGGAAAGTGTGTGTCTCACTAGACTTAACTTCTCCTTATAAGACTTCCAAGACAGAAGAGCCATACTGGCTAGGCAATGGAGGTTAATGACTTGCCCAGGTTCACACATTTGCAGAGTGTCTGAATCCACTAGGACCTCCTGTCTCTAGGCTTGGCTCCCTATCCACTGAGTCACTTAGCTACCCTGATGTCTTGACTTTTGTGTGAGTTGGATGTAAGAGCAGAATTGCATAGAGTCATTGATCTTACTCTTTCTTCCAGAGTCATCAAAGTTCAGTGACAGGACAAAAATTGGCACCTTAGGGTTGCCTCAAACACTGTCCAGAATGTATAAAAAGCAAAATTTCAACCCAGACTCCAAGGCCAGTTATCTAGCCACCATGAAAAATCATCTCCCAATATTAGTTTATACTTTTTAAAAATGTGTCTTAATCATCATGAGGAATTTCAGGTTTGAAAATTCCCTTCCCCAATGCAATTCAACAGCTATTTTCTAACTTATAGTCTTTGAGATTTCCCATGGGAAACACTATAACCTGCCCATCATGACCCAGATAGTGTTTGTGAGAGGCAGGACTTGAATCCAGGTCACCCTCTATCCATTATACCACATTGCTTCATAATCTGTAGCACATGCTCTGGAGTTTACTCTCCCAATCCCAATTCTCACTGCCAGATTGGTCCCCAGAGGACAAATGCTACTTCTCTCTTCAAACACCTGCTCCCTAGGAATCACAAACACTCCTGAGAGTTGCCCAATCCAGATTAAAATGTATTTGGGTAATATTTAACAAAATAAATGAAAAAAACAGCAAAATATAGCTAATCATACATTTTAAAACTAAGTCAATATGTGACCCATAGGGCGGATCCTCCCTTTTGTGTGAATTACTGGCCTCCATTTCTACTTGTATTTATACCACTGTTCTAGAGGACCCCAAGAGACTCATGAGCCTCCACTAGTATGATTACCCCCTCACCTCAGTGATTTTCCAATGTCATCAACTGGTTACTCAGACTTAGTTAACTTTTAGAAATGGTATGTGAAGGTGGTATAGGAAGAATAGTTGGTACAAAACATCGCCTCCCCCCCAAAATCTGGGGCACACTCTCCCACAAATACATAGGATCCAAGGGGAAATGGGCTCATGTTTAGAGCACATGTACCAAAGGAGCAACACAGCTGTTGTGCATCCTTTTCTCACCTTTATGGAACTTTTATGAAGTTTCCCTAAGATATAATAAAAGCATTCTATTAGGATCCCTCTAAGGTCCTGAAACTACCTTTCATCAATATGTTTCCATATAAAATAGATTTTGAACAATGATACATATAAAACCCAGTGGAACTGCTTGTTGGTTCCAGGAGGGGAGGGAAAGAACATGAAGCATGTAAACATGGGGAAATATTCTAAATTAATTAATTTAATTTTTAAAAATTAAAAAAGCTATGTTTCCATATATTCTGTAGAGATACAAAGAAATATTGTGTTCCAAAGAAGAGACGTTTCATCCTAGTCAGATGTTGTGTATTTCTCTTAATCAAAGAAATAAGGAAAATCTAGATGGTTTAACACAATCAAGCTTTAGTCCTAAAAAAAAAAAATCTGTCTGTGGGCAGTTAGGTAGCTCAGTGGATAGAGAGCCAGGCCTAGAGATAGGAAGTCCTGGTTTCAAATGTGATCTCAGATCTTATTAGTTGTGTGACCTTTGGCAAGTCCCTTAAAACCCATTGCTTAGCCCTTACCACTTTTTCTGACTTGGAACCAACACACAACATTAATTCCAAGATCTCAGGGCTTAAAAAGTACACAGATATGCCTGAGGAGGCAGCTCCTCATACACAAAGGAGAACAACATATTAAGGGGAATTGCTAAATATTGAGGGCAACACTAATATTCATGTATCTCAAAGCAATGTTTCCAGTGGAGCCTGAAAACTGAAATGGATATTAGAGATGATATTGTTGTAAAAGACAGAATTGAAAGGGATTTGAGTGATCATTTAGACTAGTATAATCTACATCTGAACAAGGAAGGCATAGGAAAGGGAATGTTGATATTAGTGGGTGATACATTAGGTCAAACAGTTGTTTAACATCCACTTGAATTCTGGTCAGGAGAAACCCACTATCTCCCTGGGAAGACCATTGTAGACAGATTTTAGACAGATGAAATTATTAAGATTCCCCCCTCCCATTTTCCTAGATGTAAATCTAGCCAAAATCTGTCTCTGTAATTCCCCCTTATTATTCTAAGTCTTGATCTCTAGAGTCAAGGAGAATAAGACTAATTCTTCTTCCACTTGACAGCCCTTCAAAAATCTGAAACAATAATGATCC
The DNA here is from genome assembly GCF_027887165.1 of Monodelphis domestica. Taxonomy (NCBI): domain Eukaryota; kingdom Metazoa; phylum Chordata; class Mammalia; order Didelphimorphia; family Didelphidae; genus Monodelphis; species Monodelphis domestica. The sequence goes on along the minus strand of NC_077231.1, from coordinate 204,784,358 downwards.
CCTTCTCCTTGAAAACAAAACAAAACAAACAAAAACCCTAAATTTCTCTTCCAGAGTAAACATCCCCAGTTCCTTTAGCAGACTTCTCCTATGATATGATTTACTGTCTCCTACCATTCTGGTTTTAGTGAGTTCCATTTTATCAATGTCCTTTGGACTCTAGGGATGCACAACTTGAAAGAGAGGCAGCTGTCCACCAAAGCGAAGAGGGATTATACCTGCCCACGATGGTGAATTCCCCCCAGGCTATAAGAGAGTACCAGGACATTTTCCTGATGCTGATAATTGGTGGAGTAGATGATATGAAGTTGGTCCCTGGGTGTTTGTAATGAAGTGTATGGTGAGTAGAGTTTGAGTGCTCCGAGAATGGAGAGGGCATGTTCACAGAGAGAGTGATTAGCTAGTTATCACAAGTACGTAGAATTGTGCTCAGTGTGGTCTGAGACAGGATGAGTGTCAGGAGGATCTAAGTTTTTTAATGTGTATAAATAGAGGAGGTGACCAAGTTCAAATCCTTGAACAATTTGTGAGGGGAGTTTCCCAGAAGGTTGAGGTTACCCCCTTGGTTTCACCTAAGGAAGTGTGGAAATGATGAAGAAATAAAGGTACCCACAGAGGCAAGAGCTCCCAAACTGCTACTAGCTTGGAGACTAAGGGTATGCTAGGTATTTATAGGACTTTATATTTATCCCTAATGAATTTCATTTTATTAGATTTGTCCCATAATTCTACCCTGTTTAGATCTCTTTGGATCTCAAATCCATGATCCAACATGTTGGCTATTCCTGCCAGCTATGTTGTGTCATCTAGAAATTTAATGTATGTCTTCTATGCCTTTATCCAAAACAATGATAAATATATTGATAGTATAGTATCCCAGGATAGTATCCTGGGGTATTTCACTAGAAACATCTTTCCACACTTAGAAATTGTTAGTCAGTTAGTTGATAAACATTTCTTAAGTTCATACTATGTTCCAGACACTGTACTAAGTATTGGGGACACAAAATACAAAACAAAACAAAGACAGCCTGTTCCCTCTAGGAACTCCCAATCTAATGACTGTTAAGGACTATAGTTTGAATCTAATCATTCAACCAGATCTTCATCTGCCTTCTCTACTATGCCTGCTCTACATGTGTCTTTCAAAGTTGCCATAAGAGACCTTGTCAAATGCTTTGCTGAAATTTAAGGATACAATAGTTATGACATTTCCATGACCTACTCATTCAGTAGTCTGTTCAAGAGAGGGAATAAGCTAGTAGAAGATGGTCTGTTTTTAAGGAAACTATGTTTGTTTTTGTTGGTTATTTGGTTTCCCATTCTAAATGTTCACTAATCTTCCCTTTAAAAATACACTTTAGAAGTTTGCCAAAAATTGAAAGTGTTCATTAGCATGCAGTTTGGAGACTCATCCTTTGCTACCTCTAGCAATGGGTCGACCCTCATTGTTAATGATCTTCCAAAGATCATTGATGTTGGCATGATAATTTTATGTCATTTCTTTGGTATTCAAATAGATTAATTGGATATAGTGGTTTGAGTTCATTTAGGACAGTTTCTATACTCTTTAACCATCACCTCATATTTTGATAAACATTTTGGACTTTTCCTTCCCAATCCGATGATTGTTTTCCTTGGCAGAAAAAAAAATGGGAAAAAAAAGGTTAAGTATTTCTTCCTTCTCTTGGTCATCTGTTAGCATTATCTCATCTATCCAGAATACCAACTCTGTCTCTTCTATGATCTTCCACTTGTTTCCATGGTGGTTTTAAAAAGTCCCTTTTTTGGTCTTTATCATTTGTCACAAGCATCAGCTCACTCTAAATTTTAGTACTTCTGACAACATTTTTTACAAGACCGTGCTACCCCCTTTTATATCTACCCTTCTTATCTTCCTTTGTTTCCACTTTCAATAAATGTCTTTTAAAAAAATAAGTTGGTCATTGACGCTGCTATAAATCCATATTGATCTCTTTTAAATGGCCTCCTTTTGAGAATTAAGTCTGGAGGGAAGGCTAAAATTGTTTTTTGTTTTTTTTTTCAGAAATGACTGTCACATAATGACAAAAAGCATTGATGATATGTATTTGTAAAGCTCTCCCTTTTCTTTCTCATTGGAATTGTTTTCTTCAGAATTTCTCTTCTGTGAATGTTAATTTAAGCTGAGTTCTTACCTGCCTTTTCTTAGAAATGTGCTCACTCCAAATCTAGTGTGGTCATCAGTCTACAATTTATTTTCTATCTCCTCTATCCTAAAATCTAAAACTGAGTGATCACTTCCTCATATGGTTCCCATAATTCCTCCTTTAGCAGTCACTTCTTCCCTGGTCATGGTCTGGTCTGAAATGGAAGTTCCTCTTGTTTCTTCTACCTTTTGAAGAATCCTGTTCCTACTCCCATTTTTCAAAGAGAGAACAAAAGGCAAACCAGGCTCAAATGATTTGACATACACCCATGATTATATTGGAACCAGCTCTAACTGGTTCCAATGAGCTGGGAAATTGGCAAATGCTACAAATAGGGCTTCAGTAAGTGTTTTGATTTCTAGACTTGAGTAATGTTAATAATGTGGAAAATTTAACTAATATAGATTAAACTTGAGTGTGGTATGACTACATATGTTTTTTTAAGATAGCTGGTTGTTAAACATTTACCACCACACTCTCTGTATAGATCATATAGTGAGGCAGAACAAAATTATGAAAAATTTTCCACATCTCTTGTTTGAATTATTGTAGAGCCAAGTGGGGCAGCTAGCTGGTGCAATGGACAGAGTACTGGGCTGGGAATCAGAAAGACTCATCTTCCTGAGTTTAAATCTGGCCTCAGATAGTCATTACCCCTGTGACTCTGAGCAAGTCAGTTACCCTGTTTACTTCAGATCCTCATCTATAAAATAAGCTGGAAAATTAAATGGTAAACTATTGAAGTATCTTTGTCAAGAAAACCCCAAGGGGATCACAAAGAGTTGGTCACAACTTAAACCAATGAACAACAACAAAAGCAAAGCAATCAGAGACATGAGAACAATTTCCACAATGATATAAAGGAAAATGACATTAAAACACATCCAAACTCATATTAATGCTCCTACCAATTAGTTCCAGTTGACTGGCAATGAAGCATACCCAAACTTCATGGCAGAAAGGTGGTGGACTATAGATGCAGCATAAGGTATACAGTATCTCACTTTGGCAAAGTTAATTTATTTGGCTAAATTACATGTTTTTGTTACCAGAGATTTTTATTGGGGGAAGAACAAGGAGAAATTGAGAATTAAAAGAAAGGGAACAATAATAAAATGTTCTTTTAAGTGTTTAGATTTCTGATATTATCCAAGGGCTACATTTTCAGATCCTAATGGGAGCAACCCCTCCCAGAATATTACATTAGCTTTGGTTTCAGTGCTAAAGGAAAGGAGTTATAAAAGGAAGAATAAACAATGTTTTCTAATGAATAGGGAAAAAATGCTTAGGAGAGTGAAGGATAAGATTATTCCTAATTATCTGACGCCTTTATTTATGTACCGTCTATAATAAAAATACTCCAAAGTCTTTGCCATCCATTGGAGGCTACAGACATAATTACTCGCTTAGAAACCTAGGAGGAAATTAAGTGATACTAGACAATTCCGTTTTCTCTCTTTCTTTTTCACCAGTAAAATACAACCAGTATATATACTCGGTGTCCTGCTGGGCAAGGCTGGAACAAAGAGGCGTTTTCCTTTAGCAGTTTTCTATGTCTACCTTGAGAGTTTTGGAAATAAGCAATTCTGTCTGGTAGGCAAAGCTTGAATTCTATGGATTTTTCAGTAGCCCTGGGACAGAAGAGATTGTGATACTGGGTGCTGCTGTAATCGAAAGGATCTGAGACAGGGGTTCTTCATCTTTTTTGTATCATGCACCTCTTTAGCAGTCTAGGGAAGTCTATAGCTTCCTTTCAGACTCATGTTTTAACGTAAAATAAAAAGCCTAAAATTATAAAGGAAAATGCTTATGTTGAAATATAGTTGCCAAAATTAAAAATAAAAATTTCCAGACCCCAGATTAAGGATCCTTTGGGTAAGGGGACAGTTCCTAGAGAAATCTAACATCAAAGCTTAAAAGGATTTAAGTCTTTGGGATTCAAAAATCATGGATAAGAGGCAGGGTGTCATAGATTAGAGAACATTAAGATTAATCTCACATCCGGCCTTTTTCAGATGAGAAAACAGAAGCCAATAAAGTTTAGAGTTCTCACAGTAAAAAAAAAACAAAAAAACAGGTTTGAAACCCACTGTTATTTTACTATTGCAAAGTGTGATGACATTTTATAGGTAAAGAAACCAAGTCTCTGAGAAGGGAAGAGAAGGCAGAGGTAAAATTTAAACCCAGGTCTTCTGATTCCAAATTCAGTGCTGTTTCTACCACATCAAAACTTTCCTCTGTGTAAAGACAAGAAAAAAATAAAGTCCAAGAGATCTTCTTTATCTTTTCCAGATAGGTTGAAACTTTCATTAAAGAGATAATATTGTGCCTTGGCTCTATGCTCCCTAAACCCCCTCTCCTCACCCATAGGTGTCCTCCTGTTCAGGCAAATAATGGTAAGAGTCAGGAATGGGATTTGGGAAGTGATTTTGCTTTCAGGTGTTGGGAATTGGGATAAGGAAGACAGAAACACCAAATGGCCCGAGGAACAGCTCTGAACTCATTGGGTGACCTTAGACAAGTTGCTTGGGTATATGAGGATGCTGACGCTGTAAGGCCTCCAAATTCCTCAGACCTCAAAACAAAGGTTAGATAAAGTGATCTCCAAGGTTTCTGCAGTGCTAGTTATATATGATCCCAAATGGAAAATCTTTTTTTGACCATTGGATTCTGACAGGGGACATCCTGAAGGTAAGAACGAAAGATTTGTTTTTTGTTGTTTAGGACCCCATTTGAGGTTTTCTTGGCAGAAATACTAGAGTGGATTGCCATTTCCTTCTCCAGCTCATTTTACAGATGGGAAAACTGAAGCCAACAAGGTTGAATGACTTGCCCAGGGTCACACAGCTAGTAAGTGCCTGAGGCCAGATTTGAACTCAAAGATGAGTGCTTCTGAGTTCAGGTCTGGAACTCTTTCTACTGAGCCAACTATCTGACCCCAAAGGCTTAGGACCCAAGGAGTAGATTTTGTTTTAATCCTATAAACTTTAATTTGAGAGTGAAGTGAGAGGAGAGAGATGGACTATAAATACACATAAATTACAAAGGAAAGAAATTTTGGAAAGAGTTTTCATCAAACAGGCAAAACTTATTCACAATTTCTACCATCTCTTTCTTCAGTCTTTTCCTTCTTCAATATTCTTCTGCTATCCTCATCCTCTACCATTTACTTTATCACACCAACTTCATCTAACATTATGTGCAATATAGCATAGGAGAGTGCTTAGAGTAAGGAGCATTTGGCTTCAGATTGCCCTCTGACTGACCCTGATTTTGTCACTTTTCAAATCTGTGTGCCTTAAGCATTGTCCTGAGACCTCTTTGTCTTCTTAACATCAGGTCCACAAACTTTTTAAAAAACATTTTTGATAACCATATTTTAATAAAATTGTTTTCCTTTGCATTACTCTGAATTTTATTTTATACATTTAAAATATTATTCTGAGAAAGGGCCTATAGACACTACCAAACTCCCTAAGAAGTCCATAACACACACAAAAAATTAAGAATCCCTTTTCTAAGTCAAAGGAGATTGATGGAGGGAATTCCTAAAGTAGGAATGACCCATGCTGTTAAGATCACATATATTTGGAGTATTCTCATAGCATGGGCAAAATACTGTGCTAAGCAAAAGAGAATATTTAAAAAAATAATCAATAAGCATGGAATAAATACCCTTATATGTCAGGTACTATGCTAGATGCCAAGAATATGAAGGGGGAAAAAATGAAACTGTCTGCCCTCAAGAAATTTATATTCTAGTAGGTATGAATTCTGGTAGGTATGACTCTCTACTATAAAACAAGAATCATCCTAATAAATTAATTTGCACTAAAATGTTAATGACAATATATCATTCCTAGAAGTAACCTTTGAGAAGATACAATGCTTAACCATTGCCTATCTGTACCGAACAGACCTTTATCACCTATTCACCTAGGCCAGTGATGGTGAACCTTTTAAACACTGCATGCTATGCCCTGCCCCCAACCAAATACTGTGCCCCATCAACCCAGACTGTGTCTCATACCCCACCCCACCCCTGATCTAGTTCCCTACCCCACACCTTACTTCAGACAGGGGGGGGGGAAAGGGGAGGAGAGTGGCCCAGGCCTTCTGCTCAGGGGAGGGAGTAAGCACTTACATTGGGCTTCTGGGCACAGGGATGGGGAGGCACTGGGAGCAGCTTTGATGGGTGCTGATTTGTGTGCCCACAGAGAGGTCTCTGTGTGCCGTCTTTGGCATGTGTGCCATAGATTCACCATAACAGACATAGACTATTGCAAAATCCTCTGACAGGTCTTCCCATATATATTCTCTCTTGGCTTTACTTCATTCTTTAGTCTTAAGTTTTACTTATATAAAGGTCCAATCCAGTTGTCCCCATTGCTCATGAAACTTAAATCCCAGAATTCATGCAGAACTTTGGAAATTCTCAGATGGATTTGTCATGAAATATTATATTACCATGATCTGAATTTGTACCTCATTCCCCTAGATTCAGATGTCTATGAAGCAAAGGCAGTGTCTTATCTAAGCTTTGCATCTTCATCAGTACAGAATGGTACTCTGTATACAGAAAGTACATAAATGTTGAACATAAATAGAAACATGAATGAACACAAAAAGAATGATTCCTTAATGGTTGAATTTCATTTAGGGTAGCATCTGGTTGGGAGGAATATTTTGGGAGTAGACTAGTCTTCCTATAACCCTTCATTTATACTGTGAAGGCAACTCTTTATTCTGCTCTCATGTAAAAATATTCTTGTTTGTTGTTTGTGCTGCTGGGTATATCAGTGGGAGAACTGTCCTGTCCTGAAATTGAGTGAGTCTTTTGGGGGCCTCTAGGAATAAGAAAAAGAGTAGCTGAAGAAGCTACATTTTTTCTTTGATTTCTCTCATGTCTGTCTAGTTTCCACCTAAGCAGTCCATCAAATTGGGTCTTTTGAGAGCAAATGGAGGTGGCAGTCTAGTTAAATGACTTGAATTGGGCACTGAGAATTAGAACATCTGGCTTCTACCCCCACAACTCTACCAAAACTACAATTGATGGTCTCCAGTGACCTCCTACCTGCCAAATCCAATGGCCTTTTCCTTAGTCCTTTTTCTCTTTTTGACAACTCTGAAACATTTGACATTTTCAGCCATCCCCCTCTCTCTCTCCCTCCCCCCATATATATGTATGTATATATATGTATATATATATTTATATAAGCTTCCATGACACTTTGCTTTCCTGTTTTTTCCCCTTTTTTCAAACTGTTCTCTTCTCTGTGTCTTTTATTCTTCTCCTTTGAGTCACCTGAAATCAGACATTTTCCAAGACTAAATCCTTGACCCTTTTTATAAACACTATTCCCCTTAGTGAATAGATTCCATGCCATCACTTCATCTAGATCACCTCTTACACTGATGATAGATGATACCTCTATATTGTACATTTTCAGCTAGTCCCGTATCTTCAACTACAAAGGGAACATCTTCAATTGGAAGTCACAATTCCAACTCAACATGATTCAAACAGAACCCTTTATCTATCTCTCTTTCCTGACTTGAATTTTTCTCAGTGGAGAATTTACTCTTGTAGTCACCCAAGTTCAAAGTTTCACAGCCATCTTTGTCCTTCTACAGAGAATCACAAGATCTGTTAAGTCATCCTTAGCAGTTATTTTTAATTGTCCCTCTTCTCTCCACTCTTGTGGTTACCACCATAGTCCAATTTAGCAAAATTCAACACACATTATTTATGAATACTGTGCTAAGCACTGTGAGCAACAATCAAGCACTTATTAAGCACCCATTGTATACTAGGCACTGTTTTATTCCTGTTCTTATGGAACTGGAAATTTAGGGGATGCATAAAAAATACAGGTGAATGTAATAAATAATATGTAACTTCTTTGGAGAAGTACAAAACAAAACTATGTGAGGTGGAGGGGAAAAGGGAAAAGAAGCTGCTCTTAACAATAGTTAGAATCAGAGAAGGCTTTTTGGAGGAAATGATATTTGAATTTTACTTTAAAAGTTGAGGAGGAAAGGAGCACGGTAGATATTTTAGGCACAGAGGACAGCTTGAACAAAGATACAAAGGCAGAAAAACAAAAGACATGTTTCAGGGAATAATCCAATTTAGCTAAGGCATAGGCCTATAAACAGACCTGAATAAATAGAACATTTGTTAAATGCCAACTATGTGCCAAGACTGTGCTAAACTCTGGAGATACAAATTCAGGGTTTCTCAAAGGTCTTCATGCAATATTAAGCTTTAATAAAAGTGCACTAAGACTTTTGGGACACCACATAGAAACAAAAAAGTGATTCCTTTCCCTTAAGGAATGTATGCATTAGAAAACAGATAAAAGGAAGTTTTAAATGGGAGAGAAGAATACACATGTGAAAGAAAGTGTCAGGAATATAAGGCAAAAGTTTACCTAAAAACAGAGCCAGAGTAGGAGTGGTAGGGAGGGGATCTGGAGGAAACTCTGAAATTCTGGTGCAAGGCCAATGAAGATGATGAAGGGGGTACAGGAGAAGAAGTGGAGATGGCTGGGAAGAAAGTATGTAGCAGGGAATAATATGAGAAAAATCTAGGAAAATGGAATCATCCCAGACTGCAGAGGAATTTAAATGCTAGACAAAAGTTTGAATTTTATTTAAATAGGTACTAGGAAGTCACTGGAAAGATTTTAAGCATAAAAGTAAACTGGCCAAATCTTTGAATAAGAAAGCTGAGTGTAGAAGAAATATGAAGGGTGGCTTGGATGGGGAGAGAGTAGAGGCAAGAAATTCTACAGGAGTCCTTCCCACCATTAAAGGGATGATGATGAGAATCTATATCAGCGTGATGGTGGTGGTAATAGGGGTGAGAAAGACTGTAAAGAATCAGCTGGTCTTGGGAAGTGACGATGTGAAAGAGGAAAGCAAAACAAGAATCAGAGGTAATAACCAATTTTCAAATATAAGAGGAGATTGGGTAAATGGTGATGGTGACACTGCTGCTGACAGAAATAAGATAGCTGGAAAGAAGATCAGATGTGATACCTAAAATACCTGGAGTGATTTGGAATTTGGGATGACATCAGGACATCAGATGGGGACGTTGTGGAGTCAATTAGAAATGCAGGTGTATCTGGAGCTCAAAATAGAAGAGAAGGCTGGAGATAAAGGTTTAAAAGTCATCTACAGAGAGGTAATGATTGAACCTATGGAAGTGTATGGGATTTGCAAAGAATAGAGCATATAAAGAAGAGAAGAAGAAGAAACCTTAAATCAAAACTTTAAGGAATGTCTCCCTCTCCTTAAAGAGTTAGAAAAAAGATTCAGAGAAGGAACTGTCAGCGACAGAACTGAGAGAATATGCTATAATAGAAACAAAGGGAAGAGTCCTACCCTGCTCAACAATCTGCAGTGGGTCCCATTGCCTGCAAGATGAAATCCAGCTGTACCCATTTCCATCCTAGAGTGGGTCTTCAACAACTACTGCAATGATTTAACCCTTCTGCTCCTTTTGAGATTCTATCACACATAGCCTAGCATTGTTTCTTAACTCTTTCATATATGGGTCTTCTCTCCTCAGAAAAGTCACAAACTCTTTGTGTACTAGGACCATCCACAAGATATTGCTTTGCATCTATCCCCTACAGTGTTTAGAAAAGGACAGCATTCAGCTTAGGTGCTCAAAGGGTACTCCTAAAAAGAATGAATGAATGAATGAATGAATGAATGAATGAATGAATGAATGAATATTTCAGTCTTTATCTCTACCTTCCTTTGTCATATCTTCATCTTGTCACTTCCTCATTTTCTAGCAACTAACCTAGCATCTGGCACATAGCACAAGCTGAATAAATGCTTATTGATTGATTTGTAGCCTCAGTTTCACCATCTAAAACTTGGGAGGGTGAAAACCATGCAAAGGGAGGGGATGACCATGCACTCTATTGCTCAGAGTCTCAGTGATACTGAGATCAATAGTTTAATTGCTGTGAAACACTGTGAGCCTCAGTGGTGCTGTATAAATAATCGTAATAACTGCGGTCAGTGTCGGAGAAGATGGTTTTCCAATATCTTATTTTAAAATGCATTTCTCTACAATTAACTCCACATGCTTCTGGCAGAATGAGTATTCCATATAGGCTCTTACTAAGTTGTTTTTTTCTTCTTCTTTATAGCACTTCAATTCTGGTGCCTCTCTCCTTTCCCAAGCTGTCTCTTTTTGGGATCAAAGGTCACCTATCTGCATTTGGAGAGAGCATCGTCTTCAGGCATGCACACAACGGGGGTGACTTAAAGCCCAGTCTGTGTGGTTTTCCTGGAGACTGTAGGGTGGTCAAAAGGCCCTTTGTGATGTCACAGCCAAACTCTCTCCCTGGCCTGGGGGCCCCTCAGCTTTCTGCATCTCTGCATTCCACCCTTGGCCAATGATGTCATCCTAGCACAGGAGCTCTCTTCTCCCTTCCATCTGCAGAAAGTGGCTTTCCCATGGCCCTTGGGAGCAGACTCTCCAGCCGTATGCCTTTCACACTCCTCACCCTGTGGTTTTTGAACTCCTAAATTACAATTATCTCTTGGGTGGACAACCCTGGTCAAAGCTGCTTCTCTTTTCTGGGGCTCTTCTATGAAACAAACTGTATAGAGCAGAGGGAGGAGATGGGAGGAAGCTTTTCATTTAATTTCATTACAGGCATGTGTGCTTGAACTGTGAGGCTTACTGTTGCCTGAAACTTTGGTTATTTCTATTATTAGATAATAGTTCATCTCAATGTTATCATTTCTGATTATATGCATCATTCAAGTTCAATCTAAAATTCCATTGCCTCCATGATTCCTTCCTTGATGGTGACTTCTAAACTCTAATAGCACTTTATGGCTCTATTGTGAACATTCACACATTCTACTTTCCATTGTAATCATGTGTACATCTTATCATTGCTAACTAGACTGTAAGCTCTAGCAAGGCAAGGAAAGTGGCTTACATTAACTTAGATTTCTTGATGCATCTAACTCAATGCTTTCCTTGTACATAATGCCATTATTGAGCAATAAACATGTATTAAATTATTACTAATAAAATCAGTGCTACACCATAGAAAGAGCACAAACTCTAGAGTCAAAACTTGTGTCCAAGTCCCATACATGACTACCTAAGTACTTTAACTTTCTGGACAATTGTTTTGCCATCTTTATAAGGCATTAAGGTTCCTTGCTCATATTTGTATCCCTAGCACTTAGCACAGTGCCTGGCACATAATAAATAGTAACTGTTCCATCTGTCTATCTGTCTACCAATCAATCTTTCTCTTTCTATCTCTATCTCTGTCTGCCGGCTTGTCTGTCTATCTTCTATCATCTATTTATTTCTATCTACCTGACCTTTATTATCTGGCTACACTTTTCTACCTACCTACCTATCTATCATCTATATCTAAGATCCTATGTGGTCTGTTCCTTTAATTCTGATGCAGAGTAGAGCCTCCTTTGGTTTATGTGAGGTACCTTGCCCCAACCTAAAATGATCTATTCTGTCAGAGTGGAAGATGGCTACCATGTTGTTCCAGATGGGTCAGGTGTGACTAAACCTTGTAATCCTTGTCCACCCTCACTTTTTATTTAACCTTAGTTTAGGCCAAAGCTTCCAAGATAATAGATGTCGGTGATCCAGAGAACTTTAAAACCCTACTTTATTAGAGTGTTCTTTTAGGAAGCAAAGTATCTGGGCTCAGATGCTGGTTCTGATTTTCACATCTTTTAGACGTTGAACAAGGGTCTCAAGTTTCTCATTTGTAAAATGGGAAGAGGAGAACTAGATGATTCTTTAAAATGACATAATCCTCTGATCCTAGACCAATATGGTGATTCACTGGGAGCATTTGATTCTCAATTTAATCTAAAGGAGATCATCAGTTCAGATCTAGATATTATCATCTTTTCTCATGAGCATCTGGAGAAGAAAGTGGCATGAACAAACCTAAGGTCATGCACGAGTCGACAGGGACAAGAGGACCCTCTCCTACGTGATTTTAAAGGTTTAATTCTTCAACTTCTTGGAAGCCATACCAGAATTCCTTACTCTAAACCAATATAGGCTTTTCCTTTATATGCACACATGAACACATACACAGCTGCTCTAGATACAGCCTCCTACTCTCCATTAAAGGGCTGATGCATGAGCAGTTTGATTGGGGCTGCAGGGGACCAAGAACACAGCTCATCAGGAGCAGATGTCAATATAACATACACTTGTCTGATGCTCCCCAGTTTATTTACTAGTCAGGAAAATTGTCCAAGAAATGCCGAGGGAATGAATGGCTGTTCAGGAATTCTATGGAGCTGAGCTGGGCACTGAGTAAAGGGTCAGGAGAAATATCCTGGAAGAAGACATCTGATTTGGAACCTTAATGCTCTGGCTAGTGCTTCCAGTGGAAGAAAAGAAGAAAGTAATCAGTTCTGTGCAGAATAGGTGTGAAGCTAGGCCTTTAAAAGAGAGAGAATTGGGAATAGCTAGGTGGCTCAGAGGAATTGGGAGCCAGGTCATGAGATTGGAGATCTAATTGGAGGTCTTCTAGCTGTGTGACCCTGAACAAGTCATATAACCTCTTACTGCTCTTCTGCCTTAGAACCAATACGTAGTATTGATTTTAAGATGGAAGATAACAAGTTTTGGTTTGTTTTTAAAGAGAAATGAAGCCCAGGATAAATATAGATATGAAGATTAAAAAGTAAGGTACTTGAGTTGAAAGTAGGGTTAGAATAGGCTACCTATAACAAATGGCCATCTTGTCTTTGACTAAGCATCTCTAAGGACAGGGAATTCATTCCATTGTGGTTCATCTTTTCTGCCTTCTAAATGTTTACTAGAGCTAGTCTTTCTACTGAGGTCTTGGCTTCACTCCCTTTTCCCATTGACATATGCCCATTCATTGACTTAGCATGCATTTATTAATCCCATCTGATATGACTCAAAGACACAATGGGAGATGCAAAAGATATCCTCTTCCTTCAGGGTGCTTACAGTCTGGTCATAGAGATAAAATACATCTTAAAAAGAGCAAAATTATAATTCTTTATGTTAGAAAATAACTGCATGGTTGGAGAGTATGCATAATGTGTATGAATGTGAAATGACGGAGTCCAGCACTCTACCTATTATACTATATAGCCAGAGGGTTAGAAAAGTTTGCTTGGAAGAGGTGTCTTAGAGCAAGCATCAGGGGATGCTGACCATGGATTAGTTGAAAGGAAGAAGCACTGTTCTGCTTTGGAACCAATATTCAGTATTGATTATAAGAGAAAAGGTAAGAATTATTTTTTAAAAGGGGGTGGGGTGGGGGGAGGAAGGACTGGGTAGGGAGACTTCCAGACAGAGGAAATAGCCTGACCAAAGGCTGGGTGATAGGAGTTAATGAAACTAAATTGTACAGTGACAGTAAGGATCTTGGCTAGAAGAGAAAAGAAGAGCCATGTTGAGAACTGGCATTGAGGGAGAAGTTGGACAGGTGATGGAAATCCTTGAATGCTATCTAGACAGAAGACTAGGGTCAAGGGGGAGTAGAGAACCACTTTAGGAGTCTGAGGCTGAGATGAAAACAGTGTTTAAAGAGAATTTCAGACAGGGAAACTGTCTGAGAGATAGTAAGAGTCCTGCTACTATCATGGAAAATAGAAAGAGAGACAAATCTAAAAGATGTTGCCTAGGAAGAATTGGCAGGCATTGGATGCTGATTGGCATAAAAGAGGAATGAAACTAATTCCCAGTCTCCTGGCTACAAGAATGTCTGATCTTAATGTCTGAGACTATTTTGCTAGTGAAGGTTCCTGGTTTCAGTTCAACACTTGACCATCCACATAATCCCTAAATGGGAAAATGTGGCTTGCCTCAGATTGTAGGCATCTCTGTATTTCCAGGTGTCACTCAATTTGAGGTACTGTGTTTGGTTTCCCCCAACCCCCTACCTAAGCTATGGTTTCAACTGGTTGCTCCTTCCTTTATTCTTCCTGTACAGCTGTTAAGCAGATGCTGAGTCTGACTCCAGAGGGGGCTTCATTTCCAGCAAGAGAGAAATGCTGAATAGATAGCAGCACCTAATATTCACATGGCACATTTGTCTAAGGAGCTCAAAGTGCTTCTTAAGATATTAACTCATTCATCTTGGCAATAGCCTTGTGAATTAGAGAGGGGGCAGGTAATATTCTTTCCCTGTTGTGAGAAGAATAAACTGATGCAGAGTATATGTGTTAAATAGTGAGTGGATGGGGGAGCTGTGGTTACTCAAAGCTGTAGGGTAAGTAGGTGGGATGAGGAATTACCTGTCTGGCTCCCTCGCAGAGAAATCTCTCTCTCTCTCTCTCTCTCTCTCTCTCTCTCTCTCTCTCTCTCTCTCTCTCTCTCTCTCTCTCTGTGTCTCTCTCTACCTCTCCCCCTCTCTACCTCTCCCCCTTTCTACCTCTCCCCCTCTCCCCCTCTCCCCCTCCCTCCCTCTCTCTCTCCTCCTCCCTCCCTCCCTCCCTCCCTCCAGTTCATCTAAGGCTGAATTGTGGCTAATTCCATTTCGCCATGTTTCTAAGTCAAACCATGTGAGCCAAACTGTTTTCATCTTTCTCCATATAATTTCTGACCCTATGAATTAGTCTCAGGTTATATCAACCTCAGGTTTCCTATACTATGTTTTTTAAAACCCCTTGTTGTCTGTCTTAGAATCAATACTAAGTATTGGTCCCAAGGCAGAAGAGCAGTAAGGGCTAAGCAACAGGCGTTAAGTGACCTGCTCACAATCACATAGCTAGGAAATTTCTGTCATATTTGAACCTGGGACCTCCTACTTCCAGACTATCACTCCCATTCTATCCCTCCAGTCACCTACTATTTCTTTATTGGAAAAAGCAAATTTTGGTCTAAAAAAATCTATGTTTCTAGAAGGGGGAGTCAGACAGCACATTTGTAAATAATAGCAATAGTGGTGATAACAATAAATAACAATGATGATAATTACTAATATTTAGATAGCATTTTAAGGTTTCCAAAGTACTTTACATTTTCCACACATTATCTCATTTCAGCCTCAGACAACCCAAAGAGTTAAATATTGTAGGTATTATTATCATCCCCATTTTATAGATGAGGAAACTGACAATCAAATGCTAAGTAACTCACAGAATGTTATACAACTAAAAAGCATTAGAGGTAGGATAAAAAAAAAAAAACAGGTCTCTCCTAATCCTAAATTCACAGTTCATTTTAACACCTGATAGGAACCAATATCTTCCCTTCTAAAGGGCTTGGTTTTTTGTCCTTCTACATAAGGGAGATATAGAGCTCCAGTTTTCTGATGCTGCCTCTACCTCAATTTTTCTTAGCTATTTGATCCCTTCTAAACTGGAGTTGGACAATAATCCTTCATCTTTCCTTCAGTATCCTTGTAGGGCCAAATATTTTCTTCCTTGGAGAGACTTCTTTCCATAAGTTAAGGCCATTGCTTCTTCCAGAGGCATTGTATGACAGTAGGTAGATATTTCTTTTGTAAATAACATTCCGAATACATTTCTTGACTCTAAAAGCTGGAGAGTTCAGATTCTCTGATAATATGTTGCTTCTTACCTGTGAAGATGACTTTACTAAACTGTTTTATTGGAGACAGGAAGAAGCAGTGTCTTTGAGCCAGAATGGACTATCTTCCACTTTTGACCTTTTGATCTTTTGTGTCCAGTGGCAGAACATGATTGTTCGGGCCAGGGTGGAAAGACCAGTCTTTAACAATAACTCCTTACAGTTGTATTGTACCTAGAAATGTAAACAAGAACACTTGACATCCATTATCTCATCTGGTCCTTACAACCCTATGAGGAAGATGGTGCATGTCAGTGCCAGCTGAGGCCCATCAGTCCAATATGGATGTCACACTCTTGCAAAGCACATAGCTCCTGGCACTTCTTGGTTAAATAGGCATATATTTTACCATGCTGCCTCTTTACAGACTCCCTCCCAAATCCGTTATTCCTCCCAGGGTTCCTGGCAAATCTAGCGATACTCTCGGTATATTCCTCTAAATATTACAGTCCTATTTCCTTTCCCAGGATATAGACTGAATCCTCCTCCCCACAAAAAAAGACCCTGACTTGGACTCTGTAATAACATTCCAACTATGCTCTCACCTCTAATCCCCCTCAATCATGTTCTCCATCACATTGTCCTTAGCGGTCCCCTTGTCCATCATACTGGTCAAGCTATGATGTGGCAATGCAGGCAGTAGTCTATTTTTTTTTTTTACTTTTTACCAATAGCAAAACTGATACTCAAAGGGATAAAGTGATTTGCCCAAGAACATACAGCTTGCAGGTTGACAACAAGTGTCTTCACACTCCAAGTCCAATGAATCAGACTGCCTCTGTGACCCATCTCAGAATTAAATTTGAAACTGGAGTCTCGTTAGCCCTTTGTTCTTAATCCAATGTACTATGATAGGTATGATAAAAATATGGAAGCAAAAAAGTTGATGTACAATCACTTGGATTTGATATAAGTGGCCTGAACCTTTTCCTATGACCTCCTTTATGCTTCTCATTTTAATATCCAACTTTGTCCTTCCTTTCAATCATCCCCCCCGCCCCCGTTGGAGCTCAAACCCATTTTATCAATTTCATCTTGTTCCCCTGCCTAGCCAAAAAGAGAGTAAGGTAAGTTGGGGAGGGACTCAGGTCATTTCCCTTAATTGGTAGAGGTGAACATGAAGTGCAGAGGGTGGTAGAACCCTTGAGAAGCTTAAAAATACTTATTAAGGCGCTGCTCAGTCTTTGGGTTTTGTGGGAGCGATAACTCCCACAGCATTGGGAAACAGAGAGGGACCAATTTCTTTGACAGTGTTTAGTAACATTGTGTAGTAGGGAAGGCAAAAGGGTAAACAGTAATTAATCAGACAGTCACTGTGTGTGTGTGTGTGCGTGCATGTGCGAGCGTGTGCCGTACATGATTGTATCCCTTGTATAATGCTACCAGGCTGTACTTAGTATCCTCTTCCTCCCTCTTAGGGTATGGATAACTCAACCTCCTCCATCCATTTGGCTCTTGCCTTAAAGGGTAAGCACTGAAGTGTGGGGAAGTTGTCCTTGACTAGAATGCTACTTTATTTTCAGGAAGAAAGAGAAGGTGGTTATTTACATGTCTATGTAGGAAGAAAGGTCTAGGAAGATGTCATTTTGCACATGCACATGTGCATGGTGTTCTGAAGAGGTAGAAAGTGCTATAGATGTTTTAGTGTAAAGATACTTTAGAGGTATGAATGAAAGGGGAAAGTCCTTTCTCCAGGAAAATAGAGCTTGGTCCTATAGATTCTCAGGTGGTACGAGTCACAACCTCATGGAGTTGAAAGGACACTGATTCTAGGGTTAGAGGATCTGAGTCTGAATTCCACCCCTGCCATTCACTGTTTGTTTCCTTAAACAAGTTACTTAGCCTCATGGATTTCACTTTCCTCTTCTCTAAAATGGGGAGGTTAGAAGACTTGTCCTGTGAGGTCTCTTTATGGATTGGATCTAGGTCTAAGAGCCTATGAAATGCAAAATGGCAGAGGCCTGGGAAGTCCAGAGGACCTGTCCACTAGTCCTGATTCTACCACTCCTCTGTTTTGTGACTGGTAGTATGTCACTTTGTCTCTGTAATCTTCCGTTTTCTAATCTGTAATAGGAGAGGTGTTAGGGGTGGATCTAATTCAAGTAACCCATTAGTTCAAGTTCAGTGTTGGGACATAATGAGGCACTCAAGCTCTCAGACACTTACTGAGTGGCCCTGGATAAATCTCTTAACTTCTGTTGGCTGTGGACAGACTGCTTGGGAGGGTCAAGACATATTATGAATCCTGGTTCTCTTCTGAATTCATTTGGAGGAAAGAAATTGCTCTTTGTTTGGAATTTAAAACTTTTTACAACTTGGCCCCTTCCAATCCTTCACAGTCTTCTAAAATTTACTCCACCATTATCTCTAGAACTTGGGCATACTGACCTCCTTTGATTTTGTTTTTCCAAACACGAAACTCCATCTTTCACCTTGTACCTTATCACTGGCTTACCACTATGCCTAGAATGTTCTCCTTCCTTACTCCCATCCCTTAGAATTGCTAGTTTCCTTCAAAACTTGGCTAGAGTGCCACCTTCTGCAGGAGACTTTTCCTAATTCCTTTATGCTTTCCTCTGAAAGGCTACCTTCCCATCTACTCTCTCTCTCTCTCTTTCTCTCTCTCTCTCTCTCTCTCTCTCTCTCTCTCTATATATATATATATATATATATATATATATATGTGTGTGTGTGTGTGTGTGTATTTATATATATAAATATATATATATATATGCATATACCTATTTATAGCTTTCCCTCATTAGAATTTAAATTCCTGGGGATAGCTAAGTTTCCTAGTGGACAGAGAACCAAGTCTAGAGACATGGAGTCTTGGATTTAAATGTGGTCTCAGATATTTCCTGGCTGTGTGATCCTGAGTAATTTGACCCTCACTGTCTAGCCCTTACTACTCTTCTGCCTTGTAATCAGTACTTAATATTGATTCTAAAATGGAAGGTTTAAAAAATGAATTTATATTTCTTGAGGGCAGGGATTCTATTAATTTATTCTTTGTATTCCCAGCATTTAGTATTTTACCTGATACATAGAAAACCTTTAATAAATGTTTATTGGTTATTTGGAGTTAATTACAATCTTTCTGGACAGGTAGACAATAGTCTCATTGTAATCTTACTCATCAGGTCATATCTAGAACAATGACCTTACTTCTTGAAGCCATATTTTAATAACCAACAAATGAAGATATCACCTTGTGATCATTGGTCCTCACCATAAACAAAGGATGAACAACAACCATACTTTAATAAAAACACTGACAAACTCAAGTGCATTATTTATTCACTTAGTGGTAACCAGATCGGCAAGGTGGTTTGAAACCATTTCAAATGAGGATGATGTGAAAGAGCAGGAGACTTCTATCAGACAAGAGAACATTTAGTTATCTTCAGATATTTAGAGATTTTTTCATTTAAATAAGTTCAACAAATTCTCTTGAGGGTAGAACCAGTTCCACTGAACTAGAAAACAGAACATGTTCTGAAGGTAGATTTTAAATGAGCAGAAAAAAAAAAAAACCTTAGCAGGGTATAGAAATGGGATGGGTGACTTTTGAGGAAGAGGAAGATTCCCCCCTGCTATATTATGGAAAGTATCTGTATGGAAAATATCTATGGAAAGTATCAGCCAGAGACTAAACTAGTTCTAGTCGATTGTAAGTACCTTGAGGCCAAGAATTGTCTTTTGTCCCTTTTTGTATCTTCAGTGCTTAGTATGGTTACCTGGAACATAGTAAGCACTTAAGATTTATTGATTGGTTGATGATCTCTAGGACTGTGGTGGTAAACCCTCTAAAAGGTTCACCAGCACTGTTCTAGGGTATTTTCAAATTGAATGTAGGATTCTGTTGTAGTAGGGAATTCTCTTGAAACTTAAATCTTCTGTCTGGACTAAAAAAGAAGAAAAAAAAAGCCTGGGAGTCAGCTATGTTGCACAGTGGATTGAGAGTCAAGCCTGGAGATAGGAGATTCTGAGTTCCTCAAACACTTCCTAACTATAGGACCAGGCAAATCACTTAACCCCAACTGCCTACCTCTTACTACTTTTCTGCTTTGGAATCAAAACTTAGTATCATTCTAGGACAGATGGTAAGGTTTTGTTTTTGTTTTTGTTTTTTTTAAAGGGCAAAGTTAACAGTAGCCTTTTGATTTAAAGAGAATGAAGAGGACCCTGAGGAAACCTATCTACATGGTTCCTGAAATTGAGAATATTTTTTGTGTAGGTAGGTAGTTCATTTTAAATAGGAAAAGTTCATTTTAAGGAGGAAAATCTAGACACTAGCAGCATTCTCAGACACTTTTTAGCTTGAAATCCATAATTAGGATCACCTACAAGTTAGACAATGAAGTCTGGACCAGTGTCTACAGTTAAAATGCAAATATTTACCTGAGAGCCCCATAGGTCCTCTTTCATTTGCATCAATTAGCTGGTCAGATTAGGTAGTTGATTACCTTGGGTCCTGAGGGAATGAGATACTCAGGCTCTTTCTGTGGGGAGAGAATCTGATAGTTCCAAACTCTAAGTTAGGTCTGGTGCCTAAGGAAGGCTATAATTACTGAGGATAGAACATAGGAGGGATTGGAGGGGAGGAATTTGCCAAAGGGAAATTTTACTTCAGAAGTTGCTTAGTGTGGTCCTTGCTTGGAGCCTTAGAGTTCAAATAAGGAAGAGTTAAAAGGGAGAACAGGGCTAAGGACTAAGGCCTGCACTGCCCACAGAGCAAGTGTTTAAAGCAAACTCAAGCTTCCTTGATCTAACTCCAGAAAGATTCCTGATGGACTTCCAGTTGAAGTTTGACCCTAAACCAACATCTCTTTTTCCTATCTGTTCCTTAATGAAGGAGGAATGGGTTCCAATTTTTATTCTGGGTTTCTTCCTTGGACTTTAGCTTTGCTTATCTCTTCTATTAATGACCTTGGAGGACTCTGACCTGGGTTCAAGTCGTCTTGGTCCTTTGACTTTAGTCCTTCTGTCGTTATTCAGTCATTTTTAGTCATGTCTAATATTTCATGACCCCATATGGGGTTTTCTTGGCAAAGATATTAGTTTGGTTTGGCATTTCCTTCTCTGGCTTATTTGACAGATGAGGAAACTGAGGTAAATAGAGTTAAATGACTTGCCCTGGGTCACATAGCTAGTAAATATATTTGAAGTCAAAATTGAATTCAGGAAGATGAATCCTTCTGACTCCACACCTGGGACTCTATCCAGTGTACTGCCTAGTAGCCCCAACCTCTGTTCTTAAGTACCTGCTATTGACTGCTATTGATTTCAGGATGAGGAATAGGACACCATTTCTGCAAAGGCACATTAAAGGAAAGGCTCTAGACAGAAAGCAAGACAGCATTGCACAACTCCCAGTGAGGTTCTCCTCACTCTATACCATACCTCAGATCAGGGAGAGTAGTGGTCATTCTATCATAGGTACCCTCTTGTTCCTCTCTTGAGGTCTTTTACTGCAGGCTGTAAAATTCATTTCTCTGGCTAGGACTAATGTCCTGTAGTAGAGGCTAGTGTCAAGGGACTGGTCCTATAGGAATTGTTTCTACTATTCTTTGGAGCACTAAATCCATAAATCTTCAATTCTGCCTTTTAAATAAAAGGCAATCAAGGCTTCCTGTCCCCCACTCTCATGATATAGTATAGGTTCATAAGGATATAACACAGTATGCCTGGGAAGTGATCCTGGCTTCCCTGTTTCACCAAGTATCAATCAATCCTACTTATGGCTTAGTGGAAGGTTGGTGGTAGCAAAGGCAAGATCAGTCTGGCAATCAGGGACATTTTCTTCTCCCCTAAGGGACGTTAAGGCTCAGATAGTTGAAGTAACCTACCTGAGGTTATATCCTTTTCATGGAATTCTTTGAGGGAATGCTTAAGAGAGAGTCTAGACCTACTTACAAGACCTGGTTTCTATCCTACTGGTCTCTCATCTCGATTTCAATTTAAATGAATGGATTCTGATGGGTGAACTCTGTTTTTGGGTCCCCTAGCTCTAAGAGGGGATTTTTTCTTTGTCTTGTCCAGAATTAGGCCTCTATGTCACTTTCTGGTCATTTCCTAATCATGCCATTTCATGTCCACCTCATTTTTAGTTCCCCTGTGTCCCCCCAATAGAATGTAAGTGCTCTGAAGGCAGAGGCTTCATTGCCAGTTTGCATTTGTACCCCCCCACCCAACACACACTAAGTTCTTCATAAATGCTTTATCATTCATCATTCATTCATGATCACCCCACTGAGTACTAGTTGCTTTTCAGTAATCTTCTAAGTCACATTTTTGTTTTTGTTCTTGAATCATTTTCAGTTGTGTCCAACTTTTCATGGCCCCATTTGAGGTTTTCTTGGCAAAGATATTGGAGTGGTTGCTGTTAACCTCATTAGTTTATTTTACAGATGAAGAAACTAAGGCAAATAAGATTAAGTAACTCCTAGATGCTAAGTCATAACCTTGTTCCAATCAAGGCCATCTAAAAAGACTACCAAAAGAAGGAGAGGTCTGAAGACTATACTTCAAAGACTTCTCAATTTTTATTCCATGCAATTCAAGAACCAGTCCATGTAGTGCTCTATCCTATCCTCTACCCCACTTCCTACTAGAATTGGTCTCCCTCTGCTTATCATTTCTAGGCATGACTATAGAGGTTGAAGGTAAGGAATTTTTAAGTTATGTGTAGAAGAAAGTGTAGAGGGGAAAATGCCTGTACAGTGCTGAGGCTATCTCTATATTTAGATATTCAGAGATCAGGAAGAAAATGTGGGGTTGACACTGAGTTATCTGCTTTTGATCCCTCTGCCCCCCAGCTCTTCCTAGTTCTCAGCTTCACCTTCTCTTCTTTATTACCATTACCATTGGCCTAGTCAATGAACTCATGAGACGGGTCCTTGCTTCTTTTGGTGGGCTGAAGCCAGAAAATCTTGCTGGCTAGACATTGACAAAACTACAGCTGAGGCTGGGAGTAAAAGGAGGGGTTGGAAGTTAAGAAGGAAGAGAAAGGGGCAGAGAGAAGGAGCCTGCATCTTTAAAGATTAATAGTATTGTTTGCTCATTAAGGAGATCATTCCAAGCCTAACGGTAGCCAGAACGCTTGAGTGCAAGCATCTGTTTGCTACTGGGAGATGATATTTATTGTTCGATACTTCAATGGATGTAAATAAACAGCCCGGCCCAGATAATGTTCAAATAAACAAACAAGCAGCTGCCAGGAGCTCCCTGGATGGCTGACCTTTGTGGGGGCCATCCTGCTGATGTTTTTAATAGCAGGCTGCCTGGCAGCCCAGACACTCACCATGCCAGGGATGGAGATAGGTGGCAGTGCTGTCTGGTGGATGGGCTGGGAGCCAGAAGGCCTCGAGGTAACTGGGGCTCTGCTGTCTAAGGAAATCCCAGGCTGGGAAATGTGTATCCTAAATGGATTGTGGGAGGAGAATGCATATGGGGATGTTGATTGGTATGTGCCTGTACTCTGGGGGTACATATGAATACCATCTAGATAAAGGGAATAGAAAAGACTTTAGGCACCCTGGTGAGGTGATATGTTGGAGAGAGAAGGAGATCTAGGTTAAACACTGCTGGCTTCATGACTGAATGGTGTGTAGTGTATACTTGTGCCTGAAGGCTTAATGTGCAAAGTATATACACAGGATGGCTATAGATGAAGAGTGTAAAGAAAAAAACAAATCCCCACTCTCTCACAATCTAATCCATTCTATCATTCTAACTTTCTAAACTCTAGCCCATTTCCTTCAACTAGATTTTATAGTCTATGACTTTTGTCTTGCCACTGGACTTTGATGACTCTGAAGGAGAGAGTGGTGATTGGCTGAAGCTCTGCCTCACTTAAATCCAGTTCACACTCCAGTCAAGCCATCACCCTGTGATGTCATTGGTCCTCTTTGAATAAAAGGTGAACAACAATCCATAAGGGATATTTGGTAGTGCTGTGACAATCCTAGACACATAGATGCTTAATACATGTTTATTGAATGAATGAAAGAATAAGTAAGGGAATGAGTGAATAAATATTCAGTCTTTGAAAAACCACCAAGGGGTAGGTTGTGGAAGGACATGGTTTTCCTTCATTCTCAAAGGTGAGATACAAAATCTTGTTTCTTTTATTCCATCTATAAATCAAGCAACTAATAAGCATTCATTAAGTGTATCCAATGCAACAGATATTTTATCAGGCACTAGGAGACACAAAGACCATAATGGAACAGTCCATGACCTCAAAGAGCTTACTCTTAGTAACTTGGTTAGGGCTTTGTCACCCACAAGTTAATGAAACTTTTTGAAAATTTATTTATATTTTCAGCTTTGGCCACCTCTTTGTACTATATAGAAAAGGACTGGAGTTGTTATTTAACTCTTAGAGGAAAATCAAGATAAGCAAAATCCCTCTCCCAATTTAGTGGGTTCCTTCTCCCTGGTTTGGGGGCCAATCCTCTATCCACTCTATTTCAGTTGACTCTTCGTAATGTGAATTCCATTGATCCTCTCTTACAAAGTTCAAAGAATTCAGGGGCAGCTAGGTGGCTCAGTGAATTGAGAGCCAGGCTTAGCAATGTGAGGTCCTGGTTTCAAATCTAGCCTTAGACATTTCCTAGCTTCATGACCCTGGGCAAGCCCCTAACCCCTTTTGCCTAGCCCTTACTACTCTTCTGCCTTGGAATCAATACACAGTATTGATTCTAAGGTGGAAGCTGAGTTAAAAAAAGTTTAAGGAACTCTCCCTCATACCAGAATTAGTTTAATTAAATATTTACTAAATATCTACTGTACACTCTCCATCTGACTAGACTTATTAAGCACTTTGTTAGCAAGGAGACTCCAAGTTTCAGAGACAAGGCTCCCTGCCCTCATGGTGACTGTATGACAGTGTCTGTGCCCTGTTCCATCCATACTTTTGTAGATATCCATGTTACCCTTTCCTTGCCTCCATCCTTTCAAGCTGAAGGATCGTGCTTGTGACCAATGTATTACCCTTCCTTCATCTTTTATTATTGGAGGGTGGCAACCAGAGACTTTCAGAATATTTCAGTTCAATCCAGCAACAATATTAAGCTTTTCTTATGTTCCAGACACTGTGCTAGGCACTGGATATACCTAGTCAGGGAGAAAAATTTTTATAGTCTCTGCCCTAAAAGGAGCGCATATTCTATTGGAGTGACCAACATATAGAGGGAAACAGCAGAGTGCTCAATATGGAGCTGGAAGACTTAAATTCAAATCCTGCCTCTAGCACTCATTTTCCTCATCTAAATCATCTCTAATCAATCAATCAATAAAGTGTATTTGGTTCCAGGGCACAAGAGCTGTAAGGGCTAGGCAATGGGGGTTAAGTGACTTGACCAGGGTCGCATAACTAGAAAGTATCTGAGGTCAAACTTGAAACCAGGATCTCCCATTTCCAGTCTTGGCTCTCTAATGAGTCACCTAACTGGCTCTCCCCTACAGCTCTTAATCTTATGATATTGTATCTATAAGAAAATACATTCAACCATAAACAAAGAAATATAAATTGATTTCAAGAAGAAAAGTATACTATTAATAGCTAAAGTGGAAGACCAGTTGTGGGGTAAAGAGAGTCCCAAAAGCCATTATGTAAAAGATGGAACCTGAACTATGAATGAACAGAAATTAGGACCCTTTCTAGCTTTAGATCAATGAACTATGAGTCTCTGATGAGTGTTCTGTGAGGCTGAAGAGATGAGGAAGTGCACTCTAGGCATGGGGGACCATTTCCTTCTGAAGACTGTCCCCTGTTTCATGGACCTAGTCCTTTGAGGGATGACTGTCTTCAGAGAACAGTCAGTACTTCTTGGGCCCCTTTCCACAGTCATAACTCAAGAGCCCAGAGCCTGATGTAGTTTGGAGTTCTCCCACTCCGGATGAACTTAGCTACAAACTCCTTGTCCACCTTTTTGTTCTTCCTGGAACCATCACAGATCATCTGGCCTTTTATCCATTGACTTATCTTTCTGCTCCCCTGAATTGCTTAGTGCCACCTATGATGACCTTAAAGTTTTCACTGTACACTCTTTCCTTCAGAATATCATAAATATCCTAAATAAGGCACTCAGTGATACTTTAGGATCCACTTTTTGCACTTCTTTTTTGCACAGAGAATTCATATAGAATCACAGTGTCCCTGGTTCTTTTTACCTTTTCCTATCTTTAAGCCACATCCCAGAAAGGATGACATATTCTTCTATATTCCATGCTGACAGGTTGTTTGTTTGTTTTTTAATTTGGAACCTTGTCAAAGATCTTTTGAAAGTCTAAGTAGATCAAAGGCAAATAGTTGGTGCAGTAGCTAAAGCACAGGACCAAGAGTCCAAAAGATTTGAGTTCAAATCTAGCCTTCTATACTTACTGGCTGCATGACTCTGGGCATGGCATTTGACTTTTGTCTGCCTCAGTTTCCTCAGCTTTAAAATGGTGTAACAATAGAACCTATCATTTGTATCTCCAAGAAATAAAACAGAGGGGGAAAGACCTATTTATACAAAGATATTTATAGCTCTTTTTATTGTGGCAAAGAATTAGGTATTGTAGGGATTTCCATTAATTGGGGACTAGCTGAACAAATTGTGGTATATAATAAAGTTGGAATACTATTGTGCTATAAGGAAGGATGAACAGGATGTTTTCAAAAAAAGCTGGAAAGACCTCCATGGACTGATGCAGAGTGAAATAATAACAATGAGGAGAACATTGTACACAGTAAGAGCAATATTGTAAAATGATCAACTGCGAAAGACTTAGTACTCTCAGTCACACAGTTATCTAGGACAATTCTAAAGGACTTATGACAAAAAATGCCATCTCTGGATAAAGAACTATTGGAGTCAGAATGCAGATTAAAGCATACTATTTTGTTCCTTTAGTTTATTTGTGATTTTGTTTTGGGCATATGGCTTTATATGAATATTCTCTGATAACAATGACCAATATGGAATTAAGTATGGCTTCATAATACATGTATAACTCAGATCAAATTGCTTACCATCTCCAGGACAGGGGAGGGAAGGAAGGGAGGGAGACAACTTGGATCTTATAATTTTAGAAAATATATATTGATAATTGCTATTACATGCAATTGGGAAAAGAAAATATCAAAAAATTAAAATTAAGATTTGACACTAAAAAATAAAAAATAAGTAAAATTTTGACTACCATTAAAAAAGCAAGCAAACAAAAATAGCACCTTCCTTTCAGGGTTATTTTTTTTTTAATTTGGAAAGTTTACTTAATTAATTAATTTAGAATATTTTTACATGGTTATAAGATTCAAGTTCTTTCTCTCCCGTCCCTCACTCCCTCTCATAGCCACCACTCAGGATTATTGTAAGGAACAAATGAAAATAATATTTGTAAAGTACCCAACACAGGGCCTAGAATATAAGAAGTACTTAATGAAAATTTGTTACCTTCCTCCCTCCCTGCATTCCTTCTTTCCTTTTTTCTTCTTTCTTCCTTCCCCCTTCTCTTTCTTTCTCCCTTCCTCTCCTTTTTTCATTTCCTCTCTCCCTCCCCTCCCTTTCATTCCTTCCTTCCCTTCTTCCCTCCTTTCCTCCTTCTTTTCTCCCTTCTCCTAATTCTCTCATTTCCTTTCTTCTCCTCATTCTCTCCTTCCTTCCTCCCTTCCTCCCTTCTTCCCTTCCTCCCTTCTTCCCTTCCTCCCTTCCTCCCTCCCTCCCTTCCTCCCTTCCTCCCTCCCTCCCTTCCTTCCTCCCTCCCTCTCTTCCTCCCTTCCTCCCTCCCTCCCTTCCTCCCTCCCTTCCTTCCTCCCTTCCTCCCTTCCTCCCTCCCTCCCTTCCTCCCTCCCTTCCTTCCTCCCTTCCTCCCTTCCTCCCTCCCTCCCTTCCTCCCTCCCTTCCTTCCTCCCTCCCTTCTTCCCTCCCTCCCTCCCTCCCTCCCTCCCTTCCTTCCTTCCTTCCTTCCTTCCTCCCTCCCTCCCTCTCTCCCTCCCTCTCTCCCTTCCTCTCTCCCTTCCTCCCTTCCTCCCTTCGTTCCTTCCTTCCTTCCTTCCTCCCTCCCTCCCTCTCTCCCTCCCTCTCTCCCTTCCTCTCTCCCTTCCTCCCTTCCTCCCTTCGTTCCTTCCTTCCTTCCTCCCTTCCTTCCTTCCTTCCTTCCTTCCTTCCTTCCTTCCTTCCTTCCTTCCTTCCTTCCTTCCTTCCTTCCTTCCTTCCTTCTTGTAGTGCAGTGGTTAGAATGCTATGAGTCTGGAGAGAATAGTTCTAATCCTAGTTCCATTTTTGACTTACTGAGTATCCTTAGACAATGACAATTGTTCTGCGACTTGCTCTCTCTCTAAAGCTGGAATAACAGAACTCTCCTGCCAATGTCATAGAGTGGTGAGAAAGAACAAATGAGATCATCCAGGTGAGAGTGCTTTGAAATATACAAAGCATATGGAGTTATAATGGTTAGTTTATGCTAGCCAGTGGGCTGAGCACCTCTTATTCACATAGATATTATGAGATTAAAGGCATGATCTCCCTTCCTTGAGCCATGTTGTTCGCCACTCCCCTCTACCTAAAAGTCTATATTTGCCTGACATTGGTTATGTTGATCTCCTGGAGGGAGTGATGCAGCAATATGTGCCCAGGAGTCCCCTACCCTGAGGATACAATCTCAAATGCTCCTTTAGCTCCCAGGGAGATGTTATAACTCCATCTTCTCATGGCTATACCATCACTCGGCTGTCAGATGCCTCGTGTGAGCTTCCAGCTCCTATTTAAAATATCTTCTACTTTGGGAAAGTAGAAATTCTTCAAAGCTAAAGGATTACCGTGTAACATCTTAGGTTGTCTGAGACATTCCCCTGGACAAATAGGGAGAGTTTCACTTCACTTACTCAGATATCCAGCCTAGGCCTGAACTGCTCTATCATCATAAAATCACTTTTTCAAGGAGCTGAGCACAGCATCCCTCCTCCCCTGCCAACAATCTCAGACTCTCAAGTGGATACAAAGCCCACACAGACACAGATGCATCAAGGTTACCAACTCACCTATCCCACTCCCCTGTCTCAGTGGGCTAGTAGGGCTATACACGTCTCATTGGACCTCCACCTCCCATAGCCTCAGTCTTTCTCTTTCCTAAATGTTAGGGTCAGTGATAGCTCTTCCCCTACTGCTAAAACAGGATTGCCCAAAGGCAACAGGGTTTTCAATAGTCCATGTCCACTGACATTCTCCCTGAATGCTTTCTTATGTTGGAAATTGTGGCACAATTCCTAAAGAGCAGTAGCATCTGTTCCCTTCCCTTTCTTTGGCTCTGTTGGGTTTTCCTAGTGGCCATGCTCATGGAAAATGGCTTCTTCTCTAGTTCTAGAATCATATGTATAGGAAAGTGCTAAATATTTCCCTCTATGTATCCAAGTAAAGACTTGCCCAAGCCATGATATTTTCTGTGAAAATTTGGCCTATGAATGTCCATGCTTTTAAGGTGTCTATTCATTTTGAGTGGATTGACCCTCACCCCTAAGGAGGAGGGGAGCTGGGACCAGAAGCAATGTTTGGGCATGAAATCCAATTTACCTTAGGGATGACAGCAAGGGACATCTGATGGGACTTAGTTCCAGAAGAGTTCCCAGGAGAAGGAAGTTTTTGCCTGAAGGCCTGGGGCTGGTTGGAGGTAGGCCAGAACTCTCAATATCATTGTGATGTTGTGGCTCCAGGCCTCAAATCTGGGGATGCAGCCTGGCTGGGCCAGAGGCCAAGGCCATCAGTGCACGGTCAGACTTGGGTGGTAATCCCAATTGGTTTTGCACAAGCTCTAATTTTCATTCAGATTAAGAAAGGCCCTGGCCCGGATGGGTTCCTTGTGGAACAAGGAAGTATGTTAAGGAAGGAGGTCATCAGGAATTCTGATGGCAAGAGGGAGATTTGATCTAAGCTCAACATGCCTCTCTTCCTTTTATTCTTGGTTTATTTTTATGAAAACTGAGGAGAGCCAAGAAGAGAATTGTTCATGCGTAACTTCCCCACTGATGCTCATGGACTCTAGTCAGATACTTAAGGCAAGATAAGAGTGAGTCCCTGGAATTATATATACATATAAACAACATACCCCCATCTACCATGCTAATTGGTTCTAAGGAAACGATATAAAAAGAAACAACATTACGGGGCTATTAAATCCATTTATGAAATGCAAGAATATTATATGTCACAATAACCCCAGGCGCAGAATCCAGTATGGGACAATCTCTTTTCTTTCCTGCCTATTTGCCTATTAATGGGTGGAATGTCTTGGATGGTTTTTTGCAAGGATATAGGCTTAAACCCCAGCTCCTTTGTGATCTTGGGAATGTCATTTAACCTTTAGGGCCCTCAATTTGTTCAACATTAAAATGAAAAGGTTGGACTAGGTGACCTCCAGGACTCTTGATATCTTTAAATTAATGAGCCTGTGACCCTTTAAATGTCATAATTTCTAGTCAATTACATTTAGGGCACTTGATGATAAATATCCAAGTCAAGAGAGTTCTTTTTGGGAAAGGTTAGGTCCCATGTGGATAGAGGATAAGCATGGGAAGTCCACAGTTTACTTGAAATAATTCCAATCCAGAGAAACCCCAGCTGAGTTGGTTAGTTCTAAGTCTTCTCAAAGGTCTCCTACTTCTTTTAAACAGGGCTCCCCTTGGGGATATCTTGGAACTAATTCACTTTTCCCTCTTGTCCTCTGAACTTTGAAGACTAAGTCAAACCTAAAGTTCATTTTTTCTTCTCCATCGTTTCTGGGCTCTGAATTGAGTCCACCAGGATCCATTTAACATATTTTCCTCATCTGATCCCGGGACACCTGAACCCATGCTTAGATCTGTGTCATGTGGCCCTGGGATGCCAAAGAGTGGCTGGTCTATGCTGAATCATTTCAGTGATGGGACCTATGGAGGTGGGAGTTTTCCAAATTTGCAATTGAAATTGTTCTGGTAACAAAGCCAGTGGATAGCACTGACTCTAGATTTAAGGATGTCACATTGAATTTGTGACATTCTTCAGTAATCTGAATTTTTATCCAAAAAACAGGACTTTACTGATTGGGGGAGGGGTGACATGGTTAAAACTGCATGTGAGGAAAGACACAGTGATGATTGGAGGACAGTTTGGAGTGAGGAGAGGCTTAAGATAGGAAGATCAAATAGGTTGTTATCACATTAGTCCAGGAGAGAGGTGATGAGGGCCTGAACAAGGGTAGTGGCAGTTTGAATGGGGGTAATGCTCAGAAGATAGAAATGACAAGATTTGAGGACTGATTGATTGGATTAGTAGGGTGAGTGAGGAGGAGACATTAATGGCATGATGAGAAGGGTAATGGTACACTAAATCCCAACAGAGATGAGTAAGAAGAGTAGGTCTGAAAGGAGATTACATTTTATTTTGAACCTATTGAGTTTAAGATGCCTGCTAAATTATCCAAGAATCAGTGGGTCATGGGCACTACAACTGAGGGGAACTGACCAATTGATCAGATGAAGGTCTGGGAATCATCTGCTTGGAAATTGTCATGAAACCCCTGGGAGCTGATGAGGTCACCACATGAGGGTGAGAGAAAAGAGAGGCCAAGTCTCCTGGCAGAGCCTTGGAGTATATAATAAATCAGCCAAGGCTAATGAGGAGTGGTCCAACAAAGTAAGCCAAAAACTAAGAGAGTAGTGTCTGAAAAACCTAGAGAGAAGAAAGTAGCCAGAGAAAAGCATACAGGAAGATAGCATCATTGAAAGTGTCTGATATTGTAAAGAGGTCAAGAAGGATGTGACTAAGAAGTCACAATTAAATTTGGCAACTTTGGAGAGAACAGCTTGAGTGGAGTGTTGAAGGCAGTAGACAAGAAAAGAGTGATTTATAGCAGCACTGAGAGTAGACAGTTTTTTTCAGGGGGTTTGGCTGTAAAAGAGGGGAGAAGTAGTTAACAGAGACCCTTCCCTGTAATATTGCATGCTAGACACGGTGAGATCTTTTAAGATTGGGGAGGCAGGTAGACAAAAAGAGGAAACCAGCAGATAGGGAGAAACTGTCAATTAGACAATCTTCTGGGGGAAAACAGAAGGGAATAGAATACCTATAGCAAGCACCTGGAGAAAATCCAGATTGGTCAATTCTCTTCCTATATTTTTGGTCTTTTCCAACAGAAGGTCTTGATGGCGGTGAGGGAGTTATTCATGTCAGTTCTGTTCCTTCACATCACAATTCACTTTGAGTGTCAGTTGTTATATAGGGATAGAAATACTGTGCTTATAGTCAAAAGACTTGAATTTGAATTTATGTTTTGCTACTCACTAGTAACTGGGTAACCTGGAGCAAGTAATTTCTATTTATTTCTTTATTTGTAAATTAGGCATGACAATAACTGCACTGCCCACCTCGTGGGACTGCAAGGATGCAATGTGATCACAGAAGTCATGAAAACCAATACTTACATAGCCTTTTAGTCTTCCAAAGCATTTTCTGGATATTACCTCATTTATCCTTCATATTCACCCTTTGAGGTAAATGTTCAATCTTATTACCCTTATTTTAGAGATGAGAAAAATGAGGCTAGGAGAGATTGTCCAGACTCACATAGCTAGTAAAGCCTCTGAATTAATCCTAAAACCCAGGACTTCCTCACATCAAGTCCAATGATCTAATCATTTTGTCATATAAAGCACTATATAAATGGCAGATCTTATTACTATCATTACTTATTATTACTGCTAATAAAATCTGCTCACTTCCTTTGACCCTGCTATTTTTGGTCAGGCTGCCCTTGCAGGTGGATTTACAAACCAAACTCTTCACTGTTCCAAGCTATCTTACTTATTGGCTAAGCTGAGACATTATTTGACATATCTTGATTTTTTCTCTTCAGATCCGTGTGGATGGACCCCGGGGGAATGCCCAGCAATATGAAACAGTACAGGTGGTGGATCCTGGCCCGGTTCTCAGGGACATGGCCTTCTCCATGGACCATGAGCATCTCTACATCATGTCAGAAAGACAGGTAAGAAAACCAAAAGCCACTATTGATTGCACTGATTCTTCATAAGAAATTTGACTCTTCTGAGGTTCATTTGGAGCCTGTCTGTCTAAACTACTTTTGCTTTTGAATGGAGGTGGGGAAGGATAAGAAGTAAGCTTGTCTTCTGGTCAATGACAGTTCATGAAGGCCTGGTTAAAAACAAAGCTTATTAATATTTGGCTCTTTGCCCTATGGTTTGAATTCTTTAGCTTAGGGATAAGTGAGGTAGGAGGGAGAGGAATAATTCAGTGCTGGATAATAGTTATCTGATTGGCAAGTCTAGAAATTACACTTTAATTTAAAAATGATGGTGAAGTCACTTCATTACAGAAATGGGGGACTCTAGGTATATAATATTACATAGAATACAAAATATCAGTGTTTCTAGTTTTGTGAATTTCTTTTTTCCCATTTATTTTTAAGCACTTTGTTACAATGGATCAACTTCACTAAACTGTAGAGGAAGGCTTCCTGGATAAGGGGATAGGGAGACGAGGGAGGCAAAAAACAAAAGGAATCAAAAAGAATAATGATATAAATCTGGGTCTTAGAAATCAGTTGAAAGTAAAAACTTAGGGACTTAGGATGTGGAATGTTGTGTATTTGATCTCTGTTGATTTGCTTAACGTTTTTTCTTGATTATAAGTGAGGCTTCTGTGGGAGCAAGAGTCATAAGGAAATGAAAACACATGGTATCAATAAAAAGAATTAATCAATAAGGCAAATCAATAAAAGTAAAATTGATAAAAGGTGGTATACCAATAAAATATATCAATAAAAGAACAAATAAAATAATAACATTGAAAGTTCAGTCAGTTCCTCTTCTCCTCTAAATCTACATTTCAAGGAAAGTAAAGACCTTGCTTAGAGGTATGCTGATAAATGTTTAACAACCAGATCTCCAAAAAATATACACATATAGTCGACAGACTTTTAAGTTTAATTATTGACATTTCCTTGATCACTTTCTTAAGTCTAGATAACCACCCCAACAAAAAAAAAACAACAACAAATTTTGATGCATGTTGGCTGATTTCTCAGGCATAAATGCGTTCACTGAAAATTAGAGTGTTTGAACTGACTCTGACATGCCCCTGCCTGCAATATTATACCCTAATCCTTTGGCTCCCAGGATTGATTCTCTAGTATTCTATAAACCCCTCTATTGCTACCAAGACCATTTCCTAGAACACAGGATGACCTGGGGTGGTGAGATGGTAAGCAACGAGGAGCCCATTGAAGAGAGTATCTGGAAGACTGGGTCAGTTCACATGACACCATGTAGGCAGGTCTCCCGCAGCTTTTTTAATTGGTCAGCTGCTCTAGGAGAGAGATCTTTTGCTCTCCACCAAGCAAGTACCATGATGCTAAACGTAGAGCAGCTGTGGTCATGCACTGTGAAGTCACCAGAAAGGAATGCTTGACAGGCTCTGTGTCTTCAAGTTGTACCAACACCTAGAACTCAACTGAATTCTTGAATAAATTATGTGAGTAGCCCTGAGTTGAGGCTTATTCAAAAATGAAAGTTGGCCTCAGAAAAAAACCTGTTTGTCCAAGCACTGATGGACTCAGTGCTAGAATGGGAAAAGGATAGCTATTGCAAGACAGAGCAAAATTGACTGCCTTTTCTCCCTCTGCCCTGCCTGCTTAGAATACCTGGTTAAGAATAAAAAGGGCTGAGGCCACCATTATTCCTCTGCTCCCAGCCTGGTGTAGACAAAAATGTTTCCATCCTGGCTCTGAGACTTCCTACCTATGTAACCTTGAACACATCACTTAACTTTTGTAGATTATACATTTAGAGCTTTGGGAAGGAGCCTTGGGGGCCATCAAGTAAACCCCTTTATCTTACAGGTGAAGAAACTGAGGCAAAAAGGAAATAATGAGTTCCTCATGGTCATATGGCTAAAAAGTGGCTCTATGGACCATGCCATTGTCTTCTCCTCTATGAAATGTTCACTTCTCTTGGTTTAGGTGACCCCCAAGGTTCTTTCCAGCTCTAAGCTGTAGAATTCTGTTAATGTGGTAGTGTAGAAAGAAGTACTTTCTCTATCTTCTCTAATAACTAGCTATGTGACCTTGGGCAAAGGTAGGTCTCTTCTCTGGACCTCAGCCCCTTCATCTGTAAAATGAGTGGGTTGGACATGATGATCTCCAAGGTCCATTTTCAGACCTGTGACTGAGTTCAAAGCCATGTGTCTTCCCAGAGCACTGTCTCTCCAGTCCATGAATATTTATACATGGACACCAGAGAGTGTCTGTGGCAGCAGCAGCAGAAGCAAGGGGGCAACTCCTCCCCTCTCATTCATCTTCATTAGAGAGGCTGAGAGCCTGAACTCCCTGACAGAGTCCGAATTGTTCCAGCCTGGTTGCCCCTCTCCACAGTGGGGGAGATGAATACCACATTATGCCACCCACAAGGCTTGTGCATTATGCCTGGGAAGTTGATGCTAGCCCCACCCTCCCGGGAATCTCAGATGACATCTTCAGTTGGTGTGGGGCTCCCCAGACCCCCAGCTTCAAGTCACACTGAGACCCATTGTGGCCACCCAGCTGAGGTCCTTGCGCCTTGGGTGTGACCTGAAGCCCGGGTCTAGAGGGTAGATTTCTGCTGTGGGAACCAGGGGCTCCTGAGATCTAGTCTTCAGCCTGGCATATGTCCTTGAGTAACAGTTTCCTGCCCTCTAGCTGGGCGAGATGCTGTCTATCCTCTGCCCACCTCTGAAGAATGTGCATGCAATTGATGAGAGCAGATCTTTTTTGTTATGAATTCACTTGGGAAGAATACAGATGACTGATGATTTCAGGTTCCTTTAAAGTCTGCCCTGTGGGCTCATCTGAACTGGGGAATGGGAATGGGATTCTTTAAGGGGCTCTTTAGGATGGCAGCTGCTGATCTTTATGAAGACCTGACATCATTTTCTCACAAGAGAGGCTCAGCAGTCTCAGCATGGTCCATTCTTTTTTTTCAAGGTCAGTTACAATTGTCAGTGTGAGTATGCTCACTCTTCAGGGAGTCCACTCTGACTTCCATTGTGACTTTGTCCATATCTCTTTTGGTGCCTCTTCCCCCCCCCCACCCACCCAGCTGACCATTAATGGAAACTAGAGGGTAGGCAGAACATCCAGAGCTCAAGATCTGGTCTAGTCAAGATGCCCTCAAGAATAATAGGATTTAGGAAGCATAACTAAGAAAAAGGAAGGAGGGCAAAGCATTGGAGTCTCACTCATGTGAACATTCCAGAGACATGCCAAGAAATACAGATCAAGAAATGCCATTGAATTTAGTAGGCTAGGTTCAAGGAACCATGAGTTCTACAATGACATCAGAGGCAAGGCTATAGAGCAGGAGCAATGCATAAGAGAATCATTCCACTAAAGATTGTGAGACCCTTCTTCGTGAATCCTGGCCCAACGAGCCAGTTGGTATTGGCCATAACTTCCTCTTCCTGTAGTAACTTTAGTTCATTAAAAGATCAAGGACTAACTAAAGTAGAACTTGGCATTCACTGAGATAACTGAGGCAAGAAGGAATTTTTGTCTCAGTCGTAATGCAAAGAATATGGATAAAATCTAAAGGAGAAATATCTAATGGTAAGATTTCTTTAGAGAGCAGAAAGGGAGGCAGAGAATGATGGACCATTCCGTATCTTGCTCTGAGATAATACCAATGACAAAAGCTCACAACTAAAGAGCATTTAAAACTTAAAGAGTGTTTTCTGAGGGGAAAAAATGCCCCATGTGATCAGAATAGTTCATAGCATTGTGTTTACAAGACTTAATAGTTTCTATTTTTACAGAGAAAGAAACTGCAGCCAACATAAGTGAAGCAGATAGACCTTGGTAACCCATATCTCCTACTCTTTGATGATTTAGGTATAGTTATTGAAGACAAGATGATGAAAAAAGAATCTTTCAGTCCTGAAAGTAAAACAATATAGGATCAAGTCAAAGAGAGGGGAGAACTCTGCTTCTGTTTCCCAAGTGAGAAGAGGAATTATTTGAAACTCAGTTAAGGAAGGACCCAGTAGGGACAGCTAGGTGTCCTACTAGACAGAACTTAGAACTTGGAATCTAGAAGACAAGAGTTCAAATCCTGTTTAGAAATTTACTAGCTGTGAAATCCTGGGCAAATCATGTAATGTCTTTCAGCCTCAGTTTACTCTTATGTAAAATGAAGGGATGTTAGACTTGATGGCCTCTAAAGCCCCTTCCTCCCCTAAATTTAGGATTCCAGAAGGTCATAGCCACACACATGCACACATGCACATACCTATACCTCCCACAGACACTACCATTCCTTAGACATCTCACCCCTTAAATTCTCCACCCTGGCCTTCACCATCCAATGACTTGGCCTCCAGGCAAAGCTTGGATCTCCTAGATGGATTTTTGGCTGCTGGTACCTGAGAAGTTAAATTGAGATAGCAGGTGCTGAGACAAAGATTATTTTGGGAGAGTCAGCAACTCAGCAAACTATGGTTTGTTGCCTCTGGGGCCAGGAAACTTTCCTCCTGACTGGCTGACTAGCCTAGGAAGGTCAGGGCTGCTGGTTCTCTTCATCCCCCTTCCAACAAACTGGAGCTAGTTTCTCCTGATTACGTCTGACCTCTGCTGAAAGCCACTGCACTGCCTGACCAGTGACTGCTCTCTGTAAAGTCACAGGTTTATGGAGAAGACCTTGGTAACTAGGTGAAATGTTTTAGACTTCTTCTTATGCTTTAGGCCAATGGAATCTGGGCTCAGAAGGCCTTCCATAATGGGACACAGCAAATGTTCTCCCACAATTATTTCCTTTTCATTTGATCAGAGTGTTTCATGGCAACTCAGACTCCCAAGTTCTAAAAGCGGGAAGATGCCAATCCTGATTACAGGACTTGTGGATTGGATGTAGGATAATGATTGTAGGGAGCAAGGAGAAAGAATGACATTACCCAAATGAGTCAGGAATCTAGGTGTGTCCCATGCATACATTGGAAGAAGTATCCCTCTTCAAGGATACTACTGTGCTTCAGGCAGCTGGCATGACTTTTTGTCAACCTGCTTTCAGTTCAATTTCATAAGCATTTATTAAGCACCTCTTGTATGCAGGACACTACCAAGTATAGGAGGTCCAAAGAAAAGGGGAAATAGTCCTGGCTTCAAGGCATTTACTTTTAGTACCTCTCAGTGACCAAGTTGAAGATCAAGAGGGGTAAGGCACTTCAAAGGGCATTTCACAGATGAGGAAAAGGAATCTCTGGGAATAACAATTACAAGTACATCGAGAATGCTAAGGTTTTTGAAGAGCTCTTCCTAATGTTATTTCTCTGATAAAAAATCATTACTGATACCTTTGTTGCCTATAAGATAATAATGATAGTGATGATGACATTAATGATAATTGTGATAGGAGCTGACATTTATATAGCTCCCACTATATATTCAAGGCATGGGGGTAAGCATTTTACAAATAGTAATTCATTTGGTCCTCCCAAGATTCTCAGAGGTATGTATTATTATTATTGTCCCCAGTTTACAGATGAGGAACCTGACACAGATAGTTAAATGACTTGCCGAGAGTCTTATAGTTAGTAAGTGTCTAAGGGAGGTTTCATATTCAGTTCAAATTTGTTCATACTCAGGCATGTGGCCAGCTTCAGAGCCTAGACTTGAATCCAGGTCCTCTGATTCCAGAATTGTTTTTTTTTTAAATTTTAGCACATTGCTTCCAGTTTGTTAATCATAAAAATAACAATAATAACGGCATTTATAAGATTTGAAAAACACTTACACATGCTATCCTGTTTTATCCTCCCAACAACCCGGATAGATAGCTGGGATTATTATCCCCATTTTACAAGTGAAGAAACTGAGACAAAACAGATTAAGTGACTTGCCCAGGGTCATTCAAGTGTATGGGGCTGAATTTGAACTCACCAGACAAGGTCCTAGTATGTGCTAGGCACTATGTCAAAGGACAAGGGCAAAACAATCCTGTCCTTCAAGGAACTTCAATGGGCATAGTAGTTCTGGTAAATGTTTAACATCCAGCTCTTAAAAAAGAAATCCGTGTTCTACACTGATGCACTTTTAAGTTTAATTGACATTATTCATATTTTTACACTTAATTCCAGACAATCAACAAAATAATAAATCAAATACTGATTTATAGCTTTTACCTAGTTTTGAGATGTAAATGGACATGTTAGAAACTTAACAATCAATTCCAGCCAATTAGAGTTGGCTCTGGCATACCATGGGGGAAAACAAGTTGGATATCTATAAGAAGACATAAAATAGATATGAGACAAGGTACATACAAGGCAAGTTTGGAAGTGGAGGGGCATTACTGGTTACAGAGATT
Source organism: Monodelphis domestica (assembly GCF_027887165.1). Lineage (NCBI taxonomy): Eukaryota > Metazoa > Chordata > Mammalia > Didelphimorphia > Didelphidae > Monodelphis > Monodelphis domestica. The sequence goes on along the minus strand of NC_077231.1, from coordinate 204,745,186 downwards.
AACAAAGACTTCACGTAGAAGATGGAACTTGAACCAGGCATTCATTGAAAGGAGGTAGGCAGTCTAACAACCACACGAAGGAGACAATCAAGGTAATTTGAGTAAGGAAGAAGTATTAAAAATTTGGGCAGGGGTTCTTAACCTGGGGTCCCCAGAGTCCCAAGGTATCTATAGATAATATATAACTAATATAATATGAAATGATATGATATGATAGATGATACATATATATATATATATATATAGTAAGGGGTTTGGTGAGCTTAGACTGGGGGTTGGAGAAGATTATACCTTTTATACAAATTTTGAAATTAAAAAAAAGGTTCAAAGAAGGGGTCCATAGGCTTCACCAGACTACCCAAAGGGTATATACCCCACACAAAAGATGAAGAACTCTACCTAACTCCTTGACAGAGCTAGGGCATCCACAAGGGTTGGCACAATGCATATATTTTCAGATTTTTTTCAATATACTACCTAGTTAGGATGATTTATTCCTTTTTTTGTCTTCAAAAATACTCCTTGTTATATGAAATGGGAAGGTGAGGGATAATAGGGAGGAGTTATGATGATATAAAATATATATTCATAAAATTTATTTTAAAACTAAGAGTCACTAGCATAGAGGGATCAGGAAACTTTAATGCAGAAGGTAACAAGAGCTGATTTTGATGGAAAGCATTCATTGTGTGTCTGTGTGTGTGTGTGTTGCTAGCCATAGGTGTTGCTTTGTTTCTTTGTGCCAGTATAAAGCATACATCTCTTTTTAAAAAATTGAAATCCTGCCTCTTAATTTCTGGATATGCATCTTCTCTTCCTTTTTCTATGCGTCCATGTCTTTGTCAGCCTCTCTACTTTGTATGGGTACATGTATGTGGGCATTTGCTAAAACTCCCCAGACCCCAAGGGGATTTCATTACACACTGAAACTCCTCTGATGAAACCTTGCCAAACAGAGAGCAAGGAAGAAAGGGAGGAAAGTGGCATTGGAAGAGATAAAGGAGAAGATGGGGTTGGGGGTGATAGCGGTCCCACTGGTACCTCAGAATGCCATCTCATCATAGGAAAAGCAGGATTCACATATCTAAGCCAAACCTGCTCCTATTTGTGATCCCCCAACAAGTACTAGGGTGAATCACCCCATTGGAAAAGTCCACACGCCCATCTCCCCTTGACTGAAGAACAGATCTTCAAATGCATGCTTCTGCTTCTAAGATATGTTTCCCTCTTTGAGCTGAGACTGGCGTGGGTGCTGCCTCCATCATTTCCCATTCTTTCTTTTTTCTTACTCTCACAGAGAGTAATTGCTTTCCTCACAGACATAGGTATTTTTAGGACACAACTATTTTAAAAAAAGGTACAGCTTGTCTCTTGGCACCAAGGGCAGAAGCCAGTGGGTAGCTACTCCTTAGTCCTAACTGTTTACTATGGAGACAGAGGCTTCTGGGAGCTGTGGGATTTGGGTTTGGAGTTGGGCCAGCTTAGGCTCATGAGGAAGTAAGAAGAGATAGAACTGACTGGTTAATCAGATTTGGATACAGGAGAACCAAGATTAAATTCTGGTTCTGATATGTGTCTGTGATCAAGTCACTTAAATTCTCTAAACTAGAGATCAGTTTCTGCATCTGTAAAATTGTAAATTTTAAGCTGGAAGAGAATATAGAGGCTACCTAGACTAGCCATTCTGAAAGAGGTCAATCAGCCTCTTTACACTATTAATAATTATTAATTCCTCCCCCTCAAAGAGGGAGATTCAAACCGAATATCATCCTACTCCAAATGCACTGCTCTTTCACTGTAGTGACACCTGAACTGCCTGTCTTAAAAGGGCTATGAGAAAAGTGCTTTATAACTGGTAAAACATGCTTTTCAGTTGTTAGTCATTTTTAAGTGTCATCCAACTTTTCATGATTCCATTTGATGTTTTCTTGGCAAAAATACCAGAGTAGTTTGACATTTTCTTCTCTAGCTCATTTTACCAATAAAGAAATTGAGGCAAACAGGATTAAGTGTCTTGCCCAGAGTTCCATAGAGGCTAGATTTGAACCTAGGTCTTCTAGGCCCAGAACTCTATCCACTGAGCTACCTAGCTGCCCCTTAAAGCATGTTATAAATGTGAGTTAGTAGTAGTAGTAGCAGTACGACTATTACCATTAATATTCTTATGATATGCAGTCAGATGCACAACATATAGAAATTGTCCATCTGTGCTTTTATATGTGTATGTACGTGTATACCCTGTGTAAATGGATGTGTTGGGCCCAGAATTGAGCAGAAGGAGCATGGTTTGCTTTCAGAAAATTTCAAGGGCCATATCTTAATTAATTATTTTTAAACCAATACATTCCATCTTAGAAGCAATAATGTATATTATTTCCAAGGCAGAAGAGTGGTAAGGGCTAGATGATGGGGGTCCCTTGTCCAGGGACACACAGCTAGGAAATGTCTGAGTCCAGACTGGAACCCAAGACCTCTGTTCTCTAGGTCTGGCTCTCAATCCATTGAGTCACCTAGCTGCCCTGCATATGTTTAATACTAACATTTTTATGCCATTGTAATTACATAACAGGGATATTACAGCCTTTAGGAAATAAAAAATGAGCACTACCCTGAGGTCAGTGCCAAAGTACTTGGTGGGTATGACCAGGTTACTATGTTTAATAAATAAGGAATTTCAAAGGTAAGCCGGAGTTCTGAATATAATGAGAGAAATATATGATTTGAAGATTTCCAAAGGGCGAAAATGAGGAATAATAATGCAGAGCCAAGGTGATTCACTGTGTCTTTGCAGTGGTAGGAGAAAATAAGGAAGTCACCCAGAGAACACTGGTCAGACCCTTTGTAGTGAATATATAGGAGGTCTAGAATGGGCAAGTATAAATGGGTTTTATTCTTTGAAGGGAATATGCCAATCAAGAAAATCACAGATACATTTAAGTATTAATAGTATTAAATTGAAAGGTTCTATAGCCACAGAACTGATTAAGAACCCCATTAAAATATGAAAGAGTCATTTTAGGGACATATTTTCCACTGAACCTGAGTCATAGATTCATCAAAAAGTCTTCTTTATGCTAGAAAGATGTGACCAGTTATTTTTCTATCATCTGCTCTTGTAGCCACCTTCCTGAGACAGCCAACTGACCAGCAAGTTCACAAATGCAGTAAAAGAAAAATGTACAGGTAGTTTAGACTACTACAGCTTAATTACACCATTATGTACCAGATTATTCTCTCTCTGTCTCTCTGTCTCTCTCCCTTGTCTCTGTTTCCTTGTCCCGTTTTCCCAATAAACCCCTTACCTGAGAAAGAAAAGAGTACCTTTATAATCATTCAGGGGGGAAGGAAGCAGCCAAAGGCTTCAAGAAGAAACTGGGAGGTGGAGGGAGGCAGGAAGGAGAGGGTGAAAGAGGGAGTGAGGGAGGGAGGAAGAGGGTAGGAAAGATATATTGATCAATTAGCCATCAATAGGGATTATAGGCAAAACCCAGAGCATTTCCCTATGGCAGCATCTCTCTCTGTATCTCTGAAGTAATGCCTCTATCTCCACCATTGTAACTAAGCAGTCTCAGGTTCCTCATAGCAGCAGCTCTCTCTAGTCACAAGCCAGAGTACATCAGTTACAACAAGAAATAGTGTCACACAGATTATCCTTTCTATTACACTTCCCTCCCTCCCTCTCTCCTTTTTCCTCTCCCTCCTCACCTAAAGGCATAGCAACAGTACGCTTTTGTGAGCTTATTTCATATACCAGCAAATTCTAACATTGCTTTCTCTCCTTAAATACCCTGGCTAAAGTTAGCTGCAGTCAGGTTGAAAATACCAGCATTCTCACTCTGGGAAATGACCCCACTTACCCCCTTCTTTCCTGGAAGGACTAACTGCACTGCTTTCCCTGCTGTGCTAACAAAAGGGCAGAATAGAAGTCTGTATTATGCTCCAGAGAAGACTTACATTGCATTGGGATCCAGCATCCCTACATTAAGTGTTTATTTGGGTAATTGACATTCTTTATTTCCATGTCTTTTGGACAAATTGCTACTTTCTGGGCTTCTCAGCATCCTGCATATTGATAAAACATGGATGTCAGTGATGTTCTGAGAGTGAGTGATATGAAATGAGCCTAAAGTTCTCAGAGTTCCCTGGAGACCAGTTTTATATAAAAAAACTGCTGTAGTAATAGTTTCTGCCACTAAAGGTGTCTGACTCCAATAAATGAATCCCAGAAAGTGCTTCTTATTCTCAGCCAGTCACTGGGTCCCCAGACACCCCTCCCAGTGTGATGTATGTTTGATGGTGACATAGCTGACTCTCCATCACACTTATCTGCCCCCAAAGGGGACTGAGCTGTTGGTTCCAGTTTGCATTGGGATGGCTGACACCATGACAACCCCATTTGGACGGTTGCTTCTGGCACTTCATCTGGGCTGTCTCTGATCGCTCTTGGGAAAGCAGAACCATAAGTGAAAGGTCTTGGGCAATGAGTGACAGAAAGCAGAGCCACCTAAGGCGTTCAAACAAAGACAAAAGCCTACCTGATTCCATTCAGGTGATAGTAGAAGAAGAGGTCATTGCATTTGTCCAGAGCTGATCTCTAAGATTCTAACATGTAATTATTAGCATGCTCTGTCATGTTTTTTCTCAGTGAGGAAGAAGAGATCTTTTTATGATTGCAGGGCCCAATATGGGTATCAGAAGGAAGAAATCCCTTCTTTATTATCCCTTAGTCTATGGATGTGTGATAACTGGTTCATTCATAGTCACAGAATGTTAAAGATGAAAGAGATAACACAGATCATCTTGTCTAACCTCTTTACTTCCCAAGGTAAGGTAAACAGAGGCCAAGAAAGATGAAATAACTTATCTAAAGTCCTACTCCTACTTAGTGGTACATTCCATTACTTAGTATAATGTCTTAAACAGATGGCAATAGGGTAAGAACTTGGAATTTCATCTGCGTGGGAAAATCTGCCACATATAGAGATTAACCTACTTCATAACTGAACCTCAGATAGATTTGCCCATCATCATTTAGGTAATGTATCACATTTGAAATTTTAACTTAGGACTGACTCCAAATTCAAAACTTAATCATTATGCCATATTTACTGTTGGTCTTTCATGTAGCAGGTACTTAATAGTTCTTGAATACAATTGAATCTAAGACTAGAATTCTCAGTCTAGAGCTCTATCTACTTTTCATGCTGTTGGTTGAGTCTAGAGTGTGGAATACCTGACTTCAAATCTAGTCTTAGATATTTATGAACTGAGTGATCTTGGAAAAGTCATTTAACTAACCTCTTTTTGTCCCAGTCACCTCAATTTTAAGAAGGGGATAACAGGACTGATTTCCCAGGGTTGTTGTGAGAATCAAATAAGATAATATTTGTAAAGTGCTTAGCACAGTGCCTGGCACACAGTAAATCCTTAATAAATGCTTATTCCCTTACTCTTTCCCTTCACAAGCTTTTCTAAATGAGGAGTTAATAACAATTTATAAGCAGCACATAATCTCATAATCTTATATGTTGGATATGAAGGAATTGGAAGGAAAGTTGAAAACAGAACCAGGGAGCTGGAACAGCTTCTGTCTAGTTAGTATAGAGTGTGAAAGCTGGAACTGGAAGTAAGAAGCTAGGTCTTCTGACTCCCAGAGTTCTGCAACCAATCTTGACTTTCCTTGTATGCCATAGCCAAAGGGATTGTCCATGGTGCTAGCCATGTCAAAGACTGTTCAGAACATCTATAGTTACTTAGAGCAGGAAAGAGAGCCCCAGATTAGAAGTTGGAATGGCTTTAGAGGAAGAAGGATTTAGCTTTTGCTGTTTGACCTCAGGAGTCTGAACTAGAAACAATTGATAGAACTTGCAGAGTAAGACTTCATCAAAATATAACTAAAGAGCCCTTAAAAATTCAATCTGCCCAAAAGTTGAATTGTAGCTAATGAGTTCCTTGCCCTTGAGGTCTTTGAGTTCTGGCCAAATGACCATTTGTCTTTTCACATGACCAGCCTTTAATTCCTTGAAGGCAGATAGACCCTCTAGGTCTTCTCTTCTCCAGGCTAAATACCCCCGTTCCTTCAATTGCTCCTTAGATGGCATGGTTCTGGGTCTCTCCAACCTGCTCTATCTCTTCTAATTGCTTTTATTCTTTTATTCCCATTCTTCATGGCAGGACTGGTCTTCCAGATAAGAGGAGTGGTCATAGGTTGGCCTACGTGGGTGAATGGAAGGGTGTCAAAGAAGACTCATATACTTCCAGACATCTCCTTCACTCATGTTTGAAAAATCTATCATTACAGATACATTCCTTTGAGGGAAGGATTGCTCTCTTCCATTAGGCCTATTATAAAGTGAGGAGAGTGGATAATATGTTAAGGCAACAATAGCTTTTCATATATTTTCAGCTTTATTAAGCGTCTTAGGGATCATCAAATCCAAGAATAACTTAGACATAATGTGAAAGTCATGGCGCTTTATAAGGTAGAGGGTCATTGATAAGAAGAAAGACAGAGATACAGGAAGCAGAGAGCTACCAAAGGTAAACTTGACCCACTTTTCAAGACTTCTTATATACCGATCAGCATCATTTTCCATAAGAAAAGTCTGGCCTTCAGGTCATCCTTGCTATATTTTGCTTTCAGAATGAGTCCTATTCAAGGAGACCTCCTGGTTCTTTTTGAAGGAAATTCTAGGAAGTGAGAAGATTTGGTTTTTGTTTTTTTCTTTTTTATTTATGTCAAAAGGCTGATGGAACCAAGTATGGGCTCAGCTTTTGATAAAGTATCTTATACTCTTCTTGAGGAGAAGATACATGTCAGATACAGAATTGGTGAATGGATTCAAAGGGAAGCTATTAATGGGTGCAATGTTAATATGACTGGGCATATCTGCTGGAGCAAATACCCCAGGGATCTGTGCTTGACAAAAAACTGTTTAACATTTTTGTCAGTAATTTGGCCAATGACATAGAAGATATGCTCACTAAATTTGAGGCTGACATAAGATTGGGAAGGAAAGATAACAGAGGATGAAAGGGTCAAGGGACCAAAAAAAGATCTTGATGGGTTAGAGTAGCAATTCTTAAAGATTTTTTGGTCTCAGGACCCCAATATATTTTTAAAAAATTAATAAAGAAGGGCAGCTAGGTGACTCGTTGGTTAGACTTCCAAGATGTGTGACCCTGGGTAAGTCACTTAATCCCCATTGCCTGACTCAATACTTAGTATCAATTCTAAGACAGAAAGAAAGGGTTTAAAAAATTATTGGAGACTTCAAAGAGCTTTTGTTTATATGAGTATTTACCATGCTAGAAATTTAAATGGACAAAAAATAATTATTAATTCATTTTAAAATAATAATAAGCCATTATGTTAGCATAATTTAAAAAATAAAAATAGCTACATTTTCCAAAAAATGTAAAAATTAACCATTATACATATATATGACTAGCTTAATAAAAAAAACAGCTAGGTTTTCATATCTACTTCTTCACTCAATCTGTTGTGATGTGTTGTTCTGACTGAAGTCTATGAAGAAAATTCACCGTCACAGAGACATTTAGCTAGAAAAGGGAAGAGTATTTTAACAGACAAATAATATATTAATATTATTCTAAAAATGGTTTTGATCTTGTGGACCCCTTGAAAAGGTCTTGGAGACCTCCAGAGGTTTGCAGAACAAGCTTTGAGAACCACTTAGCCAGAGTAAGGGGATGAATATAATATGATAAAATTCAATAAAGATAAATGTAAAGGTTTTTGTACTTGCGTACTAAAAATTAATAACTCCACAAATATGACATGGGGAGGCCATTATTTTGAAAATGATTCTGGGTTTTTAGTGGATTGCAAACTCCACATAAGGTAGTGATTAAAAAAAAAAGATGATGCCAAACTTAAAGAAATTAAAAGGGACATACCTTCTAGGAACTGGAAGGAGATGATCCTATACTTCACTGTTGTTAAACTTCATCTAGAATATTGTGTTCATTTTTTAATTATTTGTTATTTTTAAACCCTTACCTTCTGTCTTAGAGTCAATACTATGTATTGGTTCCAAGGCTGAAGAGTGGTAAGGGCTAGGCAATGGGGTTAAGTGACTTGCCCAGGGTCTCACAGCTAGGAAGTATCTGAGACCAGATTTGAACCAGGGACTCCCATCTCTAGGCTTGGCTCTCAATCCACTAAGCCACTCAGCTACCTCTTAGAATATTGTGTTCAGTTCTGCGCACTATGATTTAAGAAGGAAATTAATAAGCTGGAGAGCATCTTGAGGACTACATCAGAATAATGAAGGGCCATGAGACTATTCCTAAAGATTAACTGAAAGAAAGGAGCATGTTCAACCTGAATAAAAGACTAGGAGAGGGGTACATGAAAGTTGTGTGTTTAAGTCTTAAAATGGCTGTTACGTGAAGGAGGAATTAGACTGGTTCTGTTTGTTCACAAAAAGGCCAAACAAGGAACAATAGGTAAAAGTTGCAAAGAAACAAATTTAGGTTGGATGTCAGCAAATACTTGCTACTCCATTAGAGCTGACCAAAATTGGAAGGAATTTCCTTAAGAGGTGATGGGGTTGCCCCTATTTTAAGGTCTTTAGGCAGAGGCTGCTATATTATAGCAGAGACTCTTTAGGATAAAGATTGTAGTTGATGACCACTTGGGGTCTTTTCCAGCTTTGAAATTTTATAATTCTGTGAAATCTCTTCCCACCCTCCACCTGCCTTGCTAAAAGTCCAAGAGAGAACTGTCAGTCCCGAGCAATAACCTCAATAAGAGAAGAAAGAACAAGATCAGAAATTAACCCTCTTTTTAAGCCTACTGATTATGCAACTCTTAATAATCAGTCATTTCCCCCCACAATGTCTCCAAATACCTACCCCCAACAGAGGGATTAAGGGAGCAAACAAGAGTCTCTGTACCAAAAATGATTCAAGAGGATGCCTTGCTTAATGACCCCATTACATTAAAATCTTGAATTCACCTCTTTCTAATTGTATGACCTCGGGTGATTCATTTTACCTATCCAGGAGTCAGTTTCCTTTTATGTAAAATGAGGTTTAATGACATTATGTCTAAGAACCCCTTTACCTCCAAATATATAATCTTAAGGGTCTATTATCATTCTCTTGGAAGTGACTTTTAATTCCTCTGAGTTAAGTTAGATCAACCATTTGATGTTGCAGTTGTGGAACCCTAGAGCCATGGAGAAGCCCATGGAGAGAGCAATACAAGCCACTGATTTCCTTATCTTTTGTCCCCACTGCTCCCTGCAACTCACCTCTCCACTTCATACCCTTTCATGTCATGAACCAAAGTGCTTCAATGGGAAAAAGGAGTAAAACTAATATAAGGAGGGAGGAGGAGAGCAATAGATGTGTAGAAGAGAAAAAGAAAAGAAATCCAAAAGAAATCAGCCAATCATTAGAAGAGAAGCTTTGGCAGCTCTCTAATCCTGAACTCCATTAAGCATCTGTCTTTTGGGATTGCTCTGACAGTCATATCTCCTTCTTTCCACTTGTTGGCAAAGACCTGATAGTCTGGGGGTCAGTTTAAAGTGCCATTTTAAAGCAAACCACCTGTAATATTCCACTTAGCTCCAGATGAAGAAACTCTAGAGTATAGGAAGAGAGGGGTCCCAGGCAATCACTGCTAATATTCTTCTTTCTCTCTGTTCCTCTGTTTTCTTTTTTTTTTTCTGTTCCCTTCTGGGACCATTTTTCTTCCTTCCTTTTTTCTTTCCTTTCTCTATTCCTTTCCATTCCCCTTTCATCCTTTCTCATTAATGAAAAACTCATGGTGAAAGATACAGAAGAAGCAAAAGTTTATTCTTACCCTTGAAATAGAGGGCAATATTAGGATATTTGTGGTAATAAGGACACGGAAACAAGAAGCCAGCTAAGGTAAAAGCTGGGTCTTACACTCTCCACCCCCCCCCCCCTTCCTGTCTCTTTCTCAACTGAATCTAAATGGTTTTTCTCAGAATGGTAGCTTTAAGGGTTTTCCCAATAATTAATCTCACAATTTAGATCTTTTAACTAAAAGGGTTTATTCTTTAAAGGAGAGGAGGTCAGCAGAGGGAGGGGGAAAGAGGAAAATAGGTTTCCCTAACTTCCTTATAATTTCCTGTTGATTGAAGAGTTTCACAAGGTATTGAACTCAGGAAATAAAGTTACTTTCTCTGAAGGGGGATATTTGACAGGAAAAAGGTTTGACCAAGTTCCTTCTGAGCTAGGCTTCAAAAGTCCTCTCAGTACTCAGTCAGGTGAACAATCAATGACCAAGAGAGAAATTGGTTATCCTGCTTCCTTCCAACAGTCAGAGGAAAGCAGAAGTGAAGACAAGCTGCTGGACTTCCCAACTGCCCCCTGTCCAGATTCTATTGGAATCTTGTCTTAATCTGGTTGATTGGCGGTTCACCAAAATTCCAGTCTCTTGCTTTTTCTTGCAAATCCATCTTGTGTTGCAATATCTTCCTTACACCCTAAAGGTTATAATAGTGGCAAGTTAGTTAAGTTCCTCTACTCTGGAATATAAGAAGCTATATTCCTAAGGAAACATTCTTTTTGTTTTATTTTGTTTTTGAAAATTTTATTTAATTAGTCAATATAGAATATTTTCCCTTGGTTATAAGAGTCAGGTTCTTTCTCTCCCCTTCCCCTACCCCCTCCCATAGCCAACACACAGTTCCACTGTGTTTTACATGTGTCCTTGATCACAACCTATTTCCATATTGTTGATGTTTCCACTATAATGATCATTTAGAATCTATATCCCCAATCATATCCCCATTGACCCATGTGATTAAGCAGTTGTTTTTCTTCTGTGTTTCTGCTCCCCCAGTTCTTCCTTTGGATGTGGATAATTTTCATTCTCATAAGTCCCTCAGAATTGTCCTGGATCATTGCATTGCTACTACTAGAGAAGTCCATTATGTTCGATTGTACCACAGTGTATCAGTCTCGGTGTATAATGTTCTCCTTGTTCTTCCCCTTTCACTCTGCATCAATTCCTGGAGGGTGTTCCAGTTCACATGGAATTCCTCCAGTTCGTTATTTCTTTGAGCACAATAGTATTCCATCAACAATATATACCACAATTTGTTCATCCATTCCCTAATCAAAGGGTATCCCCTCATTTTCCGATTTTTTTGCCACCACAAAGAGCACAGCTATGAATATTTTTGTACAAGTCTTTCTCCTTATTATCTCTTTGGGGCATAAACCCAGCAGTGCTATGCCTGGATCATAGGACAGACAGACTTTTAGTGCCCTTTGGGCATAGTTCCAAATTACACTCCAGAATTGTTGGATCAATTCACAACTCCAACAGTAATGCATTAATGTCCCAATTTTGCCACATGCCCTCCAACATTAATTATGTTCCTTTGATGTCATATTAGCCAATCTGCTATGTATGAAGTGGAACCTCAGGGTTGTTTTGATTTGCATTTCTCTGATTATAAGAGATTTAGAACACTTTTTCATGTGCTTATTAATAGTTTTGATTTCTTTATCTGAAAATTGCCTATTCATGTCCCTGGCCCATTTATCAATTAGGGAATGGCTTGATTTATTGTACAATTGATTTAGCTCTTTATCCATTTGAGTAATTAGGCCTTTGTCAGAGGTTTTTGTTACAAAAATTATTCCCCAATTTGTTGCTTCCATTATTATTTTGGTTGCATTGCTTTTGTTTGCACAAAACCTTTTTAATTTAATGTAATCAGAATTATTTATTTTACATTTCATAATTTTTTCTAACTCTTGCTTGGTCTTAAAATATTTACTTTCCCAAAGATCTCACAAGTATACATGTGTTCACCTAATGTACTTTTAGTTTCCTTCTTTATATTCAAGTCATTCACCCATTCTGAATTTATCTTGGTGTAGGGTGTGAGATGTTGATCCAAACTCAATCTCTCCCATATTGTCTTCCAATTTTCCCAGCAGTTTTTCTCAAATAGTGGATTTTTGTCCTAAAAGCTGTGATCTTTGGGTTTGTCATAGACAGTCTTGCTGAGATCACTTACCCCAAGTCTATTCCACTGATCCACCTTTCTGTCTCTTAGCGAGTACCATATTGTTTTAATGACCTCTGCTTTATAGTATAGTTTGAGATCTGAGACTGCAAGGCCACCTTCCTTTGCATTTTTTCAGGATTTCCCTGGATATCCTTGATCTTTTGTTCTTCCAAATGAACTTTGTTATGGTATTTTTCCATTTCAGTAAAAAAAGTTTTTTGTTAGTTCAATTAGTAAGGTACTAAATAAGTAAATTAGTTTCACTAGGATTGTCATTTATATTATGTTAGCTCATCTTACCCATGAGTAATTAATATTTTTCCAATTATTTAGATCTAGTTTTAATTGTGTGTTAAGTGTTTTGTAGTTATGTTCATATAATTCCTGTGTTTGTCTTGGGAGATAGATTCCTATGTATTTTGTATCATCTAGGGTGGAATTTCTCTTTCTAATTCTTGCTGCTGAGAATTGTGGAAATATGTAAAAATGCTGATGACTTATGTGGGTTTATTTTGTATCCTGCAACTTTGCTAAAGTTTTTTTTTATGATTTCTACTAGCTTTTTGGTTGATTATCTAGGATTCTTAAAGTAGGCCATCATATCATCTGCAAAAAGTGATAGCTTGGTCTCCTCATTGCCTATTTTAATACCTTCAATTTCTTTTTCTTCTCTAATTGCTATTGCTAGTGTTTCTAGAATAATGTTAAATAACATAGGTGATAATGGGCATCCTTATTTCACTCCTGATCTTATTGGTAATGCATCTAGTTTATCCCCATTGCAGATGATGTTTGCTGATGGTTTTAGATATATAATATTTGTTATTTTTAGGAAAGGCCCTTCTATTCCTATACTTTCTAATGTTTTCAGTAGGAATGAGTGTTGTATTTTGTCAAAGGCTTTTTCTGTATCTATTAAGGTAATCATGTGATTTTTGTCTCTTTGCTTGTTGATATGGTCTATTATGTGGATGATTTTCCTAATATTAAGCCATTCTTGCATTTCTGGTATAAATCCCACCTGATCATAATGAATAACCCTCGTGATCACTTGCTGGAGTCTTTTTGCTAGTATTCTATTTAAGATTTTTGCATCTATGGTCATTAAGGAGATTGGTCTATAGTTTTCTTTCTCTGTTTTTGATCTGCCTAGCTTTGGAATCAGTGCCATATTTGTGTCATAAAAGGAATTTGGTAGAACTCCTTTGCTTATTATTTCAAATAATTTGTACAATATTGGGATTAGTTGTTCTTTGAATGATTGATAGAATTCACTTGTAAATCCATCAGGCCCTGAGGATTTTTTCTTAGGGAGTACTTTGATGGCTTGTTCAATTTCTTTTTCTGATACAGGATTAAGTATTCTATTTCTTCTTCTGTTAACTTAGGAAATTTATATTTTTGTAAATATTCATCCATATCACCTATATTGTCATATTTGTTGCCAAATAATTGAGCAAAATAGTTTTTAATGATTGCCTTAATTTCCTCTTCATTGGAGGTTAGGTCTCCCTTTTCAGCTTTGATAGTTTCTTCTTTCCTTTTTTTTAATTTGATGGACTAATACTTTGTCTATTTTATTTGTTTTTTTTTTTTAATACCAGCTTCTAGTCTTATTTATTAATTCAATAGTTTTTTCACTTTCAATTTTATTAATTTCTCCTTTAGTTTTTAGGATCTCTAATTTAGTTTTCATCTGAGGATTTTTAATTTGTTCACTTTCTAGTTTTTTGATTTGCATGTCCAATTTGTTGACCTCTGCCCTCCCTAATTTGTTAATATATGAACTCAAGGATATAAACTTCCCCCTGAGTACTGCTTTGGTTGCATCCCATAGATTTTGAAAGGATGTCTCATCATTATCATTTTCTTCAATGAAATTATTAATTGTTTTTATGATTTGATCTTTTAACTAACCAATTTTGGAGAATAATATTATTTAATTTCCAATTAATTTTTGATTTGGCTCTCCATGTACCTTGACTAATTATTATTTTTATTGAATTATGATCTGAAACGGTTGCATTTATTATTTCTGATTTCTGCTTTTTTGCACTTGTTTGTCATGTATTTATGCCCTAGTTCATGGTCAATCTTTGTGAATGTACCATGTTTCACTGAAAAGAATGTGTATTCCTTTTTGTCCCTATTTATTTTTCTCCATATATCTATTAACTCTAATTTTTATAAGATTTCATTCACATCTCTTACCTCTTTCTTATTTATTTTTTGGTTTGATTTATCTAGATTTGATAGAGGAAGGTTCAGGTCTCCCACTAATATAGTTTTACTGTCTATTTCCTCCTTCAACTCCACTAGTTTCTCCTTTAGAAATTTGGATGCTATGCCATTTGGTGCATACATGTTGAGTACTGATATTTCCTCATTATCTGTACTGCCTTTCATCAGGATGTAATTACCTTCCATATCTCTTTTAATCAGATCTGTTTTTACTTTAGCTTGGTCAGATATGATGATTGCTATTCCTGCCTTCTTTTTCTCTGTTGAGGCCCAATAGATTTTGCTCCAACCTTTAATTCTAACCCTGTGACAGTCTGCTCACCTCATGTGTGTTTCTTGTAGACAACATATGGTAGGATTTTAGTTTCTAATCCACTCTGCTATTTGTTTTTGTTTTATGGGTGAGTTCATCCCACTCACATTCAATGTTATGATTGCCACTTATGTATTCCCCAACATTTTTGTATCCTCTTCTACTTCTGCCTTTCCTTCTTTCTCTATATCCTTTTAAACTAATGGTTTGTTTTTAATCAGTCTCCATAATCCCCACCGTTATTATGCTTCCCTTTCTTCTCTTTCACTTTTTGTTCCCTTCTTATTATTATTTTTTAGGATCTGTTAAGTTCCCTCCCCCCTTTCTTTCCCTCCCTTTTTTACTCCCCACCCCACTCCCCCCCTCCGGTTTTCAATTCCCACTTTCCCTGTAGGGTAAGTTAGAATTTGATACCCCAAAGGATCTAGATGCTCTTCCATCTCAGAACTTATTTCACTGAGAGTAAAGTTTAAGTATTACCTATTAGCACTCTCTTTCTCTCCTTCTCATAATAGCATTCTTCCCCTCCCCTTCCCATGTGCCTCTTTGTGTGATATAGATTATCCTATTTATCTTATTCCTTTAATATTCTCTTAGTGCCATCTTTTATTCCCTCCTCCCTTCTTTATGCATATCATCTTATTACCCCAATCTCTTCCTGTGAATGATTCTTCTAATTACTATAATAGTGAATACAATTTTTGAGTTACACATAACATTTTTCCATATATTAATATAAAGAATTCGATTTTATTGAAGCCCTTAAAGAAAAAAAATTAAATAAAAACATTTTTATTCTTTCCCCTCTCTTTCTTATTTACCTTTTCATGTTTCTAATGATCTTGTGTTTGGATATCAAACTTTCCACTTAGTTCTCATCTTTTCTTTACAAATACTTGGAAATCTTCTCTTTTGTTGAATATCCATACTTTCCCCTAGAAGATTATAGTCAGTTTTGATTGGTTAGGTGATCCTTGGTTGAAGACCCAATTCTCTTGCCTTCCTGGATATCATATTCCACGCCTTGTGTTCCTTTAGTGTGGAAGCTGCCAGATCTTGTGTAATTTTGATTGGTGCTCTTGATATCTGAATTTCCTCTTTTTGGCTTCTCATGAAATTTTCTCCTTAGCTTGGAAGTTCTTAAATTTGGTAATTACATTCCTGGGGATTGTCCTTTATGGATTTAGTGTTGAGGGTGTTCTATGAATTCTTTCAATGTCTATTTTCCCCTTTTGTTCAAGAACATCAGGGCAGTTTTCTTGGATAATTTTTTGGTAGTATGATGTCAAGATTTCTGTGTATTTCTGGGTTTTCAGGTAGGCCACCGATTCTCAAATTGTTTCTTTGAGACTGGTTTTCCTGATCTATCATCTTGTCAGTAAGATATTTTATGTTTCCTTCTATTTTGTCAGTCTTTTGACTTTGCTTTATTAATTCTTGCTGTTTTGCAAGATCATTGGCTTCCAATCCTTAAGGACTGGCTTTCTGCTATAATCTTTTGATTTTCCTTTTTGATTTGGTCTATCCTGCTTTTCATGGCTTCTAGCTGCTTCTCCAATTGGGAGTTACTGTCCTTTAAACTGTTATTTGCTTTTTGAACCATTTCCCACTTTTCTTGCCAAAATCCTTCCATTTTTTATAACCTCCAGTTTAAATTCTTCAAGAGCTTGTGGCCAATTTCCATTTTTTTGGAAGGTTTGGATGCATTTGTTTGTATGTACTCTTCTGTTATTTCCTCTGTAGTCTGGATTTTTCCTCCATAAAAATTATCCAGGGTCAATGTCTTCTTCCTTTTTTTTCTTGGTGTTTCTTGTTTTTTTCTGGGCATTGTTTGCCATCACTATAGTGGTTTTTCTTTCCCCTTCCAGTCAGAAGTCTGAGTGAGGAGGTTAGGCTTTCTGTGTATGGAGCTAAGGAGTATGTTTTTTGCCTGAGGTCACCTCTCGAGTCTCTGCATTTTCTACTGTTGCTGCCCTTCTCTGCACTATCTCTGCTTGGGCACACAAGGTCTGTGCTCTTCAGCTTACTAAGGTCTCATGTCTAGCTGCTCTCAGGGGTAGGTCTTTGGTGGTCTTAGTCAGCTGCCAAAGACTTAGAGATGCCCCTCGCTCGCTCTAGGGGTGACCCTTGCTCACTCATTGATTCTGGTGCACTGACTCTGACTCTAGCTCCATAGATGGGGTGGGGGAGGGTTGATCAGCTTGTGTTTTGATGGAAGCTATTTCACCCCATTATAGTGTGGAAATGCCCAAAATCCCATATACCTTCAATTGTTGCATCCTACTGTAGAGTCCCTTTGTTCATATGAATTTGTTTTTGTTTTGCTTTTTGGCCTTTTGAAGTAGTCTATATTGGTAGCTGGTGAGGAAAGGCAGAGTCCTGGGTCTACACTGCCACCATGTTTACCTGGAAGTCTAAGGAAACATTTTTAATAGATATTTGCAGAACAAAAACTTTCTTTGACCTTACTTCAATCAACCAAACTTTTGAAAGTTAGAAATGTGACAATGCATACTATTCTATTCAAATAGAGTCTGGAAGGCCATTTGTTAATGATGTTATGGAATAGATTCCTATTTCAGGTAGTATATGGACTCTTTAATGAGTTGGTCTTATGATACATCATTGTAACCCTTATGTAGTAGTCTTTTATATGGCATCAAGGACCCATGCAGATTTTGGAATGCTTCTCTCCTTTCTTATTAGGTGCCCCCACCAGCAAAATTCTGGGACTTCACTACTTGGCACAAATTCCCTGGGCAGGTATGCTGTTCACAAGCTCAAGGAAGAAAAAGCTCTTACATATGAAAGAAAACAAATAGAACTCATAACACAGCTCATACATAATAGTGACATCCCCCAATAAGCAGCCTTTTCCCATACATCTATATAGGTTCAATCATTCACTAGTACGTACTAAATATAATTCCCACAAGGCAATGCTTCATGGAATTCTTGAGTGTCCTTTAGCTCTCCAGCTCCCAGGAACTGGCTTTCTCTTGACATTTCTCCCTGAGTTCTCTGCAGTGACCAACAGAGGTTGTCCATTCTTTGGCAGCTTAAAGCTCAATATCTTAGCCGCTCCAATAATTCTCAAGCTCTCTCCAATTAGCTCCATCTTCAGTGTTCCATAGCTACAGGTTAATACCATCTTTAGATTTCTTTTCAGAGGAAAAGCCTTTGTGCTATCCCAAATCTATAAAGCATAATGAAGCATTTTAGTATATCCTTTAGAATAAGGCAATACATAATTCCTCCTGAGCTCAGCTCAAGTGACCTCCTACCATGTAGTATCCACCCTAAAGAGTTTCTTACATGTCATGATTTTAATCAACTCGCAGCCTCACACAACATTCCTATACCTTTCCTTCTCACCTCTAAGCTGGTATCTTTTACCAAGATTGGGTTGAGACATGGTGACTTTGTAGCCTTTGTAACAGGTTTCTCACCTACATCAGCATACCTGTGAGCATAAAAGTTGACAAGTTACCCCAATTTCTTCCTAGTTACCTTTTAATCACAAAAGATTTAATAAGTATAATTTCTGGCCCCACAAGTTATTAAAAAGTTGGGGTCTACTTCCCACCAACAATTATTCCTCTGCTTTACCAGCATCTGGAATGGAAGAAAAGAAGAAGAAAAAAAGTCTCTACTAATTCATGATTTCATTAGTTGCAATATGGGCACCAAAGTAGAAATTCAAAATGGTAGAATCATGTCTAACATTGGAGGAAGTAAATTTAAAACTATTGCTGGGGAATAGAAAACATTGCTGGGACACAAGGATGTTAGAAAAATGAATTCAGTTTGAATAACATGGTTGTTTCAAAGTTGCATATTATTTTGAGGCAGTGGTTATCAGAATACTCATTCAGCTGGAACATGGGTAGAACAATGATAGGTAGAAGCATTCATGTATATGTTAGCCTTTAGGAAATTTCAAATATGCATACAAGCTGATGCTGAATATTTTGCTACATGCTATCATATTTTCACTGCATAATTTTTATCATACTTTTATCATTCTAAGGTACCCTGTATAAAGCTGTTAAAACACTTTTGTTGTTGTTTAATCATTTTCAGTTGTCTTGACTTTTGTGACCCCGTTTGAGGTTTTCTTGGAAAGTTTCTAGAAGGGTTTGCCATTTTCTTATCTAGCTCATTTTATAGATGAGGAGACTGAAGCAAACACGGTTAAGAAACTTTCCCGGAGTCACACAACTAGGAAGTATCTGAAACCAGATTTGAACTCAGGTAGATGAGTCTTCCTGACTCCAGGATTGTCACTCTATCCACTGTGCCATTATTATATATGTAATACTTTTTTTGTCAACTTCGATTTTTTTTATCCCACCTGGGAACAATAATTGCTACAGAACTTTCTTTATGGAGCTATTGTGAGACTGAAATAAAATATCATACCTAAAGGGCTTTGTAACTTTAAACCACTAAATAAATGCCACTGATTATCTTTCCTCAAATAAACTGAGGTGTCTAAGCCAGGAAGTGGTTGAGACGTCCATTAGTCTATGCTCTGTAAACTCAGGATTACTGGGAATCTCTTTGCTCTCCATCACTTAGTTCAATTTCTTTCCCATTTCTCAGTAATATAGTGGAGTAGCATGACAGTTCTAAGGACATATATATTCTATGTATATAGAGGTGTGTGAGTGTACACATTCTATATGTATCTGGATGCATATAGGGAATCTCACAAGTAAAAGGGTATAGCAAGGGAAACCCTTAACTTGTTGGAATCCTGCTTAAACTAAGTACCTTGGAAATATAAATAAGCATACTCTAGGAAGGCTATATTAAACAGGGCTTTGCATAGAATATTGTATGGTTAGTTTGTTTCCATACTGGAATTTATACTACCTCCATCCTCTCTGTTCCAAGGAAGTATGATCATATGATGCCCATATATAGGGTTGGTTCTTCAAACCCCTTCCTTGTCCCTACTGGAGCAGACATTTCCAGTGACAAATGAAATGATTCAGAAACCATGAGATTAAAAGAGGCAGCCTGGCATTGTCCTTAGACATCAATTCAGGTCTTTCCTCTAACATATCCTTGTTCTGTGAGTCTACGTAAGTGACTTACACTCCTCAGGCAACTCTAAGACTGTCCATTTCAGAACAGGTACAAGATGCTTGGTAGAAGGAGCTTCTCCACCAGGAATCCTCTATGCCAGCTGAATCACAGGACCAGTGACAGAAGACAATGCCAAATGAAATGAGTCAAAATTCATTGGATGTGAGCTCCCAGATCTGGATGGATTCAGCAGCTTTGGTTAATGTTTTCTCTGCTTGACTTTAGGACATTGCACTAAAAAGGTTAAGGCTGTCTTGCCATAAAAAGTCAAGTCATGAGCTCTCTTACTGTTTGGATGAGTCAGCTTTACAGAGATGAAAAAAGAATATGTTTTTGGTCACAGATTTTATCCAATTTTTGCCATTAAAAATAGGTGCATTATTAGTCACGAGGGGAATCAGATGATTGAATTTGGATGCTCAGCCCAGATTCACCCAATTACTGGAAAACCCAAAAAAGAGAACATGCATTTCTCATATAAATCAATAACATTGTCTTTCTATATGAAAGATAGCCTAACATCTTATTTTGATGGTGCTATTTGGATGGTTGATTCTAAAATAGAAAAGAAAAAAACTATACAACTCCATTTTTGTAGTCAGGACCAAGAAATGACCAGTGATCCAGATGTGAGTCACTGGCCTAGATTACAACCTGAATATGCCAATTTGATGAAGCCAATATCTCCAGTACAGGTCTCAAACAGGAAGCTTTCTGACTGGGCTCCATCTACCTCTTTTCTTTCCATTATCATTACTTTGGGTAGAGGAATAAAGAATTTTTCCTCCAAAGACTTTGATGCTAAGACCCTGAGCTACTTAATCTCTCTGATCTCA
Organism: Monodelphis domestica; assembly: GCF_027887165.1. Lineage (NCBI taxonomy): Eukaryota > Metazoa > Chordata > Mammalia > Didelphimorphia > Didelphidae > Monodelphis > Monodelphis domestica. Next base: position 204,724,679 of record NC_077231.1, on the reverse strand, counting down.
ATTCCCTGATATTTCCAGTGAGGAAGTCAGACTCAGTGACCTCTAGGGCCTCTTTCTGCTTTAAGTCTATAATTTTAATGATCCGCATAATTAACACATTCATTTCAAGAAATTCTGTTCTGCCTGCCCTGTCACCTTTTGTGAATTGTCTCTCCTGGACCAATATTTCAGAAAAGCCCAGCCACATCACTACCTCCCTCACCCTTTTCCACAACTTGTACACTCTTTCCAATATGGCACCACCTCTCTAGTTTTGGAATCAATCAAATCAACTCTGTCATTACTCTTGGAAAGGGGGTATCAATATCCTCCTTTATGAGCCCACTCAGTATCTCTGTAACTTCCAAAACCAAAATACCTGGCCATCAGTCCCCTATATGTGTTGTCTCCTCCAATCAGAATGTAAGTTCCTTGGAGAACAGGAACTATATTTTCTTTGTCTTCTGAATCCCTAGAGAGAGATCTAGCTGAGAGTCAAGAAAATCTGCTTTCAAATCTTGCAGCAGACACTTAAAGCTGTGTCACCTTTGGCAAGTCATGTAATTTTTCTGAAACTCAGTTTCCCTATCTGTAAGATGGGAACATCTACATTACAGTGTTGTTGTGAGGTTCCAGTGAGATAATATATGTAAAGCACTTTGCTAACCTTAAAGTGTTATACAAATGCTAGTTATTATTATTACATCCCAAGCACTTTGCACAATGCATGGGATATAATGAGTGCTAATAAAGGCTTGTTCATTCATCCGTTCCACTTCTCTCCAGATGCCCCTTCATTGTTGTAGCCCTCTGAGAGCCATTTCAAAAAGTCCTCAGCTCTATGACTCTGGACAAGGAAAGCTCAGGTTACAAGCCATATAAAACTTAGGTAAATTACAGATGTGCAGCCTCCTATTATTCAACCACCTTGGCACAAGTTTAAAGCATTAATTAGTCTCTTCTAGACTCCCCATTTCACTCTGTTTCTAAGTAGCTGCTCTTTCTTTTCCTCGACCTGCCTCTGGGGTGGTTGTTCAATTTCTTTGTTATGTTGGTTTATTTCAGGGGTTCTTAACCAGAGGTCTGTGAACTCTTTAATTTTATTTTTATAATTATATTTCAGAATAATGGGCTTCCTTTATAATCCCAAGTATTTTACTTTATGCATTGAAATACCTAATTCTGAGCAGTCCATAGATTTCAGCTCATTGACAAATGGGTCCATAAAATAAAAAAGGTTAAGAATTGCTGCCATTCCTCTTTCACAGGTTGAGCTCTCTCCTTTGGTCTTACCCCACATCCCTTTCCCTTTCCTCTACCACCAGATTTCATCTCTAAACTCTTATGCCTGAGGCTTTTAGCCTGTCTACATATCTGTAAGTTGACTGTGAGCACACCACAGCCTCAGCCGCTGATCAAGTCCTCCTGAAAGAGTCCATAGGACAGTTAGCTCCATAAGAGAATTGCTATAAATGCCTGATTGAAGGAACAACATTATAGGGGGTTTTATGATTTAATTAAAAAATAAAACCCTAACCTCTGTCTCAGAATTGATACCAAGTATCAGTTCCAAGGCAGAAAAATGAGGAGGACTAGTCAACTGGGGTTTAGTGACTTGCCCAGCGTCACCCAGCCAGGAAGTGTCTGAGTCTATATTTGAATCCAGGACTTCCCGTCTGAGGGCTTGGCTCTCTATCTCCTGAGCCACCTAGCTGCCCCATATTTATGATTTTTAATGGCCTTTGGTATAATGTATTAATGGTGATGATATAAAATGTGAAATCAATTTGGTCAAGTCTTCTTGTACAGTTCAGTTCCTCTCACCTCAACCAGACTAGACATAGCCCTGAAGTTATAATAATTTAGAGAAGAATGGTTCTTGGGTTCCCCCCATCAGTTGTGTAGGTAACCCAAGACCATATCTGAGAACACCTAAATGGATATATAGATGGATATCTAAATTGACACAGAGATGCAGATAGTTTATATATTATTACACAAACACACACAAACATTTATTATTATTTTAATATACAAATGAGAAAACAGCTTTTAAGGGTCTGAGGCGAGATCTGAACTCAAATCTCCCTCACTCCAAGTCCAGGGTTCTAATCATTACGCCACCTAGTTGCCTACATTGAACCCCAACTGTGTGCCCCAAGGGTCATGCTTATCCTGTGGCCAAATGATGCAGATGCTATGCAGGGGTGTGTGGGGGGGCTCTATTTATTGAACTGGCTATTGAACATGAGGACAGAAAGGTTAAGGAGGCACTGACTGGCTGCCAACACATTCCCATTAGATGCTCCGATTTTTACTTGCCTATAACCTTCCAAAGACATGCCCTGTGGGGGCTAAGAGCTCTCCCATTTGGAGCTAGCCCAAAGGTCAGTTGGCTCTGGGTCTGGCTGGGGAGGAGGGAGAAAGTTGATCCTGAGTTAGCTCTCTAAGGCTCCTGGAGGACCCAACTCATTAAAGTGTACTTCACCTTTTGTCTAGAGCCAGGGCCCTCTGGGGAAGCCCTCCCAGAAGGAATTGGAGAGCTCCCTTACACATAAAGAGGTGCCAAGCCAAGCTGACAGTATTCTTAGGGCTCGTCACTAAACAGTGAAAGCAAATTTTCTTGTTCGTATTTGACTAGCATATGGTTTCTGTAGTTGCTATTCTGTTTCTGCCAGAATTAGAGTTTCTATCTTTCCTCCCCTGGCCCTTCTCTTTTATCTATTTTTTTTCTCCTGCATTTACTCCTTTGTATAGTTGGAACTTTTTTTCTCTGATTCATTTCCCTTCTCATTCTCCTCTCTCATTTTTCCTTTCTCTCGCCCCCTTCTTCAAGGAATGCAAAGACCTGGGGTTCTATATTTCTATCCAGAATCGTAGATCATAAGAACATAGAATCAACCTTGGAGTCCTACTGAGGGTAAGGCTGCCATGGTTATAATCATGCTGGATGATGTTATGACAGGATGTTGTCTTAATCTCCCTAAACCTCAGTATCTTCATCTGTAAAATGGAAATAACAATCCCTGCATTACCTACCCTGGATAAATGTGAGGAATAAAGAAAACCTTGTATTTAAACCCCAAACCATGCAAATTTGCAAGGTTTATAACTATGTGATTGTCTTTAATATTATAATTATATTTATAATTATAATTAGCCATGACAATACACCACATTGTCAGCCAGAGAGCAGCTTCTACTTCACCAGAGTGAATAGTGGAATTAGGTGCCTCCCTGTGTCCCGACAATGGGATTTTGTCCTCTTTTCTACACTCTTACCCACCTACCCACCTACCCCACACACACACACACTCACACTCACACAACCCCTTCCTGCTCAACTGAGATCACATTTCATGTCCTTTGACCAGGTGAGGATTTCAGCATTGCATCCAGGTGGAAAAATCTCTTGGAATGGCTCCGATCGTTCTTATTACCTTGTGAAGGAGGGCTTCCTCAGGATAGGAGTTGGGGGCAGAACTGCAATGGAGCTCACGCATCCAGCGCTGAACTACAGCCTAAAGTTAGCCTCCAAAAGCCAACTGCCTGGCACAGATGATTCTCAAGCTTGTCGCCCTCCAAGGTTTCAAGATTGGCCTCTTAAGTTTCTCCTTTTTCTTTAGATCCTCATGCCTAGCACAGAACCTTCCCCAATGAACTGGGCTAACATATTGAGGCTGTTTAATTGGGGCAGCCTGAATTGCTCTAGAACTTTCCAGCTTATCGGACTAGTTGATGCCTTTGGATCCTTCCAGCTTTAACGTCTGATGTGTCTAAACGAACAAGGAGCACGGACTCTCCGCAGCAACGGCAGCAGCAGCGCTCCCTTGGCTCTGGGATCAGTGGGGCAGAAGATGTGAACCCTCCTGGACCAGTATGGATTTTCCAAAGAGGAGTCAAGGCTGAGTCACAGACAGAAAACCCAGGAGGAGTCAAGGGCTGGGAGACAACCTCCAGTGGCTCTCCAAATGCCAAATCTGCTGCATTTAGAGTGTGCACTGAGGGGAGAAAACCTAATTACCACCTTTCTAAAGAGCTGAGCATGGCTGGCTACACCCTCGAAAGTAGCCAGGCTCCTTGCTTGCTCCCAGGCCACACTCTCCCTGGCAGTTTGAAAGGTTCTCTCTAGGAGCATTAGCTGCCCTTGAGCCTTTTGCCTCGGGCCATTAGCAAAGAGCCTGGTCATTATTAACTAGTTGGCATTGACTGATGGCACCATGCTTTTTTGGCCGCGCATGGGTTGCTGGCAGGAGCCTAGTTGACCTCTGGAATTTGGAGTTTATTCTGCCATGAAAACAAAGAAATAAATTAGCGTGATGAACAGAGGCGCCTGCACTGTGCAGCAGCTAGAACCCCAGTCCCAGAGACAGCTGGGCAACCGTTGAGGGTAGCTGTGAGGCATAGCCTTTTCTCCCAGGAGACCAAGCCTGGAGAATTGGACTTCTGAAGCTTATGCCCTGGACTTTGCCCCCGCCTCACTGAGTGATCTATGGTAGGCACTGCTCCTCAATTCCCCATCTGTGAAATGAGGGGAGCGATCCTTGCCCCTGCCCCTGCCCCTCCTCCTGGGAGCTGGGCCACAATGAAGGAGATCATGGCTGGAAAGCACTTTTTGTTGCTATAAATACGGAGGTAAATAAAAGGTGCTTGTAGGTTGACTCATGGTAGGATTGAATCATGGTTTGTATGTATCAGGGGAGCTCACAATTGCAAAGAAGCTGGTGGCGGATGCGCCCATAAAGAAAAGACTCCTTTTTCAATAAGAAGAGCCACTCCCAGTTTCTCTTCTGTTGGCTCAGATTTTGACATCCTGAGCTTTCTTCTAGCAAGGCACACATGCCCACGTAGTGCAGGACTATTAAATGGTGCCATAGAATGATCCAAATTAATGATTGCCCATTGGCACTGGTACAGGCAGTTTCCTCATCAGGAATTCCTTGCACCAATGAAATCACTAATTTCACCAAAATGAACAGAGTGGCAAACAAATATCCTAGAGGCACGTATCAGGAGGTCACGTGGCCCAGCTTTCATTTCATGTTTGTGTCCTCACTCCAAATAATATACAGTATAACCTCTACAACTATGACTACACCACCATACTTTCACCATCGTTACATAAAGGCAGGGGGTCATCAAAGACTTTGGGGATACCCTGCACTGTTGATCCCAACTTGTGATTTCCTTGGCATGGAGGACTCTCTGTGTGAAACTCCCTCCAGCTGAGCAGATCGACACCTGCACTATAGTTTAATCTGAGGGATTTGGGGGTCACAGATTTCGTTTGACTTGTCCACAGTCACTTGGATTGTATGGGTCAAAGGCAGGACTTTAACTCAAGTCTTCCAGGTCTAGATCTCTATTTTACTTTAATAAAATGCCTCTCAGATAATATATAGATACACTAGATCATTTTTTTTGGCCAGAAATGTTTTGATTAGCAGAGTAAATTCCTGGTAACAAAACCTCTCTTTATTAATGCTAATGAGGAATTGTCCTATAACTTTGTCTTGGAGAGTTGTCTAGGCTTAAGGGACAAGTTAAGTGACTTGCCCAGGACCAGAGTCAGTATATGTTAGTGTCAGAATTGAAACCCAAGTCTTTCTGATTCCCTAATCCACTTTTTATCCACTACACCAAGCAGCTTCTCCTGATGATGATGGTTTCCTACAACAGCCCTTTTATACGATGCTTCCTAGTCATGTATTTTGACAAACACAATCTCATTTAATCCTTCCAACTCTAGCAAGAACTGTGATTTCTGAGTCAACTCAATAAATATTTACTAATCATTTCTGTACCCAACAATATGTTAAAATACATAAAGCCCATGCATGTGGAAGGGGAGGGATATAATAGTAGTATTTGGCAGGGTTCCCGCCCCCTAATGAGTTTAGGGCTATCTCTGTTCTAACACTAATCTGATGAGGTTTGGAAGAAGAAATCATGATTTCCTTTGAAATGGAAGCAAAAAAAGAGAGAGATGATGATAATAACAGTGCTACATGTTTAGTACTTTCAAGTTTACAAAGCACTTTACAGAGTAGAACCTAAGAGATCTGATTCTTTACTCGCCTGTCCTAAACACTGAGTCCATGTTCTAAGCCAAATTCTAAACCTGTCCAGAAAAATAAATTAATTTATCAATTCACAAATTATCATAACACTGTTGGCAGTGAATGCCCGTGTCCTCCTTTCCAGAAAAAGGACTAGGATTTCCACTTCATCTTTATTCTCCTGCCTCTAAAGTAAAATAGAAAAGAAATAACCAACTACCACCAAAAAGAGAACTTTAAAAAATCCAGATGAGCACAATAATTTTATGAGACAGGAGTATTTATATAGCAGTTCTCTCCATGATGAATTTATACAAGGGCTCAGCACCTCCCACAGATGCCAATACATAAATCAAGAAATGCTATTACCCACTGACCATAAAAATAGAGTCAACCCCCAACACAGAGAAGTCATTTCAGAAACAGCTGCCACATTTTCAAGGTAGAAATGAGTTTAGGATGTCCACTCATTCATCCATGATGGGAAGAGATTTCTTTTATTCTCTCCCCATCATCATCATCATCATCATCATCATCATCATCATCATCATCATCATCATCATCACACACCCACTCACACACTCATTCACTCCACCACCACCACCACCACCACCACCACCACCACCACTACCACACCACTTCCATTCTCACTTTAAAGAAATTTGATAACTGACTAGACTCTGTTTCCAGGGAATAATGACAATGTGCACTAATTAGCCTGGGAAATTAAAGAGAGGAGGAGAAAAGATTTCAGGGTAAAATATTTGCAGTTCTTGAATGTGCTCTGGAATCCTCTCGGATTTACTCATCTTTCTTTCTGGGATAATTCCAATGCAATTCAGTCAAATACCTTCACCATGGTCAACCTTCTTACAAGGGGCAGAGTGGGCAGAGTCACACTGGGATGTAAGAGGAATGACTGGATGATCACTAAGTACTGAGGAGGAGTCATCAGAGAGTTATTTGAGCTAGCAAAGCCACCCTAGTCACAGAGGGTTCATTGTGAATCTCTTGGTTTTAATATAAAATGAAGGAACTTTTACTTTGTATTTGGTGTGGATTAGGTAGTATTATATTAGAGATATCTATGGAGTAATGGAATAAAGAATGAGAAGAAAGGAGAAGAAAAACCATTTTGGAGGAGCATTGATCAATGTAAGATGTTTTCCAGCCATGGAAATGCACTGTCCAGAGATTAAAACAGGAAAGACAAGATGCCCAGGCAGACGATGGTCCAAAAAGATCAACAATCATTTTTTAATTAAAAATTTCCAGCTAACAAAAAATCTATCTTCTATCCCTCCCATCTTCCTCCCACATTAAGAAAAAAACAACCCACAATCTTGTAACATAATCCAGCAAAATAATTTCCTTTGTTTGCCACGTTCAAACAATATATGCCTCCCATTTGGTGCTGAGTCCATCACCTATCAGGTAGTGGGTAACATGTTTCATCGTCATTGGGTCTTTGAAATTGCAGTTAGTCATTGAACTAGTCATAGTTCTTAAGACCTGTAAAGTTCAACAGGCATTTCTTATACACCTAAGTGCTAGGTATTAGGAATACAAGCACAGAAATGAAACTTCCTACATGGAAGAGGAGGAACAACATATATGAGTTTATTTGAAATATATGTAAAATAACTATTATTTCATTGCTCTTGGGGATGGGGTTTTTTGTTTGTTTTTGGTGGAAGGCATTAGGTACCAGCACCTAAAAAGTTCAGGAAAAGTTTCCTCGAGCTAAACTTTGAAGGACACATTAGAGGTGAATGTTTGGAGGTTGTAGCAACTTGAAGTGCTCCACTCTGAATCAAGGACTAGTACCAGGCCCAGCTGTCTACAACTTATTCTTTGTGTACCAAAGAAGCAGAGAGAAGCATCCAGGGAAGAAATTTGTCTTGTAATGGCTTCTTCCTCAAATTCCTGCATGCGGTATTGTGGAAATAGATACTACGCAGAAGGTCCATGGGTAAGTGAGGATATGGATAGAGAATCAGATGGAATGCAGAAAGGAAACAGAGTAATCTTGTCACCTCTACAGAGAAAAAACCCTGACTTACCAGGCCACTTACAGGCAGGCCACCAGGAGTTTAATCAGTAGAGTTAGCTAGAAGGAATGATGTTTTTATATTCAGGTCCTTGTTATGACATATCTGCCCATAAATGGGGGTTGTGACTTGCCAACCACCTGGATTCCATAAAAAAAGCTTTCTCATTAATGAAAACCCTTTAACCCCATATCATAGTCACTTCTTCAAAGGAAAAAGGGAAACTATTTTCTAATCAATACCAATTAGCATATTTCTTAGGGTGAATTTAACCCTAGCCACCTAACTCATAAAGCCTTTTGTGACAAGAATAATTGGGAATACTTTTTTAGTATTTTCTGTTGCCCACTTGTGTTCAATAAATCACAGGAGAGCTCCCCTTCTCAGGACTCTGACTTGATTTCTGCTGTGCCATTCAATCTGATGTAAGTTTGAATCTATTCTTTCTCCACTCCTCCCCTTCATTTTCCCAACTCCTTAGCTTTTATGTAAGAACTAAGCAGCAGATTTTTTTCCCTTCTGGGGCACAGAGAGGCTTGGAAAATCAACCTAAGCCATTTGGCAAATTGGTGTTGAATCTGGGAGAAGATTCAAGGAGCCATGAATCTCTACCTAGTGCCTTAGATAGAAGACTTCATTGTTTTTCCTTGTCTTTTAAAAGTCTATTCCCTGAAAATAGGACCTCAGATGATCATACAGTTTAAATACAGAGGGGACTATAAAGATGACGAGATTCCAAATTTTAGAGCTGGTCCAACCCTTTCATTTTATAGATAAGAAAGCTGAGACCCAGAAAGGTAAAGTAAAAATTGTGCAAGGTCAGATAGGGAGTAAATAGCAGAGGTAGGACATGAACCTTTCTCTGACTCCAGACTCAGCTTTCTTTTCATTGAACCAATTGGATGATCTGATCAGTCAGTCCAACCTCTCAACTTCCAAAGCTCCATCTGGTAATAGAGCTTCTGTTCTGTAGCCATTCTATCCATAAAGTGCCCCTCCAGAATTCTCAGAACCAAAAGTCTGTTTTGCCTCAGAGGGATATATTCCTAATGTCTACTCATGTGGCTTTGTACAGGTTTCAGGTTGGGAATGGTTCATACATAGACAATTCTGAGAAAGAATACAGTAGCAGAGGACACAATCTACTCAATTCCAACCAACAAACATTTATTAACCACTTAGTACATGCAAAGAACTACTTCAAGGCACTGGAGGTGCCAAGAACAAACAAGCAACGCCTTCCTTTAACTGGGTAGAAAATATAGAATGAGCCCCTAAAGGAAATACAGGGTAATTTGGTGAAGAAGAGAGTACTAACCAAATGGGAAAATAGGAAAGGCTTAAAGGAGAGGCAGTAAATAAACTTATCTTTGAGTATTCAAAGATGCCATGTTGATGAGAAAGTACAATCTAGGTATGGGAGACTTGTGAATGCACAGAAACAAGACATGTTTGAGAAAAGCTAGCAGTCTAATTTGACTAGTATATAGAGTTCATGATGGGGAATAGTGTGAAATAATTCTGCTAAGATTGGTAGGAACCAGATGGTAGAGGGCCTTCAATGTTAAGTTGAGGAATCTGTGTTTGATCCTAGAAACAGTAGGGAACTATTGAAGTTTTTTGAGCAGGAGACTGTCATGATAAAGGTTGAGCTTTAGTAAAATTGTTCATCTGCTTTTGGGAGGATGCATTAATTGTAGAGGGGAAACATTAGAAGCATGGAACCCTTTATAATAAACAAACCAAGGAGAGAGGTAATGGGGATCAAAATTAAGGTGGTGGATGAGTGAAGAGAAAGGAGAGCCTCAAGGTATGCTGTGAAAATAGAACCATTAAGGCTTGACAATGGATTTGGATGAGGGTGATAGAGAGAATATAGACCATAGAAGGTCTGAGTTTATGAACCTGGATGACTGAAAGGAGGGAGGAATTATGGCAAATCTGGGAGGGAAAAGAAGTGAATAGTATGAAAGAAATTTTGGAATGTTTAACTTGGAGTAGAAATGTTCAGGGCTATCATATATAGAGGATGGATTATATTTGTTCTGCTTGACACTAGAATTAAGAAACTAGGAGGAATGGGTGCAAAGAGGCCAATTTAGCCTTGGTGTCAAAAGAAAAAATAACTTAAATAGAGATTCCCAAAAGTAGAAAGGGCTGCCTCAAGAGGTGGTAGATCCCCTTTCCTTGGAGATCAATGAGTAGAGCTTATAGGACCACTTATTGCATATGCTATACTGGGGGATTCTTTCCTCCCTGGTTTCTGAAGTCCCTTCTAACTCTTTAAATCTTGTGATGAATGCTTTGGAAATACTAGATTTTAGATGCATATTGAGATACACACTCCCTTTTAATAAAACTTCTCTGAATATTTCTCCAAAGATCAACTCATACATTACACCCTCTGTGATCCTCCTGTGATTCTCCTCTGGTTGTCAGTGATTTATTCCCCAGAAAATTACCTATATGTAGAGGTATGGATGGATATTTATCTCATCTACACATCAAAATTATTCAGTTTTTCTTGAGAGAGAACCACGGAGATTACCATGTTTGTCCACCCTCTGATCATTAATATTAGAAGAGGCATAAATCAGAGAGAGGTATGTATGCTCACCAAAGTTGTTCACCACTGCCATAGAAGAGAAACAGTGCAAAGTCCAATTTGAAGAGAAATTTACTTTAGATGATGAGATTCTCCAAATATTCCTATTTGCAGAATGCCACGTGGGTTACATCAAACCCCAAAACAGTACAAAGCATTCTGTTGAAATCTATAACTACTTGAAAGAATTTGGCATTTACACAGGAAAACTCAGTGAAAATGGTTTAAGAATGGGAGTGAAGTCTGACTAGTGAGCAGATTATGAGATGCAGTTAGATTGAAAACTAATATAACTTGTCCATCAGTAGCTATATCCTTGACAGACAATGCAAATAACAAATTGGGTGCAGAATTAGAAGGAAGGAAGTGGGAAATTGAATAGGTTTTTAAATGACCTAAACTCTTCATGAAAATAAAGGGTAATTTTTTCAATAAGTGATGAAGAGGTACATGGTGGACTTGAGCAGTCTACAACACATAAATGAATGAATAAAAGTATTTATTAACATTTTCTATGTGTCAATCTCTAGGAAAATAAATACAATAGACATACAGTCCTTGCCTACAAACTTGCATTCCAGTAGGAGAATACAATACATATAAGAGAATGGTGATTATTGAAGGAATTTTAGTTTGGGAAGCCACAAGTTTGGTAAATAAACCCACAAGATACTTCATATGTCCTTTTCAGAAGCAATAGTAATGTGGTTATTATTCTCAGAGAAAAAGGTATCTGGGATTGACTAGTTATATTGATATACATGCAACAAATAATGGAGCTAGGAAGAACTGGAGTAAAGGACATCATCCACGACATATATATGTAAAATATATATGTATATATTTAAAATGCAATATGGTGGTCACATGGTAAAGGCAAACGATAACGACTGGATAGGCTATGTGCTCCATTAATATCATATTAATATCAAGAGAGACTTTAAAAACCTTCATAAAAATGAATAGATTCCCCCCAGTGGATTTGTGGGGGAACATGGCAAGGAATTATGCAGAAAGGGCAGGCAGAGATGTGATGTACATGAATTTAGGTTACATCTACATAGATGAACTTAAAGGCCTGTTTGAGTCTTTTGAATATAAATCATTTGCATAGAGGTGATCATTAAAGTCATGGAATTAGATGAAATCACCATAAGAGAGAGTGCAGAGAACAAATAGAATTGGATCAAGCTATGGGGCGTTACCCATGTTACCCAACAAAGGATATGCACATATACAAGCAGCCCCCATATTTGGGAAAAAAAACCAAACCATAGCACCGTATTGAGGATTTCAAAATTGCTCTATTTTAACATTATCAATGTGTCCATCCTCTCTTTCTTATACAACCATACATTTCACTTAAAGTAGATATTTCATCAGGAAAGGAGTGACCACGAGCTTCCCTCATCTACCATCAACCTTAATATTTCTCTGTCATTTTACCTGTCCTTATCTTCCTTTATCTTAGATATTTTTCTTCTCCCAATCTTCTCTAGATCCAACTTCTTAGAAGCTTTGATCATCCCTTATCCACATTTCCCCTACTCTCTTCAATTTCTCTCATCATTTTTCTTCTTTCTCTTATTTCAATGTCAGTTCTATAATTTTAAATGAAATTAAACTTAATCACACTAGCTCTTCTAATAATAATCTTCTATCTTTTTCTGCTAAAATCCTCAAATAAATGGTCCATCCCTGCTGTCTTCATTTACTTACCATTCTTTTAGGCTCCATTGGAAACATTGCCTCTTAGCTGGGAAATGCCTTTCCCTGGGCCAGATCCAATGACCTTTTCTCAATCTGCATTATTCTCTATGGTGCATTTGATAGTTAGCATCTATTATTTCATGCATTCTATCAGGGTATGGTTGGTAGAATTCTATCCTTGCAATGTGATGAGAAAGACCCTTCGGCATCAATTATGCCATTTCTGTTGCTTTAAAAGAAAGCAGGTTAACCCGTGAAGAAATGGTAACATATATTAGAATATAAGAGATCCACAATTTTGCAAATTATTCAGATTGTCTTATAGGATAAATCAGTTTAGGAGCAATTCCAGTTGTGCTTTTGACAAAAAGTGAAGGAGTATAAATGTCTAATTAGGACAGCTATATGTGAAGTTGGTTTTGACTGTTCTCTGCTAAAATCTGAAAACAAGAGAGACTTGAAGAATATTCCATCCATGGCTGTCTCTAATATATGATAGATAATGCCTTTCTTCTCCTCACTGATATGCATTAATTTAATTGCTATCCTGAAAAGACTTATTATGGTATCATGCATTATCTTTGGATTCCAGAAAACTTGATTTTGCATCCAGGATTACTGGGCCTCAGTTCCCTCATCTATATAATGGGGAGGATGTTGACTGAGTAATTTCTAAGGTCCTTCCTAGTTCCTGATTATGTGATCAATAATTCATATTTATGTAGCATTTTAGGTATACCTATGAGGCAGGTTAGAAAAGATTCTTTAAATTCTTTTTAATATTGGAAGCTCATAGAAATTTCTTGTTCAGGTTCACAGAAGTAGGAAGTGTTGAATTTTGGATTCAAACCTAGCATGAATTTGTAGAAAGGACATTTAACTGGGCATCAGAGGTTCTGAATTTGAATATCAGGAAGCTAGATGACACCATGAATTGAGTGTGGGAATTAGAGTCCAAGAGACCAAAATTTGGCATCTTCCTCAGTCACTATCACTGCCACCCTGGGCAAATAATTTAATTTCTCTATGTCTCAGTTTCCTTATCAGTAAAATGGGGATTAAAATAGCACCTACCTTACCAGGGTTATTCAGAAGATCAAATATGTAAAAATGCTTTCTAAACCTCAATACCATATAAATCTATCTTTCTATAAATCTAATGATCATTATCATGACTAATTTTGCCATTCTACATTTGTGACCAAGTCACTTCCCTCTTGGGTCTCAATTTCTTCATTTGTAAAATAGGGTCCCTCATTTTAATGAATTCCCTTCAAATTCTGAGACCTGTGGTTTGAAGACTAATGTCCTTTCCACTAACCGTTTCTTCCAGTCCTAACAGTCTGGGTCTCAGAACTATAGCTAGAGGACAGCTCCTCTGCCCTGGGAAAGACCACATGAGGTTTGGTACCAGTTCTGATTTCCTGGGCTTTCAGAAAGAAATAGGCTTGTGCCCAGATAACCAAGTACATGTGAATAAAATTGAAGAAATTCTCTTCTCCTATTCTCCTGTCTTACAGATATAAGTAACTTCCTTCATTCTTCTTACTTTAGGGAGATGAGCTGGGCAAGCAGTCAAAATGCCAGCCTTTCTAAGTGATTGGTTGACACATCCATCTGAATTTTAAATGACAGCATCCAATATCTGGGTTTATGATGTTTTTCTGTCTTTCACCCTAATGAAACTGCTGAGCAATTTGGTGCTCAGGGAAAGAGGCTGGCTCTGGCCCCCAGGGGATATATTGGGTAACTAGCTTCTTGCTGACCTCTCTCAGTCTATAATTTCTAGATTTTTCTTTTTAAGTGTATCATCTATAGGTCTGTCTATATCTCTAGATACTTATTTGGTGCCTATCTCTATAGGGCAGATAGCTTAAGGATTCACAAGTACAGCAATTATTTGTGAAAGAAACACATCTGGCAGCCCCCAGCATGTAGTATGAAAATGAATATGCATGTATTTTTTAGGATGGTAAAACAGATCCCCATCAGGGAGTTCATCCATGCCTCTCTGTGTACATCTCTCTCTATTTGTACTGTTTTCTCTACAAATAAGCATTTAGGGAGATGAGTTCAGCACTTGGGAAACATAAGGGATGAACTGAATGTATTTCTAGCATGCTGATGTTCCCAATTATTCCTGCCATCCCCTTAAGCACGTTTCTTTGAGATTTCCATTAAAGGTGGAGCCTAGGCACTGACTTCTCTTAATGTGCAAGGGGCAGCTTTTGCTGACCTCCACAAGGCTGTCTATTTACCTCACTGTTCCCTCTTCTCAATGCTGATCGAAAAATCAGGCTGCCCAGCAGTGTCTCCCAGCTCATTCAAAACTAACATTCACTCAGAGAAAAGGACAGAGATATGAAGCCACTCAGAAAGATATAAAACCAGCAGAGACAGGAGTCTGGAAGCTTAACAGTGGGCTGGAATATGTCTTTGTCAGAATTGCAACTCTTGGACCAGCTTTTCAAAATTATTTCTACTGGGCTACACTTGGGTCTGCAGTTCTTATTCACTTTTTTAGATAGACTTCCCTCTCCATCATCTCATTCACTCTATAGGATCCAGGTTGGCTCTGGAAAAGTTTATTTGTCATTCTATTCTGTTGCAGAACTGTGTAGCTCCCTCTAGATTTATATTCCTCAGGATGTGTTCCCCAAAATTAAGACCATAAATTAATAGAATGATAATGCCTTGAAATTTATAGTGCCTTCCTTTGAAATGTTCAGAATTCATTCTCATTTAGTCTTCTAAAGGCAAAGATTAAGTTCTGTGTCCAGGAGGGAAAACTGGTATCAAGAAAGAAAGCAAACTGCCATAGGTAACATGGTGATCCAGTTGGAAAGACCCCAGGACTCCTACTTTCTAATCCTGAAGATGATTCACCTTACTAATTCTTACTTCATTAATAATGATGATAGTTTCCACATATGTAATTTTTTGTTTAAAAAGTACTTTCCCATAGACAATTTAATTTTATCCTCACAATATTTCACAGATGAGCAAACTGAGGATTAGTGAGAAGTAACTTGCCCATGGTCACATGGCTATTAAGTTATGTTAGATTTGAACTCAGGAAAGAGAGAGAGAGAGACAGAGAGACAGAGAGACAGAGAGACAGATAGAGACAGAGACAGAGACAGAGAGACTGAGACACAAGAGGGAGAGAGGAGAGAGAGAGAGAGAGAGAGAGAGAGAGAGAGAGAGAGAGAGAGAGAGAGAGAGAGAGAGAGAGATTAAAATTGTTCAAGTGTTTTTATTTGTAAAGAAATAAGAAGTGAAAGCATGAGAGGGAGGCTAGTTCTTCTACTGCTCACCGTGGAGATCTACTTAAGACTCCAAAGAAAGAATCAGATGCCCTCTCTTGTTATCCAAGCTTTCCCTAGCACAATAGTCCCTAACCAGATATTGTTATTGAACATTCAGTTACCAACTGAGAACCTAACTATTGAGACAAACACATGAAGAATTCAGGTAAACAACTGAAGAGAATAGAAATAATGCCCAATAGAAATCAAGCTGGACACTAGGAGTCCCAGATATTGTCCCTGATTCAACTTCACACTCATATGGTTCTCTCCCATTGTCTCAGAGAAAGTGAATGAAGGAGGAGATGGCGGGCTATAGTACAAGGCTATTATGTCCCTGACGTATCCCTTGGTGAAAAGTGAGTGACAAATAGAAAGCAGTTTCACCTGCAAGAAAATATAATCACTTGAACAACAATAATCACTTCAAGGCACATTTATTAAGCATCTCCAGTGGCAATGCACAGTGTGGGTGGAGAGGAAACAGGTATCAAGTATAGACTACTTTTTGCAGTTTAGTTATAACAGGGAAGAGAAAGATGGATTGGTAGCTTGAGGTAGCAGAAGAGGCAAGAAAGGATTTCTTTTTGATACTGAAAAGTTCTGCGCATGATTGGAACTAGATTGTTAAGGTCCCCTGGAGAAGCTAACATAGAAGATACATTGGGAGTGGGAGGTGATGATGGAGTAAAATCCAAGAACAGGCAGGAGGATTGGGGACTAGAATCATAGGCCAAAAAGGTTACTTTTGGTGTGGCATCTATGAATGAGGGCCATGAATGTTAATGAATGAACATTTCTTAAGTATTTATTGTGTGCCAGGTATTGTACTAAGTAATTAGGATACAGCAGTTTTAAACAGTATTGCTGTCTTCAAGCCGCTTACTCTCCAATAGGGGAAGATAATATACAGAGGAGAGCTGACCTCAGAAAGGAAATCTGTTTGGGGGAATGGAAAGTTGGGGAAGTGGGCAAGTAGATAATGAGATGGCATCAGTGGATGGTTGGATGAAAGGTGGAGCCAATATATGGTATCATTTCTGGGCCAGCCTATGGTGGATTAAATTAGGTTAATTTGCCCACATTCTGTCATTAATCAATGATATCAGGTCCTAGTGAGGGAACTCCAGAAAAGAGAAGAAATAAGAGGTGAAGAGACTGAAAACTTGTTGGGGAGAGTATATATAAGGAGAAGTGAGGAAGATCATATTAAATAGCCTCAATCTTCTTAGTGAAATAAATAATTTGCTATGAATGTGGAGGGTGAAGATAAACTGTACACATATGTATACATGTGAATACACATACATGCTTCTGTGTTTATGTACATATATTCACAGATGTGTGTGTGTGTGTGTGTATGGACACACACCTCCCAGCTCTGAATAGTCCTATAAACAAAGAAACACAGATTAGGGAGTTTCTTATCCATTTGTTAGGCTCACTGAATCTCAGGGCTTCTTTCTGAACCAGAGCATCGTGCCGAGAGACTGGCTAGTTCATAAATTATCCTCACAGTCTATTGCATTTTTAATCAGGGCGTGTGCCATGATCATTAATGGCACATGCTTACGGGACTGAGCCCAAAGTATTTATCTTGTTTTAATTATATTAGAAAGCAGTGATATTCAATTAACCAACTAATCAAGCAAGCCAATCAATGCTGGTTGTGGCACAGTCCTCCATCGCCCTACTTCTCTGGTCTTGGTGACAGGTTATGCATTAGCGTCAGGTGAGGTTAACCTTTCTTAACTCGAATCACATTTCCTGCGGTTGCTCAGGGGCTCTTCACAGAGAAAAGTCATTGTTCTATGAGAGGTGTATGGCAGAAGTTGGGGAAACAGAGTCCTGACTGGGGAAAAAAGGAGTCCTCAGATGTCGATGTGGTAAAGGTTGGAATTCACACAGTATTTTCTTGCCACAAATAGTCTCATTTGTTCTCCCAACAGCCCTTTCAGATAATAGCTAATGGTAATTGCTCCCCTATTCTGCAGGTAGAACAACTGAAGGTCCGAAATCACATGGCTAAGTAGTGGCAGAACCCTCTTGGAAAACCCAGAAAAACAGAACATACATAGTCCTGGAAGGGCAGCATGGAACAGCTGTTCATCGCCTGGCTAGGTCTCTAGGGAATTCTAAGTGGTTACTTAGCCTACTAACAAATCATAACAGCAGACAGACCTAAACTGGAATGCTGCTCTCAGGAGCAACATTCAGCATTGAGCTCCTGCTCAGCATTCAATCATTCGGTGAACATTTATACTGTGAGGAGAAAGAAAGAACACTGAGTTAAGTGCTCAGAAATTCTGAGGGACCTGGTCTACTACAATGGACCTTAAAGTGGAATCAAAACCATCCAAGCTAGAGCATCTTCTGATCCAGTACAACAAAGATGGCAATGGACTCTCATGCTTGAGCTATGACTTCAAGAGGACTTTTTTCATTTTGTCCTAAGATGATTCTGGGGAGATCTGGGAAGTTTATGGAATTTTTGAGGACTGGCTTTGCTTTATGGCTAGGCTATGCTCCTTAATATTGAGTTCAATCCTCATATAGGTCAATGAGCTTGACGATAAAGAAGCATCTGTTGTCTATGGTCATAGACTAGGCCCCTAAATCTACCCTCCTACCTTTCAGAAGCATTTCATTAAGAACAGGAGTACAAGGTTAGATCAATGGAAACCTACTTGAAGTGATGTAGGCTCAAAAAAGGCAGCTAGATGACGCAGAAAACAGAGAGCTAGGCTTGGAGTCAGGAAGACCTCAGTTCATAACTGGCATCTGACATTTACTAGCTGTATGACCCTGACTAAATCACTTAACCCTACTGACCTCAGTTTCCTCATCTGTAAAATGATCTGGAGAAAGAAATGGTAAACCACTTTGATATCTTTGCCAAGAAAACCCCAAATGGAGTCATGGAGAGTCAGAAAGGGGTTAATAAAATGTAAAGATGTGATAATGTAAATGTAAATGTAAATGTAAAGAATAGATATATATATATCTAATAAATACAATATATTTAGAAGAGGTCTAGTTGACTCCTCCTTTTATTATAGATGAGAAAAATAAGACCTGAAAAGATAGTATGATTTATCTAAGATCAAATAGATAGAAAGGATCATAGCCAACATTTGAACTAAGATTCTCTGGCTCCAAATCTAGTGTTCTTTGCAGAAAACCATGCTGCCACATGCAAATTAGCCTTGACTCTAGAAAGAACCACTCCCTGGGGATTGGAGAGTGGCCACCCAATGGTTCCATCCTTTGAGACATCTGTGGGCAGTTGACTCCTTATTGCTTCAGCCTGGTACTGAATCAGTCAAGAGACACACACTAAATCTTTCATGAAGTGAGGCCATCTGAACCTAAGTGATTGTACAGAGAATTGAGACATTCACATGGAGATATATTAAGGGGGGGGGAGGAAAGACCTCAAGACTGTTATTAAGTTTCCAAACATTTGATGAGTTTCAATTCATTAAGTGTTTTGCAGGCTTGTTAATTTAATAAGAGCGAATGGGGCCCTAATTTAAGACAACAATCAGTAATTTCAAGAAGAAGAAGAATGGGAAGTAAGGCAGTCATTACCCAGCACAATGTTTAATCAAAAGACACCAGGAACTTTTGACTTCATGGTAATTTAAAAAAAATGTTGGAGATTTCCAACACATACAGTTTCTGACTTTGGCCTGGCACGCTTGGAAAACAGAGTTTCTATAATTGGTCGTGATGAAATTAAAAGAAAAAATGCCACCTTCTTTCATCCCTTGGAGTGGACTTAACATAGAGTCCATTTCTTTTTTTAAGGCTTCAGAAATTTATTTCCACAGCAGAACATACTCTGAAAGATTTTGAGAAGACAGATTCATGCTATATTTATTGTTTGATTTGATTAAAAGAAGTATTCAACTGGTTAGATCAAAATATATTTTTAAAGTCTTCTCTTCAACAAGTTGTTTTCCATAAATGTTACATCATATAGAATTTTCCTTGATAGCATAAGGGGTAATTTTGTGCCACAATACACTGATTATCAACATTGAAACATTAGACAGAAAGATAAATGGTCCCCAAAACTGTTTGATGGGCTCATATATGACCTTCAGAGTCCAAATTGAAGAGGACTTCTTTGTATAGATGGTAAGATCCTCCATTTGCTATTGTTGACAAAGAACATTTCCACAATGGTCATGGTTTCTTTAATGAGATACATAAACATCTCTTTGAAAATGACTCCTAGATTGGTGTATCCTCCTTAAGTCCAGTCTCTCTCTTGGGCCCCAGTTGCATATCCCAGCTGCCTAAAGGACAGAAAACCATATGTCCTACAGACATCTCAAACACTCCTTATTCAAAGGATAACTCATTATCTTTCCTCAAAATAACCAGTCTACCTCTGAACTTTTTATTTCTATTGAGGCCAATGACATTCTTCTAGTTATCCAGGTCAGAAACTTTATCATTATCCAAGCAGTTACTAAAATTGTTTCTACTCCCACAACTTCAGTCACATCAATTTTCATCTCTACTCATACATCGATGACATAGGGTCCATTTCTAAGTGTTTTCTCTAAGGAGAAGTTTCCTCGGTTTCTGAGATCTAACTTCTTCCTCAGCCTCTAGGATTGGTTAGGGGTTCCTAACCTGTGGTCCATGATCTTGTCTTCTTAAAAAATACTCTAGTTATATTTTACTATCATTGGTTTCCTTTGTTATTCTTAGAATTTTACTTCATACATTTAAAAACATTCTTCCAAGAAGGGATCCCTAGCCTTCACCAAGCTGCCGAAGGAGCCAATGATAGGCACACACAAAAGATTATGATCCCCTTCTTGAAGAGACCCTCTTTTTCACTCTTTAGCCTTCATTTCCTATCATCCTCCTATCTCCCATGCAATGGCCAGGATTGCTTTCTCTTTCTTATTCAACTCACTATTTACTATTAACAGGATAATTATCTAATCTGCACTTTTCCTAAAGCCTTTGCTTCCCTTTCTCTGCTCTTCTGCCACCTGCTTTTAGAACATTTCAGAGCTCATTAGTATTTCCAAGAAAGAGAGAACAGGGTCAAGAAGCCCAGGTGAGTAGCTGGTAATTGTCCCCCAAGAGGCACCCAAAGTCACGTTTACATTGCCAGATATAGGTTTGTTGCTCATCATTGCCATGAACCCCAGGAATTCAGGTTGGAAATGGGGTAAGCCCACAGCTGTCTTAGGATTTCTCTGGAGAGCCTCTGGACTTGATAAGAGTCCTATCAATGAGCTAACCTGTGGGCCTTTAAGGTCACAGCCCCCCCCCCCAAATGGCTATGGCCTGAGGCTAGATTTCAGCTCCACTCCCAGTGCTGATTTATTGACCAGTGGCCTTTAAGTCTCTCGCCAGGGTTAATGGTCTGTACTAGAGATGGCCGACAGTTGCATTTGGAGTGTTTGACCAATAATCTAGTAATCAGTTTTCTAGAGTGTGTCAGAAGCTTCCCCAGGCTAAAGACTTTGAAGTCATCTGAGCCTCTTGCCTCCTCCTTCATCTTCTCTAGACAATATTTCACTGTCATATCATTTCTTCCGTATTTCAATCTCCCCTTCGTCTTGGTTCCTACTTCCATCACCCAAAGGCTGGCTTCCATTGTCTCATGCCTGGAATATTACAAAAGCTGAAAGTGAGCTCTTTCTTCTTTCAATTACCATATTCTGCCTTGGATATAAAGATGAAATAAGACACAGTTCCAGCACTTTAGGAATTTACAGTATAATATGTATAGAAATAACTGTGATATAAGACAAAATGTAGAAAATGAAAGAGACATCTAGGAAAAGTATTAGGAGAATTTTGAGGGAAAAGAACTCACTTTTAACTGTTATAATTATCTGGTTATTGTATTTGGCACAATTGTTGTTGTTTAGTCATTTCAGTCATGTCTGACTCTTTGTGATCACATCTTGGCAAAGCTTCTGGAGAGATTTGTCATTTCCTTCTCTAGGTCATTTTGCAGATGAGGAAACTGAGGCAAACAAGATTAAATTACTTGCCCAGGGTCATACAGCTAGTAAGTGTCTGAGGTTGGATTTGAGCTCAGGAAGAAGAGTTTTCCTGGCCCTAGACCCAGTGCTCTGTCCAAAGTGCCACCTAGCTACCTCTGTAGGCACTATAAGGGATACAAAAAAGGCATGATACAATCCCATCTCAGCTTTAGAACCTCCAACTTATTCCCTCCCATACTGATCTCTTTCTTCTGTGAATAATAATTATACAGAGTCAATACCATATAGCTAGGCTAAAAGCACTCTGAGGGCAGAGATTGCCTTATTTGTTGGGAGGGGCATCCCACATAATGCCTAAGATCCAGCAGTCAAGTGGCACAGTCCACTGGGACTGGAGTCAGGAAGACTCAAACCCAGTCTCAGACACTTACCAGCAGTATGACCCTGGGCAAGTCATTTATCCTACTGACCTTGGTTTCCTCACTTGTAAAACTAACTGGAGAAGGAAATGGCAAACCATTCCAGTGCATTTGCCAAGACTACCCGAAAAGGGGTCATGGAGAGTCAGACATGACTGAAATGACCAAACAATAATAACAATGTCCAAGATGGTGTTGGACAATCAACAGATGATTGATTGCCCAATAAGTGAAAGTCCTGGCTTAGTTTAAACCAGTCAGAGTGATTTAGAGCTTGTATTTTTGTCAACTCCTCTGCTAAAACACAGATGGGTTACATCTACCAGAGAGATTCTGGATCTGCCCAAATCCCAGCACCCTCAAGTTAGCTCACACCAAAGATTAGAACCCAGAGCTACCTGGCAGGTGTGGCAGAATGGAAAGAGGAGTTATAGGAATAATAGTAAAGCTTTGAGGTTTACACACATTTCATATTTATTACATCATTTAAGCCTCCCAATAGTCTACTGAGGTGACTGTTACAACAAAGAGTTATAGTTCTTAAGGCTCAAATAAGATAACATAAGTTAATATTCTTAGAGAGGCAAGTGGTATAAGATATACAAAACCATTCTCTGAGCCAGGAAAGCCTTGGTTCAAGTTTGGCCTCTAACACATTCTGGCTGGATGACCCTGGACAATTCTCTTAACTTTTCAGTGCTTGAAGACTAATCTTTGGTGCAGGAACCAAAAGAGAGTTTTCTAACCAAGAAGTTCTCTAAATTGGTAAAATCACAGTTCTGGTCTAGCTCTTCACAGCCTGCTCCCTTCCTGCCTACCTTTTTACTCTTTATTTCCCTCCATGGTCTCTATATGATCTGGTGACCTTCTTGGTTTTTCTGATATTCAAGACTCAGTTCATATCCCACCATCTGTAAGAGGTCTTTCCCCGTCGCCCATCTTACTGCTGGCATCTCTGAGATTGCTTCCCATTTACACTTTATATATCTTGCTTTTGCATAGTTATTTGTATGTTTTATCCCCTAATAGAATGGGAGCTCCTTGATGGAAACAACCATATTTTTGCATTTTTTAAAACTATCCACAGAGGTCAGTCAAGTGTTTGGCACATAGTAGGTGCTTAATGAATGCTTGTTGACTCATCAAGCAGCCTTATTCTGTCCCTATTATCATTAACAGAGGTTCATTCATCTCATTAATTGATTCCTTCTCCTTGTCATCTAATGGAAAGTGAGGGCTCTGTGAGTCATTAAATTTATGATGTGGGAGAGAGGATGTCAGAAAGGCTCTTAGGAATAGTTCTGAACTGATGTAAGTGCTCAGTGCACTCACTATAGAGGTGGATGCAGCTGGGCCACTAAGAGAGCACAATGCCCATAGAATCCTTGCCGGGCATAAGCAAAGAGAGCTGCCAACGGGAAGAGTAGAGTAGAAATTTGACACAGAACCAGCCCTCGTTGAGGGGGGTCAGATATGGTCTTCTGTAGACTTCCAGGGCTCAGTGATAGACCCATTCAGGATTGGAATAAGGAGCCTTCTACCCCCTTCTCGGGGCTCAGACCTGACAACCTCCCTGCGCTAATCCCCAGAAACTGCAGGATGTGGAGTCCTAAGGATAGCAGTGATCACATTTTTTGCTGCAGCACAAATGGATAGAGCAGACACCAGGGGAGATGTTTCTGATGGGATATGGATTCCTTAATAACAATTAACACTAGTGCTAGAGCCCCTCACAGGTGCTTTCAATTTAATTAAGACAGTTCTTCACCACTGGGATCAATTCTAGGTTTAAAGGGATGATTTTGTTTGTTTGTTTTGAATGCTCTATTTTACTAAAGTACCATTTTGGATGCCTCATTGTGGTGTGGAGGTAACCTCATATTCTCAAAGGCTTTGACAGAGAAGCACAAGCTCTGTTAGGACCTACCGAGAAGAGACACCATTTCCTAAGGACCAGTCTAGCAGGGTTCAGAGAGGGTTGCCACCAAAAGGATGGCTACACAATTACATTTTTTCAGGTTGTCCAGGTTGTCTGCAAAGTATTTAAACTGTCAAGACCTCAGTCTCCAAATCTGTGAAATGGATGTTGGGACTAGGTGGCCTCTAATGTCTATTTCAGCTCTAAATCTGTGAACTTTGGATAAAACAAAAAGGTAATTCTGACTCAGTCATCTCTGTAACTTCATAGAGCTCTCTTGTTCCAAACACTCCAATTGATTAAGCTTACATACTGGTTTCTAAGAAAGGAATTGTAGTGTCAGAAAGAGAATTCTTAGCCTTAGAGTTAAAAGACAGCGGCTCAACTCTAACCCTTAATATTTCCTACTTGTGTAATCTTGGCCAAGCTATTATCCTCTTTGGGC
This sequence comes from Monodelphis domestica, assembly GCF_027887165.1. Lineage (NCBI taxonomy): Eukaryota > Metazoa > Chordata > Mammalia > Didelphimorphia > Didelphidae > Monodelphis > Monodelphis domestica. The sequence continues at coordinate 204,700,201 of NC_077231.1, read as the reverse complement.
CTCAGTTTCTTCATCTGTGGAGAACATAGGACTGGATGACTTCTGAAGTACTTTCTGCCTCTGGTATGGTCTTTTAAAAAATAAATTATCTATATATTTTGCTTTTATATCATCAATTTTCTCACAATATCCGTACCCATTCCAGACAACCAGCACATATAACAAATTATATTTTAAAAGAAGATATCAGCAAAAAGGATTGATACAATGAAAAAAACTTAAAATGTTTGCAAAAGACCACTCCTATAGATGTGTCAACTCTGAAAAGGGGTTGAGAATATCTCTTCAAATCTCATTTTCTTCAAGCCATGCTGGTTCTCTGTAATTTTGCAACATTCACTTTTGTATATTTTTGTTGTTCTTTCCATTTATATTGTTGCTTTACACACACACACACACACACACACACACACACACACACACACACACATATTCCCCCCACATTGGTTCTATTTGTTTTGCTATCATATCTTGTAAATCTTCCTCTGATTCCCTGTATTCATCATATTCATTATCACTTTCATGTATCATATTTGGTTTAGCCATTCCTCAATCAATAGGCAAACTTTGTTTCCAATTCTTGCTATCAAAAAAAAGTGCTGCAATAAATACTTTGACTTATGTGGGGACTTTGTTTTTGTCAATGACTTCTTTAGGATAAAAGCCTCATAATGGAATCTCTGAGTCAAAGGATATGGACAATTTAGCCACTTTATTTGCATAATTCCAAACTGCTTTCCAAAATGGTCATCCTGATTCATAGCTTTTCCAACAATGCACTAGAGTGTCTACCTTCCCACAATCCTGCCTGCCTGGACTGTTCCCACGTTTTATCATTTTTACTAATTTGTCAAGTGTGAGACAATATCCCAGATTGATTTTGATTTGCGTTTCTCTTATTAGTTATTTGAATCATTCGTTTATATGGTTAATAGTTTGCAATTGTTTTTGAGAACTGTCTGCTCCTATCTTTTGACTATTTATCTTTTAGGGAATGTTTTCTGGATCTATTGTCCTAAGAAATCTATCTGCTTTTCCTTCCATATACAGATCTGACTCTCTGACATGCACTTCTTTTTAAAAGTATATGGGTCAAAGAAAACAAATTAAGTCAACCATAAACAAAGTAGACTCTAGAAGAAGCAGAAGAAAAAAGTTATTGAATCTGAAGCAGAGAGGAACCTCAAAAACCATCTAGTCTATTCTGTTCCTTTGACAGATGAGGAAACTGAAGTTGAGAATCCATCAGTAAGTTTCCTAAGTGCAAAATAGAATAGAGTAGCAGAATCAAGACCTGACTCCTCTGATTCCAATGGCAGGGTTCTTTACTCTAAATCACAGAGAAGTCACCTCTCTTGATTGGTTCCTCATTTCATTTGTGCATCCCAGATTTCTGCTGAGCAGAGATATCCGGAAGAAGGACAGGAAATCCCTGCTTCTCAGAGGAAAATTCCAAATCCACTCACACATCTGGACATGTGGCCTTGATTACTTGTATTTCAGATCTACACAGGTTTTCTTTTCTTCTTTTTCTTTTCTCTCCACCCCCCCCCCCCATACTGGGCTAATGATGAATGGACAGGGACAATGAGGTTCCACTGGGGAAAGCATTCTGGTAGTGTCTTCCCTAGAACCTATGTTGATAGGGAGCAGTGGGCTATATTGAATGGATGCTCCTAAATCACAAAGAATTATCATTTCTCTGGCTACTTACATTTTCATGTCATTATCATATTCATTACTGATACTTCCCAACAGGCTTCTCCAATTAGTATTTACATCTTTATTTTATGCAGGCTCCAGAGATGCCATGGAGGTGTGTCCAAGGCCATGTCACAGCAGCAGGGTAGAGCTGAGATTAGAACTCTCAGACTCAATTCATTAAAATCTGCCCTGGAAGCCCTCATCCAGTTGTCTCAGATTATTCCTGAAGGCAGTGAGGTGTTTAACTGGTGGCAATCAAGGGGTGACTTTTATTCTAGCACCTGACCCAGGAAAGAAGGGCCCAGGGAATAGTAAACTTGCTTCAGCACCTTGAAAACAATGAGTTTGTCTCCAAACAACAAAATCTTCATCTCCTCTTTCCCAGCTGCTCCTTTGTAGGAAGTCAAAAGTTCTTAAGCAATATGAAAACAATCATATCCCTCCAGAAAATATCCCTGAAAAGTATAGAAGGCAAGAAGATGTTTCCCTCACACAGGATGTAAACTAAATCACCCATAAGGAAAAGAATCATCCAGGGCTTCTACTGTGACTCAGTGGCCAAGCTGGGGTTAAGCCTAGATGTCCTAACTAACTTCCAGTTCCCTCCATGTCCCAGAAATGTTTTGTTTAATGTAACACTTCTGGCAAAGGCTCATTTCCTCCTCATAACTTGGAAAGGGAAGTGCAGTCTCAATCTAGGCCAGGTGTTTAAACCCAAACACCTGGAAATAATGACTGTTTCTCTGGTATACAGCTTTAGACATTACAGGAGAGAATCATTCACTCTCATCTTAGCTCAATGTAGTAAAGTTAAGCCAATCTTTAGTTAGGGACAATTTATTTTCCATTATCCAAGTTTGGGACTATACAGTCATCTAATATTCTATGACCTCTTTGATGCATTCCTTTAGATTATTTTCAGTACTTTTGAGCACCTTTACTATAGCAACCAGGCTAGGCAATGTAGTTCCCAAAGGTCAAATATCAAGTATTTATAGCATGTGTGTGCTCCAGGAGAGAAGAATAAGTTTCAATTAATGACTAAAATAAGACTTTGGAATAAATTTATCTATATCCCCTATTAGCAGAGAAAGCTGCAATAATTGTGGTTATTGAATTGAGTTGGCATGGTCTTGGGATAAGCTAGCTCAGACAACCAATGGAGGAAGGAAGGTGAGGTGAGAAGAGTACGTCAAGAACTTCCATGGTCACAAACGTATTGCCTAAAGAAAACCTAAAAACTGTCTATGTTCCGAACTCTAGACTTTCACAGAGTTATTACTCCCATTTTGCAAAGAAAATTGAAGACTGGAAAAGAGAAGATACGAGAAGGTCATGCTCAGTCTGTATCATATCCCAAAACCTTATCTCAGAGTAATGAGGAACATTAGAGGTCATTTTGGTCAAACTTACCTGGAATATAGAGCCCTACCACAATCACCCTAACAGGTAACCAATCAATCAGTCATCCATCCCCTGCTTGGATATCTCTAATAACAGGGATCTTATTGGTTTGTGTGGTAGCCCATTCTGTATTTGGACAACTCGGATCGTTAAGAAGTTCTCCCTGATGTTAAGCAATTCTAATATAAGAACCTCTTAATATGAATTAATATTAAGAATATTCTTCCTGATGTTTCTCCTGCCTTTAACTTCATCCCACTAATGTTAGTTCTGGACATTTGAATAAGCCAGAATAGGGCTAGTCCCTCTTCTTTGTAACAACCCTTTGACAATTTGAGGATACCAGTGTTGTGCTCCATAGTCTTTTCTTTAGAATCAGCTTCCTCAGTCCCTTCAGCTGATGGCATGATTCCACCTCCCTACACCTCTCTATTCACCTTTCTCTGGATCAGTTTCATCTTGTAAAGTCCTCAGAAGTGAACCTGATATTCCAGATGTGGGGTGAGATCAAAGACTCTGGCTGCATATGGGTGGTTCTTCAAATATGACAATGAAGCTGGTTGGTGCCTTAGTCTTGAATTCATTTGCCTTTAAAGTACAGAGGAGTGGTCTGAGGCATCCAATTTAATATGAAATTCCTGCTGAACTCAAGACACAGGATGATGACAGATTGTGCCTGGGCTACAGATCAGTGAAACTAGCATGGCTACAAGACACAGGCAAGCATTCCCTACCACTAGCAAGGGCTCAAGTGACCCACAGGGTGCATAGTCCCAGATGGAAGGGAAATACCTCACCCCTCCCTCCTTTGCAGAAGGTGGGGACTCTGGGTATGGGACAGTACAAACACTGTTATACTTAGCTAACATACTGGCTAGTTTTACTGAACAATCATTTTCCCTTTCTCTTCTGCTCTTTGTGGTAAAAGATGGCTCTCTGGATAGATGAGGATCTAGTAGGAATGAAGGTGTATAAAAATAAAAGATATCAGTATTATTTTTAAAAGGAAAGTGTGCTGGGAAGCCAAGCCAGATCCTACCTGCCATTCCATTTGGTTTCACTCCTTATCCCTGCCTTCCCCAAGGCATCACCATTAGGTAGTGTGGCAGAGTGAGACATTCATTGTACTTAGGATCAGGAGACTTGAAACTTATTTCCAACTCCAACACTAATACTAATTGTTTCACCAAGTTGTTTTGTCTCTTAAAAATTCAAGTTTTCGCATCTCTAAAATTTGGGTTAGTGGTACTTGCATTAATAGTTAATATTTATATGAAAATGAACTATTAAGCACTTTTCAATAACCATAAGGCTTGTAAAGCACTTTTACATATATTAGCTCATTTTATTCTTACAACAGCCCTTAAAGAAAAGTGTCATTAATATTATTACAGATTTATAGATGAGTAAACTGAGTCAGACATAGGTGACAATAGATTTACAAAGTGAGTATATACTTACTGAGGCAGAATTTTTACTCAGGTCTTCCAGACTCCAAAACTAGCACTCTTTCCACTAGGCCACCTAGCTATCCCTCTAAGGACTGTTGTGAGAAAAGAAATTTGTCAATTTAAAATAATTATTTACAATTGAGTCATCTTAGAAATCAAAGGATTAACACCAGCTCTATGAATGCTTAAAGCAACAGTTCTGAAAGTGTGATGTAGGGACCCCTGGTGATCTCTGAGATCCTTTCAGAGCATCCTTAAGGTTTTCTTCCTAATGCTATTTTCTTCCTAATACTATGTTTTAATTTCTAATGTGATAAATATTCATTATTATAACCCACATAAACAATAGCTTTTGGGAGTGCTCCTAAATGAGTTTTAAGAGTGTATAGTGGTCCTGAAAACAAAAGGTTTGAGAACCACTAGCTTAAAGCATCAGGGGAAATCCCTGGTTCCATTCCATGCTCTCCTCTCCACCTGATTGCTTTTCCTTTTGCTAACAGATCTGCGTGCTTTGCTTTCCTCCAATGATAGATCTATACTGCGATAGGCATCCACACAGTTTCTGTCTGATTAAATGACCACTGTCCATGTTAGCAATGTGCTTCTCTAAGATTTGGGGTCCAGGCTATAACTGAAGTTGCATCAAATGTTTCTCTTTGCAAAGTAGCTTATTAAAGAGAAGAGCCCACAGCATGAGCCATCTTGCAGCGTGGCTCCAAGGGCAAGATAGCCAATCATGAGGAGTGACTTTCATAGCTCTGCCACTCCGCCACCTCCCAAATAATAGCATCTTATTTTCCTAATGGGTCAAATGTGGCTTTTGCAGATCCCTACCCTTATGAGAGTGCTTTGGCCCAAACTAGCCACCTGAATGGGGCCTAAAATATCCCTGTCCTCATTCCCCTCCCTCCTTGGAACAGCATGAGGAAGGATCCTAATAGCAGTATTAATTGATTGGTTAATTAATTTCAAAAACTCCATTGCCATGGGAACCCGATGAGAATGCCAAGCTCCTTCTTTTAAGCTGACTGGGGAAAAGCCTGCCTTTTTGCCCTGCTATCTTCAGTGCAGTCAGATCCCTCACACATCCCAAAATGAAGACAATTGTGAAAGATTTGCCATCTCCCCACTATTTCCCCTCTCCCCCTTCCCACTACCTCAAGAAAAAAAAACTCATCAGGGTCTCTTGTCAAGGGGTCGGCTGGAAATCAAGTTACAACCGGCACGATTTGTTTCAGAGCATCTCAGCTCCCATCCATCACCTCGTGGCATCATTAATAATCCACAGCATAATGACGAAGATGAATATTGTAGCAGGAAAGCAGGGGGGCAGGTTCTAGCAGAATGTTGCAGCTGGGGGAGAGTGACTTATTAGCCTGGACTCCAGGTGTAACCTTCCCCTGCAACACAGCCAGGACCAAGGATGATTTATTGATACAGTAAACGGATTTTTATAATTAAAATTGATTTTCAGTTTTAGCTTGGTGAATAGGCTAGGTTGGTCTGGAAAGGCTGGGTCAAGAGGAAAAAAGCAAAGGAAAAGAGGACAGTGAGGGAGATTGGCAAAATGGATGGGACCTTCCCTGGTAAAATGGGACATAATTTGAGGGGCAATGTATTTGGATTGTCTGAAGTTTGCTTGAGTCTTTCTTGGCTCAATACGCCATTCATCTCCTCTTTGTAATAGCTAGAGCCAAAGCATGGAGAGATTATTGAAAACTCTTACAAGTTCCTGTCCATGAGGGCTCAGGAGGCCATGGAGTCTCTCCGCTGATATCTAGACTCTCAGTTCATGATAAAGAAAAGAAGGAGCTTATCACGGAGGGCAGAGCACCACTGGGGAAAGCATGCATGCATTCAACAAGTAAATTCCCCTTTTATGCCAGTCACTTTGCTTAGGTACTGAGGTTACAAAGACAAAAGCAAGGACAATCCTGTCTTCAACGGATGTGTATTCTACTGGGGCAGGAAATGTCTGGAGATATTAAATACAAAATATATGCAAACTGGATAAAAATGGGATCAAAGGAAGGAAAGAAGGAAGGAAGGGAAGGGAAGGAGGGAAAAGGGAAAGAAGGAAGGAAGGCGATGGAAAAGTCATTGATTGTCTACTATGTGCTAAGCACTATGCTAAGTGCTTTGTATTTTTGAGCGACTTACAAATAGTACATCATTTGACCCTCACATCAACCCTGAGAGGTAGGTGATGCTATTATCTCCAGTTTACATTTGAGGAAACTGAGGCAAACAAATTAAGTGACTGGACCCTTGACGTGAAGGATCACTTAGCTAGATTTGAACTTGGGTCGTCTCGACTCTTTACCCAGCTGGGCTACCGAGCTGCCTCTAGACATAGAGTTGAAAAGAACTTTAAGCCCAACTCCTCATCTTTCAGTTGAGTAAAATCAAAGCAAGGGGAAGAGGAAAGATGACTGACAACTAGAGAGGGCTAAGAAAAGTCCTTCTTTATGAGGTGGCTCTTGAGGCAAAGGATTTTAAGGAACAGAGAGGAGAGCCTACCAGACATGGTGGACAGCTTGTGCAGGGGTTTGGAGACAGCAGATAGAATGTCATGTATAGGTAATAGCAAGTAGGAACAGAATAATGGAAAGTGAGTAATGTGCAAAAAGCCAGGAAAGGTAGGTTGGAGCCAGATGGTAAAGAGCTTTAAATGCCAAATAGAGGAGTTCATGTTTTATCCTAGAACAATAGGGGAGCAACTCTAGCAGGGCAGGACAGATTAACCTTGGAAGGATAGGGGTTGGGGAGTGGGACAGGGAAGTATATGTGTCGATACTGTGTCGTTTTTGGGATTGGCTTTAGATGTTAGGTGGGTGCATTGACAACATGCTCCCTGACACTCTTTTTTTTTAATTCTTCCTTACCTTCTGCCTTAGAATCAACACTGTGCATTGGTTCCAAGGCAGAAGAGCAGTAAGGGCTAGGCAGTGGGGGGTCAAGTGACTTGCCCAGGGTCACACAGCCAGGAAGTGTCTGAGACAAGATTTGAACCTGGGACCTCCCATTTCTAGGTCTGGCTCTCAATCCACTGAGCTATCCAACTGTCCCCTCCCTGCCACTCTTGAAGGTGCTGGGAGTTCTTGGTGTGGAAGGGCTTAAAGGAACAAGCACTTGGGAGCCTGGAGCTATAGATAACCAAAGCAGAGGGTCACAGAATTACAGATCTCAGTTTCAGAAAGGATGTCAGAGGTCAGCTAGTTCCACTCTTACTTGAACAAGAAACCACCTCTTCACACTGTCTGTAGCAAGTGGTTATCTAGCTCTTTCCACTCTAATGGGGAAACTCATTACCATACCTCGAAAAGCATCCCATTTTACTCTCGAACAGTTCTGAATATTAGAAATTTCTTTCTTAAACGAAATTTAAATCTGCTTCTCTAATTTTATCCACTGATACTGGTTTTTCCTCTTGGAACCCAAGCAGGGTGACAAGACCACTGCCATCTTTTGGTGGGGGAAACTGGCAAGGGGATGAGATTATTTTACTAATTTCCCTCCTTCCTTTCTCTTCTCCCTTCAAATTAGCCACCTGGATTAAATGGAGCCCTGAGGGACCACTTGTCTCACCTAACAAGGAATGGCATAGTTGAGTCAGTATTGTTGAATCATTAGAGCAAGCTTGAGAAATTTCCAAAGGTGGGCCCAGGTCAATCTGAATTGTGGGTGTCATAAACCTGTTTAATGGGGGAGAAAAACATTTTAATATGGTTTCCATTTATGGCCCACTGTCTGCCCTAAATGGTCACATTTGTCTCTGTGATGCTGGGGCTGTCCTGTGCCCCGCAGGTTTGTTCTCAAACCCGGCAAACGCTTGGTGTTCGTTGGTATCTGGAGGCACCAGTGTCGCTGGTGCAACTGACGCTGCGGCTACTAGTGCCAACATCACGAGGCCATGCTGTTTTGAGCTTGGTCCGCCAGGCACAGCCATGTCAACCAATGATTTCACAAAACTAGCCCTACCAAAATGCTTTGCCTCTTGTGTTTGGCCAAGTTCCAGCACTTCTCCTACAGCCAATTTCTGATTATTCCTTCCCTACTCTCCTCTGTGATAGAGGCTGGCACTAGAGAAAAGATGCCAAGCTGAAGAGGATGGGGTACATCCCTTCCCTCTTTTTATTTTTTTAAAACACCTCCAAGTCCCTATTAGGTTAACAGGCATGCAAGAAAAGGGAGAAATAAGAGGAGAAGAAGTTCCGTGTAATTCCCAGCCTGGATGACCAGCCCTGGAACTTCACTTCCAGTGTCTCTCCTCTATTTGGAGGTAGAGGGAACCTGAGGACTTGGAAAGTGAAACTTGGAAAGCCCAAGGCTGTATGGGACAGGGCCACAAATAAGGTCAAGGAGTCACGATGCACAGCTAGCCTAACAATTATTGAACACCTACTGCACCTAAGGTATGCTGGGATACAAGTATAAGAACGAAACAGCCCCTGTCTCATGTAACCTATATCCTTTAGGTTAGACAGTGTGTGCGTAGATGAAAAGATGCAAAATAAATGCCATAAGCCCCTACTGCCTATTCTTCTTTGGAGAATTCTGATAGGATTTTAGCACAAAGATACACTAGTGTCTTGATAGTACAGGGAGTCAGTTATTGCATGAAGAGAGCCATCCTTGAAGTCAGGAAGCCCTGGGTTCAAATCCTGATTCTGACATATATTATGGGGATGACCTTAGCTAAGTCATTTAATCTTTAAGTGCCCCAGGACACCTTCTGAAATTCTATTAGGGTCAAGGTGCCAGGCAGTGTTAGGGAAGGCACTTGCCTTATAGTTAATTATCTATACTAATGAAATAAGAAATTGAGACATTATCAATCAATCCATAAGCATCTAATAAGCACCTTCTGTGAGCACTGTGGGATATAGAAACAAAACTGGAACAATTTCTTCTCTCAACAAGTTTACATCCTATTGGAGATGCAACGTATACATATATAAATATATAGAGAATAAATATTTACAGATAAACTCAGGGTAATTAAGGATAAGGCCTGTTACCTATTAGGGAAAGTCAGGGGGAGGGGTTCTGAAAAGCTTCATTTAGAAAGTATCCTTTAAACTGTGCCTTCAAGGAAATGGGGAATTCTCTAGAGTGAAGAGGAGCACGTTCCATGAATGGGGGATGGCCAGGACATGGGCACAGAGACAAGCAATGGAGTACTATGGGTGTGAAATTCAAAGAAAGCCAGGTTGGCTGGACCTTAAAATGAGCAAAGGAGAAAAAGAAATAACGAGACTACAAAGATGGGTTGGAGTCAAGGCATAAAAACAGGCTTTAAAGCCAAACAGAAGGATATAGATTTTATCCAGAGTCCATTCAGATTGTGGCTATGTAACAATGTCAGTGTACAGACATATGTGTCTATATTGTATAAGCATATATGTACAATGTCACATGTGTATCATGTAAGATGGCTTAGCATGTTTTTAAACTATTAAAGCTAAAACATTTGGGGCATTTTGGATATTACAATGGAAAAGCCAAGGAAAGGGGGACTTCACTAAAGTCACAACCTAGAATTCAGGGGCTCCTCCAGTATGCCCTCATCTACCCCTAGGCATTTTGCATATTTCTCCCAGATGTAATTGTATTATGGAACATCTGTATTGGGGATTATTTCCTGCTAAGCCAGCATCAGCTTCTGATGATGAAAAAAGAGCCATTCCTAGTAGGAACCTCCAAAGAAGTCACTTTGGCCATTTTGGGAACCAATAGCCTCTCCCATGCAATACAAGGCCACTCCCCTGAGAATGGGGACAAAACAACCAGGAACAAGCAGCCCAGGAAGTTCTGGCAATTATTTTTTACCTCTATTCCTCCAAGATCTAAATTTAGCCTTCTCCAGCAGTTTCTCATTTGAGAGAGGGAAAAATCTATTCTGAGCCCTGGTCTGGCATAGATCAGGTTGCCCAGATTAATGTAAAATTAAATGGAGGAATTTCAACCCTCTCACCCCAATGAGCTTCATAATGGAAACCAACTGATCACCAAGCGCCAGTCCAAGGAGATTGGCTCTGTTATCTAGTTCCTTGGCAGAGGGAAACCCTGAACTTCAGTCTTCATTGTCCCAGAGTGCCTTCCAGACCCTACTTTTCTCCATTCCTCTCTCCAGTGGGGGAATGGGGGAACCCATCTCTGCTTGGGATCTCACTTCCAGACACACTCAGAGGCTCATGCTGACTTAGCTATCTCTCCAACAAAACTGTCAGTGACCCCCAAACTCCTAAATGTTGGTCAGTTTCCAAAACCAGCTGTTGCTCACTGTAATGACAGTAATAACAGTATGTAACCTAAAGGCATTATGATTAAGTACATGTGCTATTTCTTAAAAGAACTTCAAATCTTCTTGTAGGTTGATATCATCCATCCCCTCCTCCTCAAATAATGTTCCTATGAACTGGAAAGGGGACAGAATTGGTTCCTCCATATTTCCCACAGTGAGATTGAGGAAGCCAGGGAAAATGAATTCCACAAGAGGAGGAGATTGGGGCAGAAAGAAGAATTGTGTTCATGGGTCTTGGTTCTCATTCTTGGACCTCATTCCCTAGAAATCAGGAGCCTGATGTCACCTTAAAAGAACCCTGAGTGGGCATATCTATATTCTGCCCTATTGGGAGAAAAGATGCTTTCCCTAGGCATGACCAGCCATAACTACCCAGATCTCCAGGGAGTTGGATTAAATGACCTATAGAGGAGGCTCTTCCCACCCAAAATGAGTATATGTATGTGTATTGTTGTCTCCACTTGGTCCCACCAGTCAGCTCACAATATGGGTCCTGGGAAGAGAAAGGAAGGGATAAAGGGGAAATGAGGAGGCAGATGCTACCTCAGAACATTTCTGCTATTGGCTCTGCTCTTCTCTCATCAGTAACACCTGACTTCCTAAGAATGCATCTGTGTATGTGGTGGTGGAACCTAGAAAATCAGCCTAAGTGGGGAGGATCTTTGTTTCTTTTCATCCAGAACTAGGTGCATTTTCCCAGAATCAGATTCCCTGACCAATTACATTTGAAGAAAGAAACTTGTCTTAGATCCAAAGGTTATGCCTATTCAGGGGCAGAAAAAATGTATCCATCTCCATGTACAGAGGCATGTGTGTATACATATGATTACATATATACATATATATGCACATATATGCGTATTTGTATATATATGCATGTATTTGTATATGTATGTGTTTGGAGATATCTATGGATATGGATGTGTATCTTGTGTACATTTGTTTTTTCACATATATGATCTCATTTGATCTTTTTGGAAATTTTACTTTGATTGACATGCAAAGCATACTTCCATATTGTTCATTGTTGTAAAAGCACACTCATACATAACCAGAATCCCAAAATAAACCATATATACACTGATGTAAAGGACAACTCACAGTTCTTTCTCTGGAGGTGGATAGTATTCTTTGTCATAAGTCTTTCAGGATTTTCCCAGATCTTTGCATAGCTGAGAGTGGCCAAGTTTTCACAGATAATCATCATCCAGTATTGCTGCTATTGTGTACAGTGTTCTTCCAGTTCTGCTCATTTCCCTCTACATCAGTTCCTGCAGAGCTTTCTAGCTTTTTCTGAAGTCATCCTGCAGATTATTGTTTCTTATACCACAATAGTATTTTATCAATTAACATGTACCACAATTTGTTCAGCCATTCCCCAAGTGATGAACATCCCCTCAATTTCTAATTCTTTGCCACTACAGAAAGAGCTGCTATATTTTTTACAAGTAGGTCCTTTGCCTTTTTAAATTATCTCTTTGGGATATAGAACCAGTAATGGTATAACCCAATCAAAGGGTTTGTACAGTTTTATACTCCTTTGGGCATAGTTCTAAATTGCCCTCCAGAATGGTTGGATCAGTCCACAACTCCACCAACAATACATTAGTGTCCCAATTTTGCCACATCCCCTCCAGCATTTATCATTTTCCTTTCATATTAGCAAATCTGATAGGTGTGAGGTAGTAACTCAGCATCATTTTAATTTGCATTTCTCTAATCAAGAGGGATTTATAACATTTTTCATATGATTATTGATGGCTTTGATGTCTTCATCTGAAAATTGCTTGTTCATATCCTTTGACCATTTTTCAATTGCAGAATGGCGTGTATTCTCATAAATTTGACTGAATTCTCTATAAATTTGAGAAATGAGGCCTTTACCAAAGACATTTGTTATTAAAATATTTCCCCCATTTGTTTTTCCCTTCTAATCTTAGTTAGATTAGTTTTGTTTGTACAAAAGCTTTTACATTTAATATAATCAAAATCATTCATTTTACATCTTATAATGCTCTCTGTCTCTTGTTTGGTCATAAATTCCTCCCTTTCCTGAAGATCTGCCAGGTAAACTATTCTGTGTTCCTCTAATGTAGTTATGGCATCACTCTTTATATCTAAATCATATATCCATTTTGACTTAAGGTGTATAGTTGTGTCTGTGCATATACACATGCATATGCCCACACATGCACACTCTTATATGAGTATAGACCCATACATGTGTGTATCATGTGTAGAAGAGGTGGCTGTGTCTCTCTGTGACATATGAACACAGTTGTGTACACACAAGTACACACACATGTGTCACCTGCAGTATACTGCATGCATCAACACACATATGTATACACACATCTATATGCATATGAATGGGCGTGTATATAATGTGTTTGTGTATGTATATGCACACATATAAGTGGATGGAAGTGTCAATACACACACAAATTCACATGTATAATGTGTGTATATGAGTGCATGCTTATAACATATGCATCTGTGTATAGGCATTTACAAAATAAAATACAACCTTCTCTACACATCAGTGTGAGCCTTTATAAGCACACAGAGCACACGGGTGTACACACACTCACATATATGTGCACACACATGTGCCTACATACATGTGTTAACACGGACATTCCAGTTCACACACACACACAGAGTCGCTGCTAGATCTGGCTATCCCTACTGCTCTGGACACAGTGCTGGATGCTGACTGCCCTTCAGAGAAATGGCAAAGGAAAGTCAAATGGAGAGGGTCAAGGGATGGGGGAGACAGTGAGGTGAGGCAGGAGAGGGCACACAGGAGAGGATTCTTCCTGATGGAAAAGGAGCAGCCCTGCCATGCCGCTTCCCATGCAGAGGCTGTGCCAGCATGCCAGAGGGTCACAGCATATGCCATGGGACCAGCTTAGCTCATTTGCTGTGGTCTGGATCTAGATGTCACTGTGCCAAACTCCCCCCACCTCCCCCTGCCTCCCTCCTCCTTGGCTCTGGGAACAAAGACCACTGTTCAAGAGGCCAGGCTTGGGAACCCCCCATCCCAGCTGAGGGGCCAAAGGCTTTGTCAGTCACAGCAGGGCGAAGGCCGGGAGAAATGGGAGCTCCCCTTTGATCCCCAACATGAAAAGCTTCCCTCCGGGCCTCTTGGGTTCAGGGATGTGTTTGCAAGGAGGAAGGCAGGTGTCTTGCCCTCTTCTCAGCTACATTCTCCGGATGCTTTAGGAATGGGCGTTTGGAGCATCAGCAAGTGCCCAGGAAAACTTTTCTTGGAGAAAAGGGGTCGCAAGATTTTGACACCTTGGGTTTTAGTATCAGCATTACCACTCATAGGATCTAAAGGGGGGCATGTAGCTCAATACTCATTTTGCAGTTGAGGAAACTGAGGCCCGGAGAGGTTGAGACTTAGTCCGATTCATCCAGATTCAAACTCAGATGTTCTACTCTGCATCCATCTCTTTTCTTTCCACTCCACTATCCCACTCACTAGCTATGTAACGTTGGGTGAATCACAGCTTCTCTGGACTGATCCTTTTTATTTGTAACCTAAAGGACAAAACCTAAAGTGATGTTTTGCTGTTATTCAATCGTGTCTGACTCTATATCCTCATGGACTATTGAACACCAATAAAGTCCATGAAATTTTCTTGGCAGAAATACAGGAGTGGTTTGCCATTTCCTTCTGCTGCTTATTTTATAGATGAAGAAATGGAGGCCAATAAGATTAAGTGACTTGCCTGGGGTCACACAGCTAGGAAGTGTCTGAGGCCAGATTGAACTCAGGAAGGTGAGTCTTTCTGATTCCAGGCCAGGCACTCTATCCACTGAGCCACCTCACTGGCCCCTTATTTATATATATTTTATATATATTTTTATATATATTATTTATATATATTTTATATATATATATATACATATACGTATATATATTATATTATAGTATAGTATATTATAGTATAGTATATTATAGTATATTATATTATATTATAGTATATTATAGTATATTATAGTATAGTATAGTATAGTATAGTATAGTATAGTATAGTATAGTATAGTATAGTATAGTATAGTATAGTATATATAACATCATCAGTGTTATTAAACCCAACCTATGGACAAAGAGACAGGAAAAGGGCTTTTACTTCTGGAGTAAGCAAGAGGTAACCAAATCCCAGAAACCCCAAACTTCAGGACAGGACAATTTGTATTCGACTCCAAATCCAGGCATAGGCAGATTGACTGTGTCTCCAAACAAGGAGACTTCTGCTAGGTCCATACTTAGTCCATTTATTAGAAATTTACTAACATCTATATGTCACGAGAGCGAAGCTAGAGAACCCAGAGATAACATCACTTCTGGATGGTGTCCAGTTTAGAAATGCTAACAGGTAAACATTCACTCTGCCCAGTATGAAGAGCCCGGAGAGCCAGTTGCCCCTCCTGGAGGAGCTGGGTCTGAGCTTTGCCTTCCTCTCCCCAACCCACCCAGAAGAATCAAAGAGTCAGGGCTCATTAGTGCTTCTTCCACGTTTGCCTGCAGTGGTGGCAAGTGGCTGGCTTCCCCTGGCTGAAAGTTCTCACTCAACACCAGCCCCCAAAGATTTTTACTGCATTCACAGGAACACTGGGAAACTGGAAAACCAAGAGGCGGAATCTGCAGGAGGCCACAAGGGTATACTAAAAAAGCAGAGAAAATGATAAGGAACAAATAGCTAGCGTGTGGTTGGCTATTCACCAACTTCCATTCCCAAGTCCATTTACTACAGGGGGGGCTGTGGCAAGATCTTGCCAAACTTCAGTTTTTTGTCTGGGCAATGGGCTAATAAAAAGAAAAGGCAATGGGATAGATGCCTTTTCTTACCTTGGAGGTAGGTGACAATAAAAGATGAGTATATCCCCAAGGCAGACTCTACACTGAGCAGTGCAAGAAAGGGGTCTGGAGAAAGCCAGCAGAAAGCTCCTTGCCCAGCATCCGAGCTGTACTGTAGTTTGTCTAATGAGGAGGAACATATGTTGATAATTCCGGCTTTGACGCTCACTCTTTGGCTGTCCGAGTTCCCAGAGTAAACTGGCTTCCTATTAGGCATTTATACTTATTAATAGCAGCAAATTGCAGCACTCCACAGCATCTGTTCCTTTCCATTTGCAAAGTGTTCTGCAGTCCATTTTTATTAGTAATATTTTGTGGTCAGCCCAGAAAGCTAGAAGAAATGGGCATTCATCCCCTTTTTTCTTTCTGAAAGAGGGAGAGACCTCCCCAAGATTCACTAGATACACTTTCAGGACTGGAACTCAGGATCTCTGCCTCTTTAGTCTGTCTCCTTAGTTCCCTGAGCCATGTCGCATCAGGAGGCTCCCTCTCCTTCTTGCTCTGAGTAGCATCATCACAATAACAGTCAACATTTATTTAAGGCATTTGAGGGTTTGCAAAGTGCTTTCTTTACCTCTCATTATCCCGTTAGAAACACAACAAAACAAAAAACACCTTACTTTCTCTCTTAGATTCAATGTTATATATTGACTTCAAGGCAGAAAAGTGGTCAGGGCTAGGCAACTGGGGTTAAATGACTTGTCCAAGGCCACATTTGAAACCATATCCTCCATACTCCAAGCCTGGTGCTCTATCTGCTGTGCCATCTAGATGCCCTTCGTTATCCTAGTGGAGCCTCACAACAATCCTCTGAGGTGTTCACCCCATTCTTAGCAAAGTGGCACAGTAGATAAAGAGCTGGAGTCTGGAAGACTCAAATTCAAATCCAGCTTCAGACACATACTAGCTGTGTGACCCTAACCAAGCTGTTTAATCCATCCCTCAATTTTCTCGACAGTAACATGAGGATAATAATAATACCTATCTCCTAGATTTAGTCTGAAGATAAAATGATACATTTCTGAAGAGCTTTGCAAGCCTTAAATGCTAAATAAATGTGAGTTAGTATCCTTTTATAGATGGGGAAACTGAGGTTTTATTCATTTTTTTTTTTTACAGATGAAAGAAACAGGTAAGTTAAATGACTTGCCCAGGGTTTCAAGGATAATAAGTGGCTGAGATGGGTTTTGAACCCGTCTTGCTGACTACAAATCCAGGGCTCCATCTACTATGGGACCAAATGTTTCTCATCTATCATGACCCAGTGTCCTGGAAGCCACCACCTAGAATCAAAGGAGGAAGCTAAGGGCAAGGATGCTGAGTTCAGGCTTTCCTTGACCCCATCAGTAAACTCCATTCTGGAACTCCATCTCTGCTCTCTCAACACAATGGCCCAAACCCAAGTGCTGAGGAGAGAACAGGGGATGCACAAAATCCCAGAAGTAGAAGATTCCTAATGATCTCTTATTGCCAACACACAGATGAAATCATTTACTGACACTTGGGCAACCAAGAAGTCAGCACAATGGTTCCTGTGGGGCAGCCATGCTCCATCTCAGCCAGCCAAGTCTGCAGAATCACATTCTCATTTCAGAAAACGTCTTTATGTATTTTTCTAGGGGCTAAATCTCCCAGTGGGCATAAGGCCCATTGTTCTATGGATGGAATGGAGAGCTCATTTCCAGCAGGGATGTGGAAAGAGTTATATTTTAATGGTAAACCTAAGTACACATGTATAAGTTCCTAATAAATGGCCCCATCTACACCCATTGTAGAAGGAGAGCTTAAAATGTTGGTGCCTGAGCAAAACAAGCAAACCCACACAGCTAAATGGCCCCCTTCCCACATTTTTCCAACCCTCATCTTTCATCTAAGATTCAATACTGTGTATCAATTCCAAGGCAGAAGAGTGTTACAGTCTAGGCAATGGGAGTTAAGTGACTTGCCCTGGGTCACATAACTAGGAAGGATTTGAGGCCAGATTTGATGGCAACTCTGTCCTTATTCTCCTGAGCTGGACCCCCATCTCTAGTCCTGACTCTCAATTCACTGTCATCAAGTTTCCCCTTTCTTCCCCCACTTTTATTTTTCTTTTTTTAAATCCCTACCTTCTGTCTTAGAATCAATACTAAGTTTTGGCTCCAAGGCAGAAGAGTGGTAAGGGCTAGGCAGTGGAGATTAAGTGACTTGCCCAGGGTCACACAACTGGGAAGTGTCTGAGGTGAGGTTTGAACCCAGGACCTCCCATCTCCAGACCTGGCTCTCAATCCACTGAACCACCCAGCTGCCTCCATTGGAATTTCTAGAAGGATATTCCTTTTCTAAAATTTTGTCTTGACAATTTTGGGGGAAACTGGGTTCTTATGAAGGCTTTTGGACATATAAATTAATTCCCATCATCAGATTCCATGCATCCACTGTTGCATTAGCATCCAATTATAAGAGTAGAGAAGGAGTAATAATTCACATTTCGACTAGAATGTCAATGCTTGAACAAATTAGAGGCAGGCGCATACACATACACACATATGGATTGTACACTCTATCTCTAAAACTCCACTGAATGCAATCAGCAGACCAGCAGGCATCCTTTGAGATGCTGACAGCCACAGAGAGAGCAGGACGTTATTCCAGACCTCAGAGAGAAATGTTTCTGAAACTTCACAAAAATAGGATCAGGGTTTGGGATATGTGGAGGAAGTGACTTCAAATCCTTCCCCTTCCCTCCTCCCCCTTCTTCTCCCAACATACCTTTTTGGCAAGTGCCCTTGGTTAGTTGCGGTTTAGGATATCCATAAGGTCCTAAAACTACCAGAGCTAGATGGAATATCAGGGACCATCCAATTCAAATCCTATTTTTACCTATGAGTAAACTGAGGCCCTAGGAAATTCAGTGACTACTCCAAGGTCACAAAGGTATTAAGAATCAGAAGTAACATGATATGATATCAGAGTTCCTTTCCATTATAACATACTGGATTTCACAGGTTCAATTATTTGAATCCCAAAATTTCAGACTTGGAAAGGACCTTTGATAATATCTCCCATCTCCCTAGTTCTTAAAGTTGGCGAGGAACCTTTTGTTCACCATGAATATTTCAGATAGAGAGTAGAAGCTTTTGGAATCTTTTATCAAAAACCTTTTTTATTTTAGTGTAGATGAGAAAACTGAGGCTGAATAGTTGTATCTGGATCACAGTTGGTAATATGTCAGAGCCAAAACTTGAACCCAGGTTTTGTGACTCTCTCCCACCATACCAGGCTGCCTCATTTACCCCATGACAAACACAAGGTCAAGGGAGGCTGAGTTACTGGACAAGGTTGCCCTGCCCTTTAGCAATAAAGTAGGACTAGCATCTAGGTAATATGAATTCTTGGCCAGGGTTGAAGGAGTGCTCTCTCCCCCATACTAATCTACTTTTTATTATGTATGTTAGGTCACTCTCCTCTCTTCCATACTTCTCCCAGATTCTATCCCAAACACAAGCCAGTTATTTTTTCAAAGGAACAACCTTTGCCACCAGGTACAAGTGCAGGCTAGTGGATTGGTCTACACCATTCTCAATACTAGAAAAGTGACTCAGAATGTGTATACCCAACTGATGCTGTACCATTATAACCACCTTTTTTGATAGATGGAATTTAGTTCAATTCATCAAAGTGCCTACTCCATAGAAGGGCAGCTAGGTGACTCAATGGATAAAACAGGGGTCTGGAGTCAAGAAGACTGACTTCATACACTTATCAAGCCTGTTTGCCTTAGTTTCCTCATCTATAAAATGAACCGGAGGAGGAAATGATAAACCACTCCAGTATCCTTGCCAAGAAAATCCTAAATGGGATCACAAAGAGTCAGACATGCTGAAACAACTGAATAAATTCTTCTCTCCATTCTCTATGTAGGGAAATTGAAAACCAGTACTGAGAAATGATCAGCCTGTACACACAGTAAGGCAAAGAGGGGTTGTTGACATCCAAATCGTTCTTATTGTTTGAAATTATAGTAAAATGAGGATGGAGAGAGTGACTTCCATTCTTTCATGGAATCTCAAAAGTATTTTGCAAATATGAATTTATTAAATTACCAGCAAAAAAGGTCCCTCTAGGAACCAAAGAGAGAAATAGAAAATAGATGGGTATTTTGATAGTTATCCCATAATATTATCAAGCCACTATTTGAGGTCACAGAATATATTGTTGGTCAGAGACAAAATGGCAGGTGTAGACAAATAATATGGAGTAGTAGGAATCAGAAGACATCTATTCTTGTCTCAATTCTTCCATTAACTTAACTGTCAGGCCTTGCACATAGCAGGTCATTTCTCTAAGTCTTAGTTGCCTTATTTGCTAAGTATAAAGATTGGACTCAATCACTTATGTTTAGTCATATATAACTAACCACTGAGTGAACATATCTTCCATTGACAGTCATTTCTTGCTACATAAAGAATATGCATTCTATCAAAGGAAAAAATGCCAACTTTAGAGCCAAAGGACCAACCCCTTTGGTTCCAAGCTCATCTCTTCTCTTTAAATCGTCTCTGACCTTGGACTTATGTCTTATATCTGTGGTCCTTAGTTTCCTCATCTGTAAAATGGATGCTAAATGAATTCTAAAGTCCCTAAAGATCTAAATCCTCTGATCCTGTGTTTGGAGAATCCATGATTAGCACTAACTGAAGGACTGTCCTGGACTCATGGAGGCCAGCTTCTGGTTATAAATGGACTCCCTGCCTCTTCCTATGCTCTGAATTCCCTCACTTGACTAATTAACAAGCCTGGCCCTCTGGCTTAAGACTTCAATGAGTGTGGGGGTGGCTTTAATTAATTGTGTGGCTCTGCATCTGTAGTGACTCCTGGAACAGGGTCATGAGAAGCAGGAGATGGGGGATGGGAATGGGCAGCTTTATTTATTGGAGGATTGGAGGAAAGAATCAAGGCTTAGATATTTGAAGATGCTGAGTTCATTTCCCTGGTGATACAGAGATGAGGGTTAGGTAGTTTCTGGTGCCACCCAGTGGTCTTCATGGACCATTAGAAATGAAGCAGGAGGGGCTTGGATGGAGACCCTTAAAGAAGACTGGTCCACAGGGACTTGAAAGGATATGCCGAGTCCACTCTTTACAAAAAGCTACTTAAAGCAGCAGGCAAACTTCTCATGCCTTATAGGATTAGGGATTGAGTGAGAAAGGCAGGAGGAGAAAAAGCTTCTATGGAATGGGCATGTGAAGGTCAGCTCTGGGGAGTCACAGGATAGCTCAGAGGCTACTCAGCCTGCATAATGGAACATGATAATAGTCCCATTGGACTAGTTTCAAGCCCCTTGATACTATTATTATTATCTTCATTTTACAATAGTAATCATGAATAGACACCTGAGTCTCAAATATCGATGATGTTCCCAGTGCCTTTAGTCACTGAATCCAATTTTGGCAAAACAAGGAAAGTTATTTAACCTCTGTTTGCCTCCATTTCCTCAACTGTAAAATGGTTTTAATTACAGCATTTTCCTCCAAAAGTTGTTATGAGAATCAAATGAGATAATATTTGTAAAGCTCCTCATAAGATGTATGTCACACACTAGGTATGCAATTTTTCCTTCTTATGCTTAGTTACTTTTCTAATCTTATGCATTCTATGTTATGCATTTTAAAAACATTCTGAAAAAGAATCCAGATGATTTAGCAAGAGGGTCAGTAACACAAAAAAGGCTAAGAATTCCTGAATTTAAATGGTTGATAAATGAGACAGGGACCTACAAGAAAAATTAAAAGGAATTGAGACTGGTTATCCTAAAAAGGAGAAAAATAAAATCTGACTTGGAGCATGAACTTTAGAGCTAAAAGGAGTCACTACATCGTGAAGTCAAATCCTGTTATTTTATAAAGAAGTAACTTATCTAAGGTCCCAGAAGTAGTAAGCCTTATCTCTTTGTGCCTATGGGGGAGGGAGGGTTGGGAGAATGGGAATAAACATTTATATAGGACCTACAATGTGCCAGGCAATGAGCTAAGTGCTTCACAAATATTATATTATTTGATCCTCACAACTGCTGGGAGCTGTCAGGCCACAATATCTTGACACGGTCACATATGGAATCCAGGAGGTCACAAAGTGTCTCCTTGGCAGGATGGAATCATCCGCTCAGCCCCCTCTGTGTGACTTCTCTCATCAACTTCCTTTATTACCACAATCTCCATGATTATTGTTCTCTTCTCAGCTTCAGGGAAAAAAAAAAACATAAGAGCAAATACTTGCACATTAGTCCCCCAAAATATCATCAAAAGATCAGATTCAGAAAACCAGACCCAAAAGACTATCATGGGTTAACTTTTGCCTAGGTATATAATTCCTAACAAAAGCCATGCCCAGAAATCCCCTACTCCCATGCACAGAAACAAATTCTCCTGAGCCAGTACATAAATCATTGTAGGGAGAGGCTTGTACAATATGCCTTAGTACATCATGCCTCAGTGACTTGATTTACCAACCAAAACCCATCTTGGAAAACTCCCCAATGAAACTCTGATAAATTATTAGTCTAATATTAAATCTGAATTGTGTTTCTAATACCCCTTTGATCTCTCAACTTGACTACTATGATTATTGATTGTCTCTAGAACTTCTGATTGATTATCTAATTTTATTAAAAGTAACTTATGATTTTCTTTGACTGTCCATAAGCCAAGCACCTCACAGGTTAATGAGAAAAACTAACTTCCAACTACTCCACCTGCGATGAAATCATTTATCTTGTGCATAACCTTTGTGTATCCTGTCAGAATCAATAGTTACAATGTAAGTGCATAAAATGATCACAAAATGTTAATCAAATGATTTGTTAAAAGTTAATGTATTACTTATCCAATTCTCTGTATTCAAGCACATATGTTGAATAATTTGGCTGTGTGCCAATAAAATGGGTATAAAATAAAAGCTAACCCTAGGCCTGGTGAAGCAGCCATTCCATGCAAAGCCTGGCCCCGGGCTGACACAAACACACACACAATTGTCTTCCATCACTCATTTTTTGCCTTGCCATCACACGTGGCTGAGAACCCCTGAAGTCATGAGCAAGGCAGGTCCTGAGCTTGTGGCACACCACAACCTTGGGATATAGGTGCTGTTATTATTATCCTTGTTTTACAGTTGGGGAAACTAAGGCAAATAGAAGTTAAGGGACTTGTCCAGGGCCACATATCTAAAAAATGATGAAGGCTAGATTTGAACTCAGATCTTCCTTACTCCACATCCAACATTCTACCCAGCAAGCTACATAGATGCCTCTACAAATATTTGTTGTTTTTTTTTTTAAATAAGAGAAGTGCTGAGCAATAACAATCATGTTTAAGGAGAATGAAACATGAAAACAGGCTTCCATTAAATCTGAGAAGTATCAGATTGGACATAAGGAAGACAATTTTTACCATATGGGTGATAAAAACTAGAATCAGTGACCAATGAAAAGGAAAGGATATAGGAATTCTTGAAGAAATAATTTCAAGCCAAGGATGACACAGAAGAAAGGACCAGAATTATGGGAGAGCATAAAGGCCCCAATCAGAGGAGGAGGGGAGGAGGAGGAAGAAATTAATAATTTAGGAGCAGATACAGCAGTAGCTCCAGAAATGAGCAGCACATCCAAGCTGCTGATGGCTGGTAATGGTTCTGGGTCTGATGGTCTTGGAAGTGTGTTCTAAGAAATCTTTGAAGGTGCCCCATCTGCTCCATCCTCTACCTACCATTTCAATGGCTCATGAGGATAAGTATAAAAAAGCCAGTAAGCTAAGTATTGATAGTTATATGTGGCATTGGAGAGGTGGAGGGCATTAGGAACTTGAGGCCATTGGTATTGCCAAGTACTAATCACAGAGATCTTAATGCAAAGGCTAACAAGAACAGCAGATGGGGTAATACATAAGAGGTCACACAACATCATTAGGGAATGGAAAAGAGAACATTTTTTTTACAAACCTAAGAGGAATCACAGAACATAGTAGAGGAAGAGGATGGGAAGGATGTTTAATAAGTCAAGATGGAGAAAATATCTTACTACCTTCTGAAAGAGAAATAATGGACTGGAGATACAGAATAAGACATTTATAGACATAGCCAATATGTGGGCTTGTTTTTTCTTGAATATGTTTAATTTATTACTAGGGAAGGCTTATTTCTTAGGGGACAGGAGGAGGAGTTGGTGAGTAGTGATAGTAACACCAAAATGAAAGAGGAAAGAAAAGGGCATCAAAGAAAAGTTTTTTAAATTCATAGAAAAAAGCAAAAGGAGGTTCAGAAAGTGATGCAGATAAGCTAAGCTGGGTAGTGTTGGTGATACTTGGTTAAATTTCATGTAGACTTTCTTTGAAGAACACATTGAGGATTGTAGAAATGGACAGTTTTACATGCAGGAAATAAGGTTTGAGAACTCAGTAACATGGGATTTGTGGTTCATGAGGGCATATATTCTCTGATTGCACTGAAAGCAATTTCGACTTACCTTGGTCTTTGAGACATAAGGGATGCTCATACCTTGTCCAGTATTTTTAAAAGGTATGGAGCAAGGACTGCAAGAGCTCAGGGACTAGCTACCATGGGAAGACTCCTCTGCCTCACCCAGGATTTAATGAGATAATATCAAATGATTCCCAGAGGCAACAGGTGAAAGGAGAATCTAAAAAGAAGAGTTGAGCTCTAGCTATAGCAGTGAAGGAAAAGATCAAGGTGGACCACTGGGCCCTGCAAGCAACTCAGAACAGAGGACGCCGAAGCTCTCCATTTTTCTTACCTCCTCTAGGATTAGGGGAAGTTTTCAAAGAGAATCTGCTCATTCTCTAGTTTCCCTTCCTTCTGCTTGTCCAGGAACAGACACTGACCTATACTCTGCTCAATTATTTTTCCCAAACAAAGAAAAAAAATTCTCTTCTAATATTAGGAATTTTTTTCACTGAGATTTTGAACTATTGTGTTTATACTAAGAATTTCATCTGATCTGAGCCTCCATATAATGGAGAGAATGAAATTATATGGATCTGAGGGCCATTGTATTATACCAAGAGTAGATGCGAGCTAGCCATTATAATGGAGTGTGGCTTATTATTTCTCCAGATTTTTAAGTAGCAATGGAAAAGAGACAGGATGGAAACAGATACAACTTCAGTGATTCCTCTAGGCATAGGTAAACATTTCCTCCTATTCCAGAAAGAAAAAGAAAACGGAAAGGAGCACATGTCTTCTGCAATGCTACCACCAAGGTTACAAATTGGACCTCATCTAGCATTGTTTTGATTAACTTATCTTTTGCATTATTACTCAAGCATTTAAAAATATTTATTATTTATTTTTAACATTCTTTTAAAAAACTTTGAGTTCCAAATTCTGTCCCACTCCTCAATCCACAGATTAGGCAAGCAATATCATATTATTTATACATGTGAAATCATGTAAAACATATTTTCATTTTAGCCATATCATAAAAAGCAAGAAACATAAAGTAAGAAAACTATACTTCATTCTGTACTCACTATTCATCAGTTCTTTCTCTGGAAGTGGATAGCATTTTTCATCATGAGTTCTTTGAAATTGTCTTGGACCAGTGTATTGATCAGAGTAGCTCAATCTTTCTCATTTTTTACTTTTTCACATCCTTCACAGCTGATCTTCATTACAATATTGCTCTTTCTGTGTACAATGATCTCCTAATTCTGTTCACCTCACTTTGCATCAGTTTCTCTGTCTTTCCATGTTTTTTTTTTCCTGAAAACCATCCCTCTCATCATTTCTTATAGCAAAATTGTATTCCACCACAATAATGTGCCCCAACTTCAGTAATTCCCCAATTGATGGGCATCCTCTTATTTTCCAATTCTTTGTCACCATAAAGAGTTGTCATAAATATTTTTGTATACTGAGGTCCCTTTACTTTTTCTTTGATCTCTTTTGAATATAGACCTAGAAGTGATATTGCTAGGTAAAAGGCTATACACCATTTCATAACTATTTGGGCATAATTCCAAAGTGGTCTCCAGAATGGTTGGATCAATATCTCTTTTTCCTCATTCCCTGTCATTTCTGATAGGTGTGACATCATACCTCAGAGTTTTTTTTTTAATTTGCATTTGCCTAACCAATAGTGATTTAGAACATTTTTTTTTCATATGAGTATAAATAGCTTTGATTTCTTTTTCTGAAAACTGCCTGTTCATATCCCTTGACAATTTATCAATTGGAGAATGGCTCTTATTTTTATAAATTTGGCTCAGTTCCCTGTATATTCAAGAAAAAAGGCCTTTGTCAGAGAAACTTGCTACAAATTTTTTTAAATTACTTCATTGTCTATCGTACCTTTTAGCAAAATTTGGTTTCCCTGATTATCTCTTTTAACTAGGTGTATTACTGCTTTTTCTTTGATGAAAATCATGATTGCTACTCCTGCCTTTTTGACTTTGACTGAAGCATAATGGATTCTGCTTCAGCTCTTCATTTTAATTCTGTGTTTGTAGTTCTGTTTTAAGTGAGTCTCTTATAAACAACATAGAGTTGGATTCTGGTTTCTAATCGATCTTGCTATCTGCTTCTGTATTATGGGTGAGCTCATTCCATTTACATTCACAGTTAGGATCACTAACTGTGCACTTCTCTCTACCCTATTTTTTTCAGTTTATCCTTCTCTTTCTTTTTATTCTATCCCTCTTCAAAAGTCTGTTTTGCTTCCAACCACTGCTTCCATTATCCCTGCCCTCCCTTTTATCTTCATCTCCCTTCTCTTATCCTTTCCCCCTCCTATTTCCTTGTTAGAAGAATAGATTTCTATACCCAATTGAATGTGTGAGTGTGTATGTATTTATTCTTCCCTCTTTGAACCAGTTTCACTGACAGTGAAGTTCAATCATTGCCTGATACTCACATCCCCCATTTTTCTTTACACTGGAAAAGCTCTTTCTTACACACAACTTTTATGTGAGATAATTTCCCCCATTTTTCCCCCAAAATTTCCTTTTTCTCTTTGTATATCACTCTTTCTCATCTCTTCTTTTTTGTATCATCCCAACATAATTTTCTCATACCCAGCTGGGCCTTTTGTCTCTGTAGACTCCTCCTAATTGTCCTAATAATGATAAAATTCTCTTTATGTATATCATCTTCCCATCTAAGAACATAAACAGTTTCACCTTATTTAGTCTTTTATGTTGTATCTTTCATGTTTATATTTAAGCTTCTCCTGAGTCTTGTGTTTAATGTCAAATTTTCTATTCAACTCTGGTGTTTTCATTAAGAATGCTTAGAAGTCCTCCATTTCATTAAATATCCATTTTCCCCTTGAAGAGATATACACAGTTTTGCTGAGTAGGTTATATTGATTGTAAACCTAGCTTCTTTGCCTTTTAGAATATCCTGTTAAATCTTGTATGAACCTAACTGTGACTCTACTGTATTTGAATTGTTTCTTTCTGGATCTTGCAATATTTTTCCCTTGGCATAAAAGCTCTAGAATTTGACTATAATATTTTTGGAAGTTTTTGTTTTGAGAGCTCTTTCAGGAGATGATGGATGGAATCTTTCAATTTCTATTTTGACCTCTGGGTCTAAGATATAAGAGTTTTCCTTAAAATTTCTCAAAGTATTTTGTTTAGGGTCTTTTTTTTACCATGACTTTAAGATAGTCCAATAATTCTTAAATTATCTCTCCTCAATCTATTTTTCAAGTCAATTGTTTTTTCAAAGAGATATTTCATATTTTCTTCCTTAGTCTTTGTTTTATTTTTTCTTGATGTCTCATGGAATCATTAGCTTCTCTGCCCAGTTCTAATTTTTAAGGACTTATTTTTGAGTGAGTTTTTTTGTATCACTTTTTCCATTTCCTCTATTCTACTTTTTAAAAATGTGTATTTAGAATATTTTTCCATGGTTACATGATGCATAATCCCCTCTCCCCTGCTCTCTTCTCCACCCTCCAAAGCCAACAAGGAGTTCCACTGGATTATACATGTATCATTGTTCAAAACCTATTTCCATGTTATTCATATTTGCAGTAGAGCAATTCTCTAACATCAAAACCCCAATCATATCCCCATCGAACCACGTGATTGATCCTATGTTTTCCTTCTGTGTTTCTGTTCCCACAGTTCTTTCTTTGGATGTGTATAGCTTTCTTTCTCATAAGTTCCTCTGGATTGTCTTGGTCATTGCATTGCTGCTAATTGGAAAGTCTATTACATTTCACTGTGCCACAGTATATCAGCCTCTGTGTATAATATTCTTCTGATTCTGTTCCTTTGGCTCTGCATCAATTCCTGGAAGTCATTCCAGTTCACATGGAATTCCTCCAGTTCACCATTCCTTTCAGCGCAATAGTCTTCCATCAACAACATATACCACAATTTATTCAGCCATTCCCTAATCAATGGACACCCCTCATTTTCCTTTTTTTTTTTACCATTACAAAGAGCATGGCTAGAAATACTTTTGTACAAGTCTTTTTCTTTATTATCTCTTTGGGGTACAAACCCAGCAGTGGTAGGGCTGGGTCAAAGGGCAGGTATTCATTTAAGGCCCTTTGGGCATAGTTCCAAATTGCATCCCCAGAATGGTTGGACCAATTCACAACTCCACCAACAGTGTATTAGTGTCCCAATTTTGCCACATCCCCTCCAACATTTATTACTTTCCTTTGCTGTCATATTGCCCAATCTGCTAGGTGGTACCTTAGAATTGTTTTAATTTGCATTTCTTTAATCAGAAAGAATATAGAACACTTTTCATATAAGTATTGATAGTTTGAGTTTCATCATGTGAAAACTACCTATTCATTTCCCTTGACCATTTGTCAATTGGGGAATGGCTTCATTTTTTTATAAATTTGACTTAGTTCCTTATATATTTGGGAAATTAAGTCTTTGTCAGAGAGTTTTGTTATAAAAATGTTCTCCCAGTTTGTTGCTTTCCTTCTAATTTTGGTTGCATTGGTTTTATTTGTACAAAACCTTTTTTAATTTGATATAATAAAAGTCAATCATTTTATAGTTTGCAATGTTCTCTATCTCTTGCTTGATCTTAAATTCCTTCCTTTCCCACAGATCTGACAGGTATACTAATCTATGTTCACCTAATTTATTTATGATTTCCCTCTTTATATTTAAGTCATTTACCCATTTTGAACTTATCTTGGTATAGGGTATAAGATGATGATCTAACCCTAATTTTCCCCATATTGTTTTCCAATTTTCCCAGCAGCTTTTGTCAAATAGTGAGTTCTTGTCCCAAAAGCTATGGTCTTTGGGTTTATCAAACACTAGCTTACTGAGGTTATTTACCCCTAGTTTATTCCATTGATCCATCCTTCTGTTTCTTAGCCAGTACCATATTGTTTTGATGACAATTACTTTATAGTACAGTTTAATATCTGGTACTGCTAGGCCCTCATCCTTCACTTTTTTTCATTATTTCCCTTGATATTCAGAAGGAAATTTTATTTTAAGCATTATTTTGAAGTTGTTCAGAAGTGAATATTGGGAGAGTGTGGCAGGTTCGTCCTTCTAAATTGCCATCTTGTCTCACTTCCTGCTCCCCTCCATGAGAATATTTCCTAAACTTCCCATTCTCCACACTGCCCTATAATATAGGCACAAGGGCCTGCCTCCTCTAGATATTTCTGAGACTGGAACTTCTGAAAGTTTTACTGCTGGACTTTCTCAAGCATTTATTTTTAATAGTACTATAAGCATCTTAATTTTGATATATGCCTTTTAAAAATATAATTCTTATAGTAGGCACAATCTGCTAATAACTGTGGCTAACACTAATATTATAGTTTCTAAATTTGCATTGTTGGAATTGATCAAATTGTTTGATCAGTAGGGATATTGTTCTTTGGTGAATAGATAAATATAGGCATTACGGACCAACACTGTGAAAATATGATTGTGGTAATTGAAAAATATTTTTCATTTATTATAACATAGAGATGAATAAATTTGAAAGCTGTAAGAACTATGATTAACTTAATGACCACCCATAATTCCAGAGGACTGAAGATTAAGCATGCTCTCCACCTCCTAAGAGAGAGAGGTGATAGATTCACAGTACAGGATGAGATATATATTTTTGAACATAGTCATCGAGGGGATTTATTTTTCTTGACCATACAGATCTGTTACAAGGAATTTGTTTTTCCATTT
This sequence comes from Monodelphis domestica, assembly GCF_027887165.1. NCBI lineage: Eukaryota > Metazoa > Chordata > Mammalia > Didelphimorphia > Didelphidae > Monodelphis > Monodelphis domestica. Next base: position 204,670,291 of record NC_077231.1, on the reverse strand, counting down.
TCCCCCTAAAAGACTAAGGTGGGAGAGAGAGTTGGGATGGAGAGAAATTAGATTTTTGTTAATTAAAGAAATAAAACTTTTATGGAAGTTAGTACTCATGAGGGACTATTTAGCTATAGAATATATGAGAGGCAAAAAAGAGAGCAAGGGAGAGCTATAGAGGGGTGAAGGGGGGAGGGAGAGAGAGAGAGAGAGAGAGAGAGAGAGAGAGAGAGAGAGAGAGAGAGAGAGAGAGAGAGAGAGAGAGAGAGAGAGAGAGAGAGAGAATTGGAGGATTAGAAATATATATGAGAATAAGGTGAAGAGAATTTAATAAGGACATGATATATGAATTGCAAGACTTCCTTGGACCATTCAAAAATACCTAAAGAAATCCAAGGAGGGAACAGTGCCTGGAAACTGGCTCATAATCCTTCATCTTAGAAGGAGTTCTATAATAAGCTTCTGGAATTAATGAGTGGAAGCAATAACTAAACACAGCAATTTAGGTTCATATTTGACAATACATTTTGCATTTCTCCTGTACAAATGATGTTTCCTGGAAGAAATGTGTATTGCTTAAATACTAATTGCATGCCATATGGGCCAAAGATACTTTCTGTAGTTCTTAACACAGTGCCTGGCACCTACTTAATAAATGTATACTGATTGATTACCTAGATTTCCATGGAAGGCATGCTCCCCCAACTCAAATAGCAGTATTGCTTTAAGGAGACAGCCTGAAGCTAGCTCCACTATGGTAGATAGAGGTATTTCACCAATATATTAAGTGAAGGCTAAGTCCTTTGAGAGGCACAGAGAAAGTCCCCTGGAAATGGTTCATAAACTGAAAATCCTTTCATAGACAGCAAAGATAAGGCCAATCTAGGAACATTTTCAGTAATAATCCCTACCCCCCCCCCCATTAAGAAGTGTTCTGTGGACTATACATTATGGCACAATCCAATGTTATGGACTTCTCTACTAGCAGCAATGCAATGATAGAGGACAATTCTGAGGACTTATGAGAAAGAACACTATCCACATCCAGAGAAAGAACTGTGGGAGCAGAAACACAGAAGAAAAACAACTGCTGGATCACATGGGTTGATGGGGCTATGGCTGGGAAAGTAGACTAAACAATCATCCTAGTGCAATTATTGTCAACAATATGGAAATGGGTCTTGGTCAATGACACATATAAAATCCAGTGGAATTGCTCATTGACTACAGGAGGAGGGAGGGAGAAGGTGAAAGGAAAGAATATGAACCCTGTAACCATGGCAAAACAAAAAATAATTAATTAATTAAAAAAAAAGAAGTGCTCTGTAAAGGACCATGAATGCTTCAAGGTCTCCTTCCAGATCAAAGATATCCAAAGTCCAGATTCCTCTCAGAACTTTGAGAGAGTGCTCATTCTTCTGAAGTATAACTCTCAGAATTCCAATAAGTTCTCAGTAACTCCAGGTGTGAGAAAAGAAAAAAGGCAGGGTAGAAAAAGGCAAGGCTTTAATGATACAGGCAAAGCCTAGATGAGAATCTGCTGTTTCATCCCTTCCAGAAGGGAGAAGGGAACCAAAAAGATGCAGTACTTTCTATAGTGCCACCCACAGTTTTAGGCAGGAAAAAGGAAGGCTTTTATGAGACAAACAATCATTTTTCTTCAAGGTCATGCCAAAGTGTTTGGTACAAAGTAAGTTTCTCTATTACGTGAAGAATTAGAGTTAAAAATAAACTTCTGGAATCTCCTATCTATCAGCCTCATTTTTATAGGTGAGAAAACTAAGGTTTTAGAGTATCATAGCAAATTAGTTGCAAAGCCAGGATTGGAACCTAGACCCACCAGATTCCTAATTCAGTATGCTCTCCATTATACCCTGCTAATTGAGTAAGGGAGAGAAGAAAATTGAAGTGAAAAGGGGAGCTTGGCAAAGGTCACCCAAGTTGTCCCTTACGGTATAATGGGCTCATCTACATGTTAGAAAAGCTCTTATTGGAGCTCTCATCCCAAGACAGAAGGGAGAGAAGGTCTAGACATTTGGGATTAAGTGACTTGTCCAGGGTCACACAGCTAGGATGTGTCTGCAGTCAAATTTGAACCCAATATCTCCCCTCTCCAGGTCTTTCTCTCTGTCTACTGAGCCACCTACTTGCCCCCTATTAGCTCCATTTTAAATATGATGAAACTGAGGCACAGGAGGATTTAGGTACAAGGTTATAGAACTACTAGATAGCAGAGCCAGGAGTCCAACCTAAATCTGGGTCTTTTCAACTCATAGAACCATAGGCTTTAGATTTAAAAGAGGTTCTTTTGGTTTTCTAATATCATCTCATCATTTAAGCATGAGGCACTGGGGTCCAAAAAGAATAAATAACTTACCCAGGGTAATAGGATTGCGGCAAGCATTTATTGAATATCTGCTAAGTGCTTTGCAAATATTCTCTCATTTGATTCTCACAAAAATCCTGGAAATTAGGTGCTATTATTATGCCCATTTTATAATTGTAGAAAGTGAGGCAGATCACAGTGACTAGCCCAGGACCATCCAGCTAGTAAGAATCTGAGGCTATATTTGAACTTATCTTACTGACTTCAGGACTAGTGTTGCATCCACTATACCACTTAGCTGTCTAGCTAAAAGTTATCTTAAAGACCATCTAATCCTACTCAATCCTACTCAATGAGGAAACTGAGGCCTATAGAAATAAAACTCTTTCACCTGTCACAGAAGTGTTCAAGGGCAGAACACTTGTCAGAATCCAAATCTATCACCACTGCCATTCTACCACCCTAAATTCAGAGCTCTTTCCACTATACCATTCTTTAGATCTTAAGAAGATGCATATCAAAATTAGAAATAACAAAAAATAACTATTGGTATACAGCCTGAGTTCCATCACAGCACCTACTGAGAAGGGGCAGACAAACAAGGAAAATGGAAGGGAATATTTCAAGTATCAAACAGTGTACCAGGAGGAGATAGAACCAGAGCAAACCCAACACTGTGCAAAGCTACAATGATGGCAAGAAGGAACAGAAAAGTGGAAGATAGACTGGTGGGAATTCTCAGTATATGTTTTGGAGAGAAAACAGGTGCAAAAAAGCAATAGGAACTCTAAAATAAAGACTTTAAAAAGTGAACAATTTCAGGATTTGGAAATTATTGCTTGCAAAGGAAGTTTGTTAGTCAAGAGACATGAATTCTAGTCTTGCCTCTTCTACTAACTAGATGACTCTGTGACCTTGGGTGAATCTCTTACACTCTGTGATTTTCCGTTTCTCTATCAATGAAGTGGATATCCATGACATAGGCATAAACTAGATGGTCTGTAAGACCCCTCCCACTCCAAAATTCAATTCTTGGATGGCAAAAGGATAGTAATTGTTACCAACCACCTTCTGATTCTAACTTTCCTATGCAATAGATATATAAGACTTCCACAATTAAGTTACATAATTCCATTAAGAAAGGATAAATGGCATGGCCAAAAGATAACTCATGTATCTATTTGCCCATGATAGAAGGAAGTAGTAGGAGTGATCAATAGACAATCATTTCTTGATCCAATGCTTTTGTGTCCAATTTTGAGAATAAAAAAGAGGAAAATAGTTGGGCAGTAGAAGGCATGGGCAGATGGAATTTTTCTCTCCTGAAAGATTAATAGAAAAGAGAGCATGCAAAACAAAAGCATACAAAAAAATGGAAAGGAAATGCTTAAAAAAAAGTCAATGAAGATAGAGAATGATGGAACACCAGGAAAGACAAAGAAATATCAAAGGAGGTCTGTACTAATGAAATCAATATGGATGGATTCAAAGAAGAAAATGTTAAAAATGTCCTAGAATCTTAGAGCTGGAAGGTAGTAGTTCAAAGGTTATCTAGTTTAATATCTACCAGGAGAATGGCAGAACAAGTTGTGGTATATAATTGTAATAGAATAAATACTATTGGGCTATAAGAAATGATGACAAGGAAGATTTCAGAAAAACCTAGATGGGCAGACATGAAGTGACACAGAATGAAGTGAGCAGAACCAAGAGAACATTGTACTTAGTAACAGCAATATATGATGAACCATTGTGAATGCCCTAGCTTTTCTTAGCAATACAATAATTCAAGACAATCCCCAAGGACTCATGATGAAAAATGCCATCCACCTTCAGAGAAAGAGTCTAAATTCAGACCAAAACATACTATATTTCATTTCTTGAGTTCTCTTCCACAAAATGACTAATATGGAAAATGTTTTACATTATTGCATATGTAAATCTATATCAGATTGCTTGCCATATGGGGGGAAGGGGTAGAAAATTTAGCTCAAACTTTTTTAAAACTAAGATTAAAAAAAATTTACATGCAATTAAGGAGAAAATAAAATATTATTAAAGTGCTAAAAATAAATTAAACAAAATAAATTAAATAGGAGCAAAATGGGGTCAGGTCAGAGTGGAGCAACAGGAAGACAACCGCTGTTGCCAATACCTTTAAATAATGAATACCATTCTGAAGTTGTTTCTAAGCCATAGATCATGGAATCATAAATCATAGATGGAAGAGAAAATTGAGACCATCAAACTTAATGTTGTCATTTAACAGATGAGGAAACTGAGGCTCAAGAACTTTGAGACCTACCCAAGGTCACATAGCTTAAGCAGGTCACTTTGAATCCTGGTCCTCTAATTCCAAAGTCCCTTTTCATTGTAGCAGAAAAAACAAAGAGAGAGCCCAGGCTTCTGTGTTTGGCCCATTACCCTGTGGTGATAAAGCTGTATGTTTTGGAGGGAGAGAGATTGAGAAAGACAGATGAGACCTCTTTGGGGCAGAGCAGTGTAGCTCCAAAGAGTCTTGTTACTTGTCTGCTTTTCCCTGTCTGTCTGTGTTTTTGTTCTCCTGTGTTATGTGTATCCCCAAGGAAAGTCCTGTGCATTGGGCTGTGCTACACATTGTTCAAGGTCTCAGACACGAACTGCATCAAAGGGTTGATCAATGATGACTCTGTGTCACGAGGTTAACAATAGCTGAATCCTAGCTAAATCTTTGTTTAATTGAATTGAATCGACAACATTTCCTGAACCCTTTCTTATTTGCTCTGGCATGTCTGTGTCATGGGTCAGGGTTCTCAGTAATCCAAAGTCTTAAAACCCTGACCCTTAACACAAAGCCTGAATCCTTACTCAAGCTATAACTAGGGTGGACAACCATGGTGAGAAATGAATTGAGAGCAACGTTGTTGGGCATTTCTTCACCTTCCCATTCTGTGCCCACAGCAGTAGTAATAGTAGGTTCCTCCTTGGGTCACTTTCTGCCCTTCACCAGCTTAGAAACACACTCCTTCTTAACAACTCTCCTGTTTGCAAGGCTGTACCCCAAGTGAGCCTACTCCCCAACCATTGCTACTAGCCCCACGCACAGAAATGACTAGACACCGCTCTCACCTCATCTCTTCATCCACAACATCTCTTGCAAATAGTTCTCAAACTTTGGTTTAACAACCTCCAGTGATGGCGCACTCACTTTCTGCTCAAGTCAATCATTCCATTGCTGTTCTCATTAGGAAGCAGTTTTTCCTTAGGTGAAGCCTAAATCTGTCTCCCTGTAATCTTTAGGAGACTGTAGGAAATTGGGAAGGTGAGTTCAAACAGAGAAGGTCTGTGGGACATTTTACATAACAATTTGCTGGTGAAAGCTAGTATCAAATTCTACATTGGAGAGATAGTCCCTAATGACTCTCTGGCAGTGTGCAAAGACCTTAGAGCCAGTACCCAGAGAAAAGGGAGTGAGCTAAGACTACTGAGAAATTTTATGGTCCCTTATTAGAAGAAAAACAGAACCTTCCTCTCTTCTTTGCAGAGGTGGGAATTATGAAAATGGAACATTGCACAGACTGTCAGATGTAGCTGACATCTTGATTGATCTTCCTAATTTTTTTTCTTTGTGTCAAGGGATGACTTTCCAGGTCGGGGAGGGAAAGGGATATATATTGAGAAACAAAGGTGATAGAGAAACAAAAGCTTTAAACTACAAATAACCTTTTAAAATAAAAGCTTAAAAGATGAACACAGACCCATGACCTTGAATATAAAAAGTCTCTCTAGGACAGCAAAAAGGTGAGCACAGGTGAAACACCAGAGATAGAGAATGAACTAGCTGGGAGAGTAAAGTGGATTCTGGAAAAGAAAGGGGAGAAAATGAAAGATAAAGTTAATTGTCTTCCTCCCTCCCTCCTTCCTTCCTTTCTTTCCTTCCTTTCTTTCCTTCCTTTCTTTCTTTGCTTCCTTCCTTCCTTCCTTCCTTCCTTCCTTCCTTCCTTCCTTCCTTCCTTCCTTCCTTCCTTCCTTCCTTCCTTCCTTCCTTCCTTCCTTCCCAGGACCTCCCATCTCCAGGCCTGGAACTCTATCCACTGAGCCAACTACCTGCCTCTAGTTCATTGTTTTTCTAAGAAAGTACTGTCACAGATCTAGTGTTTGTGGATGTACTTCTAGTTTGGAAGTGGTGAAAAAAATATATAGTTATATATATGTGTATATATATATATATGAATAACACAAATATATTTTATAATTTTTAAAAATTCTCAAGGATCCTTCAGGAGAAGAAGAAGCTAAACAGCTAAGAGAATTTTTATTCCCATTGACTTGGCAGTGCTATTAGTACCCCTTACATTTCCCACCCTTGTTGATCCTATTCAAATTATTGCTCTGAAAAGAATTAAAGCTTTGTGTGAGGTGTCAGGATTTTAAGACAGCATATTTGTTACAAGGGTTTTGTTTTTCTTTCATTTTCTTTTTAAAGGGAGAGGTGGGAAGAAGAGGAAATATAAGCATGTACATTGAAAAAAATATAATTAAAAAGAAAGATGACTTGAGATCCCCTGGTCTCTGACACAGGCAAGCAGAGAAGTATTATCAGTTCAATTCAATTCACCAAAGCAGAAAACGAGATTGCATAGTTTCTCCGGACCCCTTCCAAGTCTAGCAACAATATTTAGTCAATAAATATTTGTTAAGTGCTTGCTATGTTCCAGGCACTGTACTAAGGTAGGGATGAAAAAGAATGAGGTGAAGCAGAATACATTTCTTGTTCTTAAAGAGTTCACAGTCTCAAGGGGAGAGAACACTCCTAATCCACTAATAAAAATAATAATGATTCATATTTCTATATTACTTAAAAGTTTACAAAGTACTTCCCACTTAAAAACTTTAGGACATGGGAAATACAAGTGTTCTTATCTCAGTTTTCCAAAAAAGCAAACTGAGGATCAGAAAGTCTAATATTTTTTCAGTTACTTCCTAGCTGTGAGATCCTGGGCAAGTCACTTAACTCTCACTGCCTGCCCCTTACCATCCATCTAACCTTGGAATCAATATTTAGTATTGACTCTAAGATAGAAAGTAAGGGTTTTTTTAAGTAATAATTTTCCATGTTTAAAATACCAAGCTGTGTAATGTATTTTAAAGGATGAACAACTGAGTTTCTTGCAAGATTTTTAGCAACTTGTTTCTTGTCCTTATAGCTTACCAGAGTTCCTGTTGAGTCCTGTAGCCAGTATCGAAGCTGCAGTGAGTGTCTTGGCTCAGGAGACCCCCACTGTGGTTGGTGTGTGCTTCATAACACGTGAGTACTACTGGTCAACTGTACCTGCTTTCTGCTTCCTTCCACAATTCTGTGTTTGTTTGTTTGTTTGTTTGTTTGTTTGTTTGTTTGTTTGTTTGTTTGTTTCTTTCTTTCTTTCTTTCTTTCTTTCTTTCTTTCTTTCTTTCTTTCTTTCTTTCTTTCTTTCTTTCTTTCTTTTCTGTCTGTCTTTCTTTCTTTCTTTTCTGTCTGTCTTTCTTTCTGTCTTCCTTCCTTCCTTCCTTCCTTTCCTCTTCATTTTCTCCTCTTCCTCCTCCTTCTCCCCCCCTCTCTCTCTTTCTCTCTCTCTCTCTCTCTCTCTCTCTCTATATATATATATATATATATATAGATAGATAGATAGATAGATAGACAGATAGATAGATATGTATATATGTACATAAAATTTCCTTTCTTCTCTTTTTTTCCTTTGCCCTTTCTACTTCCACTTAAGAGCCATACAGAAGATATAAAATGGAAAGCATCTAACAGAGATAAGAGTCAGATTAGAATGTCAGAGCAATTTGGGGGCAGCAAGGTACCTCAGTGGATAGAGAACAGGCCTAGAGACAGGAGATCCTAGGTTCAAATCCAGCCTCCGACACTTCCTAGCTGTGTGACCCTGATCAATTCACTTGACCCCCATTGCCTAGCCCTTACCACTCTTCTGCCTTGGAACTAATATAGAGTATCGATTCCAAGATGGAAGGTAAGGGTTTAAAAAAAAAACTTTAAAAAATGTCAGAGCAATGGCATGTATGGGAGAAATGGGTGGTTCTAGGAGTGGATCTGACTCACCTTATGTAATTGTATTCATTTCAATCAACATTTGAGCATCAGGTATAGATATGGGATTATTCAGCCTAGAAAAGAGAAAACTTGGTAGTTAAAGGCAATTAGGTGGTACAAGGCATATAATGCTGGACTTAGAATCAGGGAAGGTGGGTTCAAATCCAATATCAGAAATTCACTACTTGTGTGATCCTGAACGAGCCATTTAACTGATTTATTCTTAGCTCTAAAATGGGAGTAATAATAGCATCTACCTTTCTGGAAAGAGACAATAAAGTAAAATATTTTTGTAAGTATAGTACAAATCTTAAAGTGTTAAAAAATTGATTTTTGTTATCATCATCATAGTCATCAGAATGAGGAATGAGGAGGTAATGCAGTTAGACTTAAATTGGTTGGACCCAAAAGGAGATGTATAAAATGTGAAGATATAGATTTAGGCTTGACATAAAAGGTGATCATTGGGTATAATGCATTAAATTATGGTTAAATCACAAACTAAGAAGATGGCTCCATGATTCATTCCTTGCCTTTGAGGAGTATAAAGTGTCACTTACAGATAATAGACACCTAAATGATGGTACCCCAGAAAAAAAGGCAAGTGGAGTATATGTTAATATATGTAAATATATGCCTGATGAGGACAGTGGGGAGTAGCTGGGGTGCTCATCAAAAAAGAAGCAGTAATGAATAGAGACCAGCTCTGCTGAATCCAAGAAAGTGTCACAGAGGGAGTAATCTAAGTAGAATTTTTCAGGTCAGGCAGAGTGTTGGCCTTTCTCCCAGATCAACATTGCTGAATCACCTCAGGTGTATTGTGGAGTCTCCACAGAGGGTCCAAGTCTCCCTAAGGGTAGGGCACATCCAAAGGGCATTTCTAAGTGCTTACTATGCACCAGGAATTGTGCTGAGCATTGAGGATGCAGGTAAGGGCAAAAACATGATCCCTCCCCTCAAGAAGCTCCCATTTTTATTGAGGAGATGATGCACAAACAATTATGTACATAGGACATACATATATACATAGGCATATGTATATATGTATACACACACTAAGCAGAAGGTAATCTCAGATGGAAGATGCTAGCACTAACACTGGGGGAACAAGGGGACAGGAAAGGCTTCCCTGCAGAAGGTGGGTAGTGCTTTGGACCAGAGCCTTCTGGCTCATGTCCAGCCTGGGAGAAACTTCAATTTTCTGGGGCTTCAAGCCTACAGAGTAAGAAGGGCTCAGCTTCTTGTTGCTTTAGGCTTCCAACCTGACACCATTCATAGGCAATCAGTAGGGCTGTCCACACATTGTCATCTGATGCCTGTGGGACCCAGGACTGGGTTTCCATGTCAGCTTTGATCCCTGCCAGGTGGTTCTCCCATCATCCCTAGATAACACTCAGCTCTTGAGAGCAAAAGGGGTTTGGTAGCTCTGGAAAGGCAGAGAGAATATTTACCCCAGATAATCAATAAAGTACTCCTAAACAATGCTTATTAATTTTTTAAATTCTGATTTAGAAAATGAATGATACTTTAGTATGAAAAGAGATTTCAAAACCCTTTATAAACATTATCTAATTTGATCCCAACAACAATCCTGGGTGCTAAACAGAGAAGGCATTATTGCCCCCTTCTTAGTGATAAAAAAAATGAGGTCTAATTTAGTAGATGTCAGAATATAATCACAGTATCACAAAATCTTAGAGTTGACTTTTTTTTTGGGGGGGGGAATTTGGAATTATGCCCAAAGGGCTATAAAACAATGATGCCTTTTGATCTAGTAATACCACTACCAAGTCGGTATCCCAAAGAGATTAAAAAAGGGGTGAAGAACCTTCTTATATAAAAAAATTATAGCTGCTCTTTTTGTGGTGACAAAGAATTGGAAACCAAAGGGATGTCCCTTGACTGGGGAATGACTGAACAATTTGTGGTATATGGTGGTGATGGAATACTATTGTGCAATAAGAAATGATGAGCAGGATGGTTTCAGAAAGAGCTGGAAAGACCTACATGAACTGAAGCAGAGTGAAATAAGAACAATGAGAAGAACATTAGACCCAGTAACAAGAACATTAGACACAGTAACAGCAATATTGTGCAATGATCAACTGTGATAGACTCAGATACTCTTAGCAATAGAATGATCCAGGACAATTCTGAGGGACTTTTGACAAAGAATGCTATCCACCTCCAGAGAAAGAACTATAGGAATTGGAATTCAGATAAAAAATACAATTTTTCACTTTATTTGGTTTTTGCTTGGGGTTTTGGGTTTCATAAAATTATTCTCTTATAAAAATTATCAACATGGAAGTGTTTTCCATGATAATACATGTATAATCCCGATTGAATTGTTTGCTAGTTCCAGGAGGGGGGGAGAGGGAGTAAAGGAGATAATTTGGATCATATAATTTCAGAAAATTTATGTAAAAATTTATTATATGTAATTGGTTTTTAAAAAATTTAGAGTTGAAAGTGAGCTTATAGGCATCTAGTACAAATACTAAATGAAGCTTAAACCACCACTACAATACTCCCAACAAGAGGTCACAGAAATTCTGTTTAAAATATTTAAAAGGAGTAGCAAGTCATCACTTAAACCTAGGTTTTCTGGTACTTAATCTGGTGTCTGTCCCTACAGGACAATGTCTTCCAGTCTAAAGAATTCCTGATTATGAAATGAAAGATTAATTGGGAATGGGTGGTAGAAGTCCTGAACACTGTTTCCAGTAAGGACTCAGCTATCTATACAACCAGAATTATTAATAATTCCCACCAACTGCCAAATAGTAGTTTTTAAGGGGAATGGAATTAGGAATTAGTCTTGGCTTTGCTAACTTTCCATGTTTCGGTCTTTGATCCTAGACTCCTTATCTGAAAAAAAAGTAGAATAATAAAACATTTTATTATAATTTTGTAAGGATAAAATGAGATGATGAATATAAAAATGCTACGAAGTTAAAATATTTTGTAAATGCAAAATATTCCTGGAATTGACCTTTGAATTGAGCCCTTTATGGACTTTAGTTCCTTCATCTATACAATTATGCTATTGGGCTAAATATTTAAAGTATTTTTCTGTTCTAAACCTCTTTATTCTATGATTACATTTCCTTTAAATTTTGTTATAATAGCTTTTGTTTCTGCATCATCTTTATTTTCAAATATATCTACTCCTACTTGGAGGACTAATTCCTTATAATAAAAAAGAAAGAAAAAGGAAATACTGTTCCACAAAACTTACCAAGAAATTAACCTACTAGGGCATTATATGTAATACTCTACAACTATAGTCCTTCACCTTTACATAGAAGGAGGTGGGGCACATTTGTATTTTCCCATCTCATTTTGAAGTCAAACTGAGTTTTTATAATTATATTGTCTTCAGTTTTGTTTTGATGGTAATGGTAGTCTTTCCATTTACATTGTTATGGTCATTGTATATGTAATTTTCCTGGTTCTAATTATTTCATTCCACATCAGTTCATATAAATCTTCTCATGCATCTCTGAATTCTTCATATTCATTATTTCTTACAAGTACTTCTGCTATATTCATGTACCACAGTTCACTTAGCCATTCCCTAATGAATGGGCGTGTTCTTTCTACCTATGATTCCTTTTTGTTCATTCAACAAAATCCTTGAGTACCTACTGTATACATTACATTATACTGCAAGATACTTGAAGAAAGCAAACCATTAGGAAAGGTCTCTCTCTCCAAACCTTTCAATAGAAAGAAATTCAGTTTTCCTGGGAAAGATGTACCTACTGAGGTTATGAGTTTGATAGAGTCAGAATGTTAAAGCTGGAAGAGACCTTAGACCCAAGTCCCTTAGATTTAGGGTCCTAGTCCAACCTCCTCATGGAGTCCACTGCTCAAAGAGGGAAAGTGGAGAAGAGCAGTTTGATGAAAAATTATCATCTAACTTTTTAAGAAGCCTCTCATTCCCAGCCTGACCCTCCACACTTCCTTCCTGCTGTTCAAATGAAAGCCAACCACTACCTTTAATGATGAGGTATCATTTTTAGTCCAACTTGGCAATAAGTTGTCCCATGGTGTCAAGAGAGAGCTGGAGACAAGCTGGGTTAAAGGGAGAAGTTTGTAATAAAACGAAACCTCTTACAAAGACATCCCATGGAGATGTGAAAGCAAAGCAATCTAGTTATAAGGAGTGAGTGGCACAGCAACAATATGCGAGAGCACAAGTAAAGACTTTCCAGTAATTGGGAGAAGAGGAGGCTTTGGTTATTGAGTTTTCCCTTCCCTTTACAATGTCAATCTCCATTTCCCTCTTTGCCATTCAGTCCATCCTCTATACCTCACCTTAAATTATAGAACCTTTTCAGTTTCCAAACATCCTGAACATTGACATTTCTGACCCATACAGAGGGAATCAACAAATATATTTTGAGCACTTATTATATGTAAGACACTGAACTAGATATTAGAGCAAAATCTCCCATTTTTCCTGGTAATAAGACCACAGTTTGCCAGACTCAATATCTTTCAGGGAACTTTGGTGAAACCAAAAGTGGAGGGAGGGGTGAATCCTGGCTTTACTAGTTATAATTAGGACTATGGGCAAATCATTTAAATCTCTACACCCACAGTTTTCTCATTGTAAAATGAAGCTTATACCTATTTTATTACTTAATCCATGGGATTGTTTTGAGGAAATTCATTTCAGTCATTTTATAGTGATGTCCAACTCTTAATGTTCACTTGGGGTTTTCTTGTCAAAGATCCTCCAGTGGTTTGTCATTTCCTTCTCCAGCTCATTTTACAAATGAAGAAACTGAGACCAACAGGGTTAAGTGACTTGACCAGGGTCCCTCAGATAGTATTTTATGAATACTAAAACATAATATCAACAGGAGTCATGAGAATTATTATTATGATGATGAAAGTGCCCTTGATGTGTTACAGCAACATGGCATCTACTGTTCTCAACCAATTTTTGATTTTGGATAAAGAAAGTTGAATGCATGATGGTGATCATGAATGAAGAGGAAGATGGATGCCTAGGAAGTGTGCATGTGTATCTATGTATATTTATCTGTGTAATATGCTTGAGGTCATGAATAGGGACATGATTAAACAGATGACTGAAACAGAGTAGAGGAAAACATTTCAACCAGTTCACAGGTGTGCTGTGGAGTGAAAAAGATTAGGAAACACTATTGTAACCAAAATCCTGCCTACTGCTATTTGTCCCATGTTGTCACAAAGCAATTACACATCTAAGCAAGACAGAGGTTCCCCCACCTATCCCTCTGCCACTGGAATACATACCCCAAATAGGGGAAACCTGATTCATTTTGCTGCAATCATCAGTGCATTGTGAGTGCTGAAATGTTTGACCATTAATCTTGAGGTTCATTCCTAGTATTTCTACCAACTTAGTCCTTAAATCATTCTATTCTACCAATAAAGCCAACCCCCTCTTGCCCTGGCCTGGGAAAAGATGGAGAAAAGCCAATCACTAACCTGAGAGGTTTGATGATAATTATTCAGGTCTCCTCACCCCCTCTCAGTCTTCTCTTGTCTCAGGCCAAGAATGTGTCCCCCAAACAACGCAGGCTCAGTGGGTCCCTATCCCCCTTGCTGTTTTCATTCTCATGGCCCTGTGCCCAGCCCAAAGAATTCTATCTCAGTCCTAGCTGGTAACAGGATCTCACTCCATTGGCCCAGCCTCATTGATTGGCCCAGACATTACCTTTCTTAAGAAAAGTCCTCAGCGTCACTCATGGAAGGCTCATGTAACCTAAGACAGTACAGGAGGAAAGATAAGATCAGCTTTTATAAAGTCTCTCCCCTACTCTCTTGCCCTGACCCCCAGCTCCACCCCCCCTTCCAAATTTCTTCCTCTGGAAGGATGCCTTTACCTTGCCAGTATGAGGGAGCTCTAAGTATTCTTGCTTCTTTTTAAAAAGTTTCTGAAGAGAAGGAGATGAATGAAATGAAAGGTGATAGTCTTCTGAAGTAACACACACACATGTGCATCACAACTAATCTGAACCTCTGTTTCTTTACTTATAAAATGGGCTAATTGGATTAGATCGGGCTCTTAACCTGGAGTCCATGAATAGATCTTTTAGGGAGTCGGTAAATTTGAATGGGAAAACATTACATCTTTGTTTTAATATCATTAGTTTCCTACATATTTTATTTCATGCATTTAAAAACATTCTGAGAAGGAGTCCTTGGGCTCCATCAGACTGGTGAAGGAATCTATTACATAATAAAAGATTAGCCCCCCTCCCCCAATTAGGTGATGCCTGAGGTATCTTACAACTAACTTTCTATGGATTTCTGACTAATTGTGATCATTAATATAGCCAAGGGGCTCTTTGCCTTGAGGAGCCCACAAAGGATTTCATCTGTGACTTTGGAGAGGAAGATGCACTGGACAATTTCCTACTGCCATAGGAAAAGGAAGCAGTATGTTTTTGTTTTTCTTTTAACCCTAACCTTCTGCCTTAGAATCCATTGAGTATTAGTTCCAAGGCAGAAGAGCTAAGCAATTGAGATGAAGGAACATGCCCAGGGTCACATATCTAGGAAGTACCAGAAGTCAGATCTGAGCCAGGACCTCCCATCTCCAGGCCTGCACTACCTAGCTTCCCCAACAGCATTTTTTTAAAAGTATCGTACTACCTGGTTGTTCTGGCCATCACTGCGTCTACAGGCTTCCCTGACAGTGTCATTGCCTCTTACTTAATGAAGTGAGTTCCCTTCCATCCTTAACATCTGCTGTATAAAAAATGGTAATGTCCATCATTAGAAGCTAATAACTATTCCATTCACCATAGGAGCCTCATAAATCTAGAAAGATAAGGGACTTCAAAACCATTTTGAATCCCTTAATTTCACAAATGAGAAAGCTAAGGCCCAGGTAAATTAAGTAGCTGCCCATGATCAGAGACAAGATTTGAACCCAGAGTTAGAGTCAAGAATAAGAGGGAGACCAGGATGAAAACACTTGGTGTTCTTTTTAATTATTCCTTCTGCTTATTCTTCCCACCAACCCATCAGAGAATGGGAGAGTTAAAAGGGATTTCAGTAGCCATCTAAACCAGTCCAGACCTCAAAAAAGTATCTATATTATAGCATGTCTGAAAAATGGTCAATTTCCCTCTCCTCAAAGACTTCTAATGAAAGGGAACTCACTGTCTCCCAAGGCAACTCAATCTAACCATCACCAGACTAATCTTCCCTATGTGTGAATTTAACTAGATCACTCTCCTGCTTAAAATCCTTCAAGGGTTCTCTGTTGGCTCCAGAATAAAGGTCATCTTCCCTGGTCTCCTTAGTTTCCTGGCCTCCCCACTCTGTCATCTCTCTTCCTTCCCAATCTTACCTAATGACTCCACATTTCAGGTAAAGTGGTTATCTTCCTACCCCCATGTGAACAGCCTGCGATTTTCTGCCTCCCTCACTCTGCTCCTGAGGACACAGGTGTTTTTCCCCACCCCTGTGGAAATCCTTTAAATGGAGACCCATACTTTAAAGCCCAACTTATACCTCTTCCATTAAGCTTTTCCTGATTCCTTCTGAGGTTAATGATTTCCCCCACACATTGAACTTCACAGAGCACTTAGCACAAAACACTTATTTTGAATTATAGTCATTTGTGTGTGTGTATATATAAATATATATATCACAACCCCCCTCCCCGTTACACTACATCAGCTCCATGAAGTCATAAACTATCTATTGTCTAAACTTTGTATTTTCCCTAATACATAGCACAGAGATCTGAACAGAGTAGGGACTTAATGTTTGTTGAATGAATGAATAAGGAAAATTTTACTTTCGTGACATAGAAGAAGAAACAGGGCTGGGCAACCTCTTCAAAATATTTTGGAAAAGCTTGCAAGATGCCATGCAAAGATTCATTTATTTGCCCATTATTCATTTAACAAATGTTGAATACCATTGAGTGCCAACCATGTACAATTTATCCTACAGGCCACTAAGCAAAATCGCCTGATTGCACTCTGGATGAGTCCAGCCCTAAGTTGAAGGGATGTAGGTCTATCATCATATATGGCTCACTGCAGACAGGTCTAGAGGGTGAATTTCTGAGTATATTTTTATAATTAACCTCACTCTTGAATTACTCTTATTCCCTGTAGGAAAGCAGGGCAGAGGTAATTGAGGTAGAAGAGGAAGAAACTAATGAACTTGTACAGGGGGAATAAAAACAGCAACCTCTTTTGAGTCTCTGGGGAGTAAGGGGTATCCTAGTCAGCATTTATGTACAGGCCACCAATTTAAATCAGCTGTCAGACTCATCTAGACTGGAAAATCAAGGGAAAATTAGAAACTATAAGAAAGCAAAAGAATGAGAGAGAGAGAGAAATAGAGAAATAGAAATAGAGAAAGGAAGGAAGGGGGAAAGGAGGGACAAAGAGAAAGAAGAAGGAAGAGAGAGGGAGGAAAAAAGGAAAGAACAGAGCAAGAGAGAAAAATAAATAGAGGTAAAAGGAATAGAGGGAGGAAGGAAAAAGAAAAGCAAAAAAGAGGGAAGGAAAAGAGAAAGATAAGATCAAGATTGGCATTTGCCATTTTAAATCAACACATATGACAATATTGATGCTTTTAGTCTTTTTTTTTTGGGGGGGGGGTTCCTAGATATCCTTCCTATTTAGCTAGCTTTATTTCCTTTTGTAAATAGATTTAGGACTATCTTAAAGAATAGGTAAGATAATTGGCTGCCTGCCAAATGGAATTTGAAGGACCCAAAGAAGATTCAAAAATAGTTCTCCATTAAACTCCATTTAAATGATTATGCCATTTATTCCTTTAGGTCTTAAAGTCTTTTCAACTTTCAGTGGCTTCTAAAATATTAATAAGCCCAAGACAAGCAATACTTTAAATATTGTCATGGAATGAATGAATGAAAATCAGAAAATGAGAAGGGGGGGCGGTCATATAGACCCTACCTAAAGGTCTCCTGTGAAGGAGAAGCCACTTGGTCCCAGTGCCAATGAGCCTATTCAATTAGAGCTAACTAAATTTTTTAGAGCAATTTTCACTCACACTAATACTCTCAGTCTTTCCACAATTTCTACCCATTGCATCTAGCTCTGTCCTCTAGTTGTTAAGCAGAGCTTCAAATGCTTGAAGACCTTTATCATAACCCCCAAATCTTCTCTTCTCCAATCTAAATGCCCTTATTCCTTCCACCACTCAAATCAATCAACAAATATTAATTGAATGCCCGCTAGGTGCTGGGAATACTAAAACCAAAGTGAGTCAATGTCGGCTATGGGGGAGGAGGAGAGGGAGGAATAGAAAATGATTTTTGTAACCAAGGAATACTGTTTGAAATTGACCAAATTAAAAAAAAAAATAATGTCAAAAAAAAGATAGAGCAGCTAGATAGCATAGTGGATAGAGTTCTTGGCCTGGAATCAGAAACAATCATCTACAAGAGTTCAAATCCAGCCTCAGACACTTATTAGCTATATAATCCTGGGCAAGTCACTTAACTCTGTTGGTCTCAGTTTCCTCATCTGTCAAATGAGCTGGAGAAGAAAATGTCAAACTATTCCAATGTCTTTGCCAAGAAAACTCAGGGTCAGGAAGAGCTGGACATCATTGAAATGAATGAATAACAATAAAAGGTTGGCAAAAGCTATCATTTGATCCTTCCAGCAACTATGGGATGTAGGTATTATTATCCCCATTTTACAGATAAAGAAAAATATTAGGAGAGGTTAAGTTGCTGGCCCAGGGTCATAGAGATAGCAAGCATCTATAGCTGCCTTCGAACTCAGGGTCCCTGACTCTAGGTCTAGCACTTCATCATTTGTAATACCTAGCTGCCCAAGATTATAAAATACAGTTTCCCATTCCTTTACATTCTGGTTGCCTTCTTCTTGAGGAACCCCAATTTGCCATGCTTCTCTTTTCATGCCTGACTCTTCGTGACCCTATTTGGGATTTTCTCAGTAAAGAGACTGGAGTGGTTTTCCATTTCCTTCTCCAGCTCATTTTACAAATGAGGGACTGAGGCAAACATGGTTAACTGATTTGCCCAGGATCACACAGCTACTAAGTGTCTGAGGCTGGATTTGAACTAAAAAAGATGAATGTTTCTGATTCCAGGCTTAGCATCCCACATCCACTGTGCACCTAGCCTCAGACTTTACCTAGAGCTTTTGTAATGTAAGGGTGTTTATAGTCCATTATAGTTGTCTAGTTTTGTGTCTCATCCCCCTATAGATGCCACAAAAACAAGGAGCTCATTTTCTGTACTCTGTGTTTTCCCCAGAACCTGGCACAATGATCTGCATACAGTAGGTTCTTAGCTCTATGAGCAGAAAAGACATCAAATGTTTATTTCATGTAATAAAGAATTTAAAAATATATGTATTTTACATGAAACTGGGCTTCTATTATGTTTGGTTTTTCTAATATGCATTACATTGAACTTGATAATAATAGAACTGTTGTGCTTCTCTGTGTCCCACTCTGAACTTCCTTCTCCAATTCTCTGTATATTTTAAAAATACATCATTGCTATTTTTCTCTTTTCCTTTTTATGATTAGTATCTCTACCCACCAACTCCTTCCCTACAATTCTTCACACATGAAATAGAAACCCTTCTTTGTAACAAAAAAGCTGGTATAGTCAAGCCAATCAAATTCATATATTAAATGAGTTTGAGAGCATATTCCTCCTCTGCACATCTAGCCTGTCCTAACCTCTCTGGTGACATGTGGGAGCCATGCTTCCTCACCAGTATTCTGGAATCATGATTGGTCAGATAATTGGTTAGATATCATGTCTTTCATGGTGGTTTTCCTTTAGATTATTGTAGTCATTATACAAATTGTTGTCTTGCTTATGCTCACTTCAGAGCAGCTATCCCCAAGCCAACTTGAAGCAAGATCCATTGAGATGAATCACTTAAACCTTAGAGTACATTCGAGTCAGTGTTGTTCATCCCAGTGAGATTGTGTTTTAATCCTTCAGTGAATCAAATATTTTACTCTCTATTTTAAAAGTTCCCAATATTGGAGGAATAGAGAAGATATTTAGAGAGCAGGAAGGATTTCCTAGCACCCCCAAATTATATCAGGTACCTATACATCAGGAACTCATGCCTGGATATGACCAGAAAAGGAGTTGTTGAAAGAGTTGACAAAACAGATTTTGCCTTTAAAATAAATTGTCTAATATTCATACAGTAAACTTTTCAAAAATGCTTAGGGAATGGGAAAGTAGTTGTAATTCCTTATTCTTCCTTCCTGTCTCTCACCCAGAGCTATTACTAACCTCTTTGGGAATTAATTTCACTAAAATATTCCCATGAGTCTGAATGTCCAGGAAGCTGAATTTGACTTCACTTTGATAGCTTGAAAGTTATTGCTGCCACTAGAGACTTAGTTTCATCAAGGCCTGAAGTCAGTCCACTTAACTTTCAGGAAATTGGCTTGCCCCAGGGCTAATCAATCAGTATTTGAGAGGTGCTCAGATCCATTCCCTTTTTTTAGGGGAATGAAGAGGAAGGAACAGTCCAAATATAGCTTTCCACTGACTGGGAGACAAAAGCTATGAAAAGGAAATCATCGAATGTTAAAGCTAAACAGAGACCATAAAATCCACACCACTCAGATGAGGAAATTCAGTCCCCTACAAGGAGAAACTGAGGTCCAGAGAGGAGAGTCTGCCCCAGGGTCACACTACCAGTTACTGGCAGAGCAAGAACTAAGCAGATGCTAATATAGAGGTTGGTGGCAAGAACTCTGAATTGGGTTGGATGGATAACTGGGTTCTATAAAATAGGGATAGGAGGACTCTTGTGTGGAAAGCACTTTGAAAACCTTAATACACTATATAACTGTGGGCTATTATGAAAACCCATTGCTCTTTCCAACATTGATTTAAATTGCAATGTTCCCTAGATTATTCATGCCATATAATGACTACAATGGCACAGAGAATCCAAATAACTACATCATCCAAAAAAAATCCCTCCTACTTAGCCTGAATATATATTTGCCTTTAAAATCTCAAGAATCAATGACATCATAGAGTGAGGGCACACCATACACCAGAGTAGATCTGAGCCCTTCTATGACTTGAGACTATGATGAATTTTCATGGTTACCAGAAAACCAACCAAACAAACAAACGAAAGCAATCTAGTCTCCTGAGGGAACTAAGCAGAGATAGACTTATTCTGGGATAAACAGAGTGACAGTTCATCACAAGTCCCATAGGTAGGGCCTATGAGGTTTAGTAGCAGGTACCAGAGTTTTCCCCTCAATTGACATAGCTGTCAGGACCTAAACATCCCTTACCTCTGACGATGAGGCATCCAAACAGAACTTTAGGAAAAGGTTTTATACACATGCATGAGGAGACACTAAAATGCCATTCTGATGCCTTATGGAGAGTCAGGGTCCTCAAAGGCTTTGCTAACAAAGTATAAACTCTACAGGGCAGTGAAAAGAACACTGATGCTGGAGTTGGAGGACTTGGGTTCAAATGGGCCTCAGGTGTTTATTCCCTATGTAATTTGGGGGTCTCTATTTTCTTATCTCTAAACAATGACTTTGGAGGTCACTTTTGATGCTAGGTCCTATATACAACCATATATATTATAGACCAGGGGTTCTTCACTTTTTTGTGTCAGGGACACCATCGTAGTCTGGGGGAATTCATGGATCCCTTCTGAGAACAATATTTTTAACAGAGTAAAATTAAATTCGCAAGATTGCAAAGGAAGCTAGTTATATTGAAACACTAATCAAAATACTTTTTAAAAAGCTGCAGACCTCTGAAATCCCTCCACTCACCTCTGGTTGAGGACCCCTATTATAGACAAATGCACACCTGTTATTTTGTGGATAATTTGTCTTTCTGATTGGGTTTTACTTGGACTTATGCAAAAGTGAGTTTCCCATTCCCAAAGCATACACTAACCAATAATGGGAGGTGAGCCAGGTGTCTCCATATGTTCAGAAGACAAACTGGGACTAAAAATGTGCTCAGTTAATATACAAAGTGAATAATTCATGTGTAGAAAATCAAGAGTTAATTATATTAAAACTGCCTCCCTCTCCTCCATTAATGATTCCCCCCCCCAAGCCCTGAGGTAAGATAAAGCAGTAACCTAGTAAATCTCACAGAGCTAGAATGACTTTCCATACCCAGGTTCCCCAGTTCAGTTTCTCATGAGGGATTTCCTCCGAATGCATGTTTCTCTGTGGATTCCCACTTTAACGTCAGACATATTTACATTCCCATTTCTTCAGGGAGGTCATAGATACCATTATTTGACCCCATTTCAATCTCGGGGTAGAGTTAACCTAAAAGGTAGCTTTAGGTTAGAGAGAGAAAGAATGCGCCCAACTCTGCTGTCCTCCATTTTTTTTCCTCCATTGTGCCCTAGTGATGGGAACCAGGTTATCCATTCCAGGGAAACTTCAACTTCACTCTTCTGCCTTAGAGAATGAAATATATCCTATGGGACGGCATAGGGGCAGTAGATGGGATATCGCGTATGGAGAAAAGCAGATGAGTTAGTTTGGCTATAGTATGGAGCAAGTGATGAGGGATGATGTGGAAGCATAATCTGGGGGCTACATTGCAAGGACTTTAATTGCCACACAGAAGGGTTTATATTTTATCCCAACAGCAATAGGGAGCCACTCATCACATCAGAGGAGTGACATGATCAGACATGTGGATTTGAAAGCTAAGTCAAGGATTAATTAGGCAAGAAAGAAACCAATTAGGAGGCTATTGGAATAGTTCAGGGGACAGGTGATGAGAACAGGACAGGTATGTATTGTATG
Organism: Monodelphis domestica; assembly: GCF_027887165.1. Taxonomy (NCBI): domain Eukaryota; kingdom Metazoa; phylum Chordata; class Mammalia; order Didelphimorphia; family Didelphidae; genus Monodelphis; species Monodelphis domestica. The sequence continues at coordinate 204,648,092 of NC_077231.1, read as the reverse complement.
AATGGAAAGGAGAGGATGGATTCTGCAAGACTCAGAATGTAATTGGACAAAGAGGAGTGATGAAAGGAAAGAATCAAGGATGACTGCTTGGTTTCTAACCTAAGTGACAGCAAAATTATACAACCCCTTCTGAAAACTCTGTCCAATTCTTAAAATGTTTTGAACATTAGTACCTGATTCATCACTGGCTCTTAGTAAAATTCTCTCCCACAAGAAATGTGCATAATATTTATATAGCGACATTGTGTTCTTTTTTATTTTTTGGAAAGTTTATTGAACTAACTCAGAGAAGGGAGTGGGATTATTTGGTAGGATTTGGTGTTTATTGATGACTCAAGAAGCTTTAGGAGTATCTTCTCATACATTAGAAAAAATGTTGGCTTTCTCTTCATGATTGAATCCTATGGATTATAGATGTCCATGCTTCTGTCCCTTAGGGGACACCAAAAATAAGAGATTCCACAAAAAAGTAGCACAAGAAAGTTGGGGTCATTTTTTAAGAAGACCCCAGATGAATCTTGCAGCCAGAAAATCCTGAAGTGACTTTTGTCCCAGGGAGGGACTTTCGTTTTCATAGCTCCTACAAGGAAGCCTTTGGACTGGTTACCTATCAGGTCAGTCTTCAAGATTATGAACCAACTGAAGAGGAAGGAAAAAGAGCTGAAGTTGCCAATTGAAAGGCATAGAGGTAACAGCTTTGTGACACACCTTTTTTTAGAAAGACCAAGTCAGATTGCAGGAGGAATTAGAGTGTGAATGGCACAGGGGGTATCTATTAGAGACATCATGAGAAAATGGAGAAGAGAAGCTTGATGAAGGAAGACACAGGAGCCCAGGGGACATGTGAACTAGCCAATTTAGGAGCAAAAAACTAGGGCACTGTGATTAATATGTACCTCTCTATAGTGATGAAAGAGTTGAATTAGATGATCTCATGTTCTTTCTAGCTTTAAAATTCTGTGTCTTTGGGATTATGATACTATATACCTGTAACCTGTCTACTCAAACTTTATAGCCTATACCCTGAGATCATTACACCCTGGAGAAGTAGTTTTGCACATTAATTGGCTGACTGAGTGTATATTTTTTTAGAGAGACCCTCTGGAGAAGGATGTGCTGAACTTCCTGATTTTCTTCAATTACAGCCTCCAACCTTTCCTCTCTTTGCAGAGGTACCAAATGGTCTAGGATTCCTTTTCCAAGGTCAAGCCAGAACTTCCAAAGATATAGTCCCATCAAGACAGAAGCTAAAATATCTCCAAAGAACAAAAGTAGAATCATAGGTTTAGAACTTGAAGGGGCATTAGATGTCACAAAAGAGGAAATTGAGGCATGAAAAGATTAAATGACTTGCCCAGGATTACACAACTAGTAAATGTAACCAGAATTTGAAGCCAGGTCCATTTGACTCCAACTCCAGTCCCCTAAACACTATGTGCCCAAAATATCTTTGTGCCCCATCATCTAATCATTCCCAGATGGGGGGTGATTTACATAGAAGTAGTCTCTCACTGGGAAATGACACAGTCCTTGCTGGCATTTTGCCAAGAAAGTCACCATACTGGTCTAGAAGATGAAGCATCAGACTAAATGTTGACACATTTATATTTTATTCTCTGTTTCTCATCTGATATACAATATGACTTAGGAAAAATTCCTTCTTCAATCTGGCTTGCATCTTATCTTCCACAATTCCAGGTAAGGAAAGAAAACCTTTCTGGTAATTTTTTTCTTCCATCTCCAACATAGCAGAGGCTTTAGAGTTGTATTGTGGGAGAAATCTGTTGTTACACAGGAATCATAACACCTTTGTTCTAATCCTAGTTCTACCACTGTTACCTTCAATAACTTTTTTAATTCTCAGTGCCTCAGTTTCCTTGTCTGTAAAGTAGACAAGTTAATAATTGCTAATTTTCTTGATTTAAGGGGAGGAGTAGAAGAGAGAAATAGATGATAGACAGAAAGGCATTTAATAATTTGAAGTATAATGTACATTGACATTATATGGTGGCTTGGGGACCATCAATTCAGAGATGTTATCTTGTACCCTCATTTTACAGACAAGCATATTGATACCCAGAAAAGGGAAACAGCTTGGCCAAGGGCATAGGGGCAGAGCTGAGACTTGAACTCTTGTCCTTTGACTCTAAATCCAATGATCTTGCCTCATCTATAAAATGGGGATAATAATAGCATCCACCTCCCAGGATTGTTGTGAAAAGCAAATAAGATAATAATTGCAAAATGCCTGGCACATAGTAAGTGTTGTGTAAATACTATTCACTACTATTATTATTATTATTATGAACTATCTTTCCTTTGTATCTTGGAGTGAGGGGATTCTACCTGGTAGACCCCATAAGGTAAAAGAGAGAAATACAAAAAGAAGGAATTATTATTCCAAAGGGAAGAACAATTGTATTCTTCCAATATTTGAAGCATATTAAATGATGGATAATGAGTTAACATCTTTTTCTGGCATAAACTTGAATATAGTCCTAACTAGAGTCAGGGGAAAGAGACAGTCTCACCAACTGGGCACATCCATCACCATTACTGAGTTAAACAACTTAGCCCACTCGTCTGAGTAATGGCAGTTAAATCATGCCATTTTCATACGTGTAGAAAAGCTCAATTCAGCAGATGACTTCTAAATGTCTTCCACACCAATGACTGATTGTGGCAGGGCAGAGGTGGAGAGTCAGTACAATTCCCCCTTCAGAGACTTGAGAATATTCCACTCCCACTCATTCATATCTGCACCCCAACCTGCACATAAACATACAGACAGGGTGTAGGGGCATTCATGACAGAGCATGCACAGATCCCATGGGAGTCTGTGTTGCCTGGGATTAAGACTGGCCAGATGAGCAGGCCCCAAAATGCTTTACTGCTGGATAAACTGTCTGTGGTGTAAAGGCTGATTGGAATCAATTGAGGTAATTGGAAAGATGCACAGCAAGTAATTGGGAATCTCCGACTTGTTTCCGACTGGTTTCTATACCAAATGGATTAATGTGATTCAGTTTCTGCCTTCCTAGTTCAGTGGCAACACATGGATCTGGGGCCAAAAGACACAGGTTTGCCTGCTACTTCCTCCCCTTGTGACCTTGGGTTAAGTTATTTATCCCCTCCAGATCTCAGTTTCCTCATTTTTAAAATCAGAGGATTAGACTGGATAGTGTCCAAGACTCTTCCCAACTCTAAACCTGTGATCCCTTCCCCATAATGTCCTTCCTTCATCACTGCTGCCCTGTCTTTCCTGGAAAATCGATGGGTTCAACTAGAGTTTGAGGCGAAGAAGAGGGAAACCACTTCCATTCTTCTTCTTCGCAGTTTTAATTAGAACTACAGAGTGGAAAAATCATAATGGTGCTTAGAGATCATCTCATCCCTAGAGATGAGAAAACTACTGCCCAGGAAGGAAAAGTGATTTCCCCAAAGTCCTGCAATGAGTTAATTGCAACTCTGAGTCTTGGGACTTTGGGCAATGAGGTGGTACAGTGGATAGAGTGCCTGTCTGGAGTCAGAAAGACTTGAGTTAATATCTTCCCTCAGATACTAGCTGTGTGTGACCCTAGGCAAGTCACTTAACACAGTTGGCCTCAGTTTTCTCACCTGTAAAATGAACTGGAGAAAGAAATAGCAAACTCCCCCAATATCTTTTCCAAGAGAACCCCAAATGGGGTCATGAAGAATTGGACATGACTGAAACTACTGAACATCTGAAACTTGAATGGAATTCTTGACATTCCCATTGAAGTGTTTTTACTGTTTATCTCCATTTTACAGTTGAAGAAACTGATTTCTACTACTTGAGAAGAACATTTAAATTCTCTGTGGCTTAGTTTCCTCATCTATAAATTAAAGGATTTGACTATATGCTATCTGAAGTTTTTTTCTAACACTAAACCTGTGATTCTATTATCTTTACACAGGAATATTGTAAGAAAAATGTTTTGTTGACCTTTAAGGAACCTAGAAATGAGAGTCCTTTTCTTTTTTTTTTCCTTGGGGGAGGGAAAGGGGGAAAGAGATGGCTGCATAATCGCCATCTTCAAATACATGAAAGAATGTTACGCAGCAGTAAGATTCTACTTGTTCTGCTTGGCCCCAAAGGGCAGAGCTTAGAGCAGTGAGTGGAAGAAATAGTTTGAGGCTCAGTGTAAGGGAAATTTTCCTTGCAATTAGAGCTGCCCCAGAATGGAAAGAGATGCCTTCTGGAAACAGTGGATTCCCATCTCTGAAGAACTTCAAATGAAGGTAGAATGATGTCAATAAGTGATTTTGTAGAGGAGTTTCTTGTTCAGGAGGAGGTTCAAGTTGCTACTAGTAGAATATCAGGTCTGAGTTTCTGCAATTCTGTGACTAAAAGGGAAATCAAGTTGGTGAAACTTGACATTTGAGTAGATGCCTCTCCATTCTCCCCACCCCCAGGAGCCCTACTAGGGCGTTACTACTATGTCTGAAACTCTCAAACAAGCCCAAGGCTGATTGGATCCCAATCTCAGACAATTGTTGCATTGGAGATGCAGCCTAGGCTGTCTTGGAGAGACTTTATCTTCTCAGATTCACCTGTACCAGATGGCTGACCCCTGGCCACCAGGGAAGTATCAAGTACAGCCACAGAAGAGAAGGCACTCCAGAGAGAGAAAAAGTGGAGGTGACATCCACCTCCTCTGGTTGCCCTCCCATTGATTAACACACCAGCAGAGGCATGCAGAGCCATATCTACATCAGGGAAGTCTCCCCAGGACCCTAAACAATGCAACCACATTCTGCCTGAGCTCCAGAAGCTTCCCTGGGACGGAGTCTCTCTTCAGAATGAAATCTGCCAAAAGACTCCATAATCGGATATGAATTTAGAAGTGGAAGAGACTTTACCAGTTAACTAATCCAAAGCCCTCTTCTCATGAATGAATGACCTGAAGCCCACAGAGGTTAAGGAACTTCCTCAAGGTCATATAATAAAGCAGTAACCATTCATTAAGAACCTGCTGTGTGGTAGTCACTGTGCCACATATAGTAGTAGAAAATAACAAAACCAGGCTTCAAATCCAACCTTCTTTCCACTCTACCATGTCACTGGTGGCAGGCATCATTCTCCCTCCTGAAATCTCCCATTTGCACACAGTCCCTGCATGCCAATAATGGTGATGCTTACAGCCATCTCCACCATCATTCATACCCATGCCTCTAATTAGAGGGAGGAAGAGGTTGCTACTGGCTCTAACTCCACTCCCTACTGCTGTCAGTAATGTTGATGAGGACCAGGATGGTGAGGAGACTCAACCCTATGCCATAAAAGTTGGTGGGGGCACCTGACAATTTTGCTTTGAGAAAAGAAGTCTTCATGGGGAGTGGAGACTAATATTTGTCTTCAAGTACTTAAGGGGCAGAGACATTAGTTTTATATTGAATAATACTTGATTTCCCCACTCATTTTTCTTGATCTTCATATTGATTCTTTGAGGTAGGCAGGGTAGTATTACTAGCTCCATTTCATATGTGAGGAAGCTGAATGATGAATGATTAAATGAATGAATGAAGCATGAATGGGAATTCAAACAGGAAAACAAGACAGCCCCCTGCCCATTAGAATATAAGTTCCTTAAGAGTAGGGATTATTCCATTATTGGTTGGTTTTTAAAACATTTCTGTCTCTCCCCATCACCAAACACAGTACCCGATGAAGACTGGGTATGCAGAAGCTTACTCATTGATTGGTCATTATCAAGGGGCTCATCATCTGATGGAAGGAAACAACCTAGAGCAGAGGTTCAGCGGCAGGTCAGATGGAAAGGCCCAGTGGTTTTTAGGCAGATGATAGATAATGCGTCATCTTTAGTGCTATTTCCATCAGTAAAAACCAATTCTGTTTCTGATGTTAAAACATTTGATAATGCCAAGGACTTTGGGGGCAATAACTTTCCTTTTCTGTGGCTGTTGACAAGGCAGAGGCTATGAGAATTATTTGTAAAGTGCTCGGTATGGTGCTTCGGCACTTAATAAATGTTTATTTCCTTTCCTCCCTAGAATATCTGCAGAGATTAGTGCCCAGGTCACAAAGTTTGTTTCCATGGGTGTTGGCATCAAGGGCTAGGCTGGAATCAGGGATGACGGTCTGGTGGGGCAAGAGTCAGATTCCCCCATATCTATGGCTCTCAGTGACCTGCCTTCACTTTGCCTTAGGGGAGGTGGTGGTCAAGGTGATGGTCCTGCTTTGGTTTCCTTGGCATATGTTAGCTGTCTCCTATCACTTTTTTGAGGTACCTTGCTACTTCTGAGAGATTAAGAGAGTTTATTTATTGCTCAGTCATTTTAGTCTGAGTCTTCCTGACTGACTCCATTTGGGATTTTCTTGGCAAAGATAATGGAATGGTTTGCCATTTTCTTCCCCAGCTCATTTTACAGGTGAGAGAACTGAGGCCAATAGGGTTAAATGAGTTGCCCAGGGTCACATAGCCACTGAGCATATGAGGCAAGATTTGAACTCAGGTCTTCTTGACTCTAGGACTGGCATTCTATCCCAGGTTGCCATATGTGCATTCATAGACTCATTTTTTATATCATGAAGGAAACTTAAAGATCATCTAATCTACCTTTCTCATTCTGTAGTTGAGGAAACTGAGGGGTAATTTACTATTGTAAATATTGGAGATGGGATTCATACTCACCCTGCCTGGCACCAGATCAAGTGATTTTTCCCAGACTAGGATTAAGTACTAAATCGTAATGATATGAAGACAGTTAAGCTGCCATAGAGGTGAGGAAGAAAAACCAAGTTAAAACCGCTTCCATCTTTTTAGGATTTTCCTAAAGAAAGCCTCAGAGCAGTTGAGTGGTACATTGAATAGAGCACCAGGCCTGGGGTCAGGAAGATGAATCTTCATAAATTCAAATCCAGTGTCAGTCACTTACTAGCTGTGTGACTCTGGGCAAGTTACTTAACCCTGTTGGCCTTGATATCCTCAACTTAAAATGAGTTGGAGAAGGAAATAGCAACCCACTCCAATATCTTTGCCAAGAAAATCCCAAAAAAGGATTATAAAGGAAATGACTAACCAACAAGGAAAATAGAGAGGACTCAAGTCTCCTGGAGAATACAATGTGAGTCACTCACCTTAGCCTCTCAGTGCCTCAGAGAAGTCCCCTGAAAGGAATCTCAGTCCTCCATTTATACCTTAAAGTTCCATGAGAATTCCATCAGTGTCCATTGATACATCTGAAGTGATTTCCTTGAATACCAGCTACAAAGTCTTAGAAACTTTGTACTGAGAATAGGATTGACATAAAAACTGTGATTTCACTGGTGTAAGAAACTTCCAGGCATTTAAATAACACCAACTGGGTGCCAGGCAATGTATTAAGTCTTTTACAAATATTATATTTTTGATCCTTACAACATCCCTGGGAGGTTAGTTGGTGCTGTTATTATTCCGATTTTACTGGTGAGGAAACTGAGGCAGAAAGAGGTGAAGTGACACCATAGACTCACTGCTTGTAACTGCTAGCAAATTGGCAAAACACTTTGCATCATAGAAATCTCCTGTGAGCCTCACAACAAACCTGTGAAGTCAGATGGTAAATGCCTTGATGGCAAATACTGCTATATTCTATTCTTCTAGTCTAGATTTTAGTTCCCAACCCAATCTTGCATGCAGAAGGTGTGTACTCATGCTTGTTGAATGATAGAAAAACATAATTATCACCCTCATTTTATAGATGGGGAAACTCAGGCTCACAAAGACAATATGCCCATAGTTCCATAGCTAGGAAGGGTCAAGGTCAGGATTCCAATCTAGGTCATTTGGACTCTAAATTGAACTCTATCCATGACATCAAATCTGCCTTTCTGTGGAGCAGACCCACCATTTTCTTTCTATTTAATCTTCAACAGAGACAACAGGCTGATCACTATCTTCCTTATCAACTCACTCCATTATTTTTTTTAAAACCTCCATATTTTTTCTGGATGAAAGAACTCTACTGGTTCCTTTGCATTTTTGCACTCAAGATTCCCTTTAGAATCTTCTCATTATCTTGGCTGTTCTCTGTTGCCCTCTTACCATCTCTAATCTGACTAGAGCACTCTGAGCCAAGATTCTGACCAACATCAAAGGCAATGGATTTGGGCTAATCCGCGGTAGAGATGCTGGCTGGCTAGCTAACCTGACATCCAGTGCCTTAAAGAGCTAGAGGGTCAGCCTATGACCCAGGGGTTGCCTGTTCCATTTTGCATACCCACCTCCTGCCCCCAGAGGCTCACCGGAGACCTGAACAAGGGTCTAGCTTCACCCCTTTTCTAAACAGCAATTTGCTTGCCTGGCCAGTGGCACTGAGAGTTAATATTTCCATCACTGTATTTAGGAATTAATTTCAAGAAAACTTAATCACCACCTCTCTCCTTCTCTCTCACCCCTTTCCTTTCTCCCTTCCTCTCCCTTCTAATTTTCCACTTGGCTGGGAATTCTCCAGCAGTGAAAGTTCAGACTTAGGGGAGGGCCAAGGGAGCTGCTTCATTAGAGAGGATAATCTCATTGGAACCACTGACTTGAATAATAACACCTTTAGTAGGGCCCAGGAGCCTGGTTTCCTAGAGGTTTTTATGCACCTTCGACTATGGGGCTAGGAAGAGCTGAAAAGCAGGGGAGACAGAGCAGTGAGCAGCAAGTAGAGGTATTATTGCATCTGTCTCTGGGGCCACAGAGGTATCTTTTCTCTGGTACCTGCTCTCTCAATTACTATTAGCTAGTGTAATGGGGGAGGGGTGTAGATTTGATGGGTATAGGATGTGTTCTTTCAGTCTCTCTGAGTCTTAGTTTCCCCTGCCTGGAGAATGGGTAGATTAATCTCCTGTTTTGCTCCCACCTGGCCTCCCAAAGTGGAGGAAACTACTTCAGAAAAACAGCTGGAGCTCCTGGAAAAGAAAATATTTTTTTAATTACCTCAGAATCATAAATTAACTCTTCCTACATTTTCTAGCTCTTGCTGGAGGGATTCAGCTATATTTTTTCTTGGTAAGCCAATGTGTGTAGTTCTTTGACAGACCCCTGAAGAGATCAGAAAGGATCCATTCTTCCCACCTTCATTATCACATCACCCTTAAGGTCAATTGTCTATAGTTCTCAACACTTCTGGCCTCCCCTTTTATAGGCTCCAGAGAGAGAATGGAAATGTCAGAACATGCCAGGACCTGACCTTAACTTGATATTCTTCTACCTGGGTAGCTTACTTCCTTGTGCTTCTCTTGGACTCCTAATAGGAAAGGAGAAAGGCTAGTCATACACTGCTAATTCCTCTCTTCCTCCTCCTTTCTCTCTGTCCCTGGGGTTCACCACCTTTCTGGATCCACAAAATGAAGAGAATTATAGCTAGTCCTTCTCTCCATCCTCTCTCCAGGCTGGGAGGAAAGGTAGGCTTTGTTCTGGATTCTGATTCAGAACTGAAGAAGGCAAGGAACCGACTAATGTTTGAGGCAATAGAAAAACATGCAAGGATGAATGAATAGATGAAAATGAAGGATGGATGAAAGAATAGATAGATGGATGAAAAAGCATGTAGTAGGTGCTTACTATATACAAAGCACTATGGTCAATGCTGGGGATATAAACAGAAAGACAAGACAGTCTCCTTTGTCAAGGAGCTCCCATTCTAACGGAGGACAAATAAAGCATGTAGGAGGATTGAGCTGCAAGTCAGATGAGCAGGTCTCAAGTCCTCAGGATACAGAATCAAAGCATAGAGAAATGCATCTTCTTTAATGTTATTTCCATTGATAAAAACCATTTCTATTTATTTTGTTGGTCCATTTTAATGTGTAGAGGACCTTAATGATGACAGAAACTTCCAAGAGAAGTTCATTGGATTCTTAGCTAGTTCATTCTGTGGAGGAGAAGTTGGACTAAGAAAGATTCTCTCCCGTGCCCCCCAACTCTCAACCTCTTTGGACACCACTGACCTACTAAAGAATGAGACACACGAAGAGAATGCCCATGGACCTCTTGTGAGAGAAAAGAAGAGGGTACCAGTGGTTTCTCTCTTTTGATCTGACATCCAATTTGCCTATTTGGGGTGATACAAGGTCTAGGAATGGTTCCATTTTCTCTCTTCATGATTTAATCAGAGATACTTTGCAGGTCAGTTTATCGCACTTGGAAATGGGAACTTCAAAGTTGGGGAGTCAGTGAATAATTTAAAGCCTTACCAGCTCTCCTGGGCTCACTGTTAATGGGCATAATAACACTATTAATAGCGACGTCAGCTGCAGACGCCCTGAAAAAGTCCATAATATTAGCTTAATGGCTAAAGGTAATGGAGTTCTCTGTACAGGAGCTGGCCTGTTAAATTAACTCCACAGACTTTTAGGCAGCCACTGTTGCCTCTATCAATCTGCTAGGCAATGTACTTGAGGTGTCAACGTTAAGATCCAACCTTTCATCTTCTGGGCAGGGAGGCCTAGGGAAGGCTTTGGTGTAACTTGGAAGATTCCTCCTTCAAAAAGCCACAGTGATCCTCAAAAGACTGCAAAACAGTTTCTGGGAGGAAAAGTAATTGGAACGATTTAGGCTAGGAAAGAGAAGCTATAAAAGCAGGTTTCAAGAGCAGAAAGGGCTAATACATGTAGGTCAGAGCTGAGGAAAATGGACTGCAATTGCAAAAGGGGGATTTGTCACCAACCTTCCAATCAAGAAACTTCAGAGTTATTTTTTTGTCTTCATTGTCCTTCATTCTACATATCCAGTTTGGTGTCCAGTGTTCTTGCTCCTTCCTTCATATCATATCCTAAATATGCCTATTCTCTTCTATTCTGTTAATGTCAATCTTGGTATCTACTTCTCCAGACTCCTTACCTCTTAGTAGACCTCCATGCTGAGGTCAGAGTTGCCTTCCGAAGTCTATGCATCAAGGGTAGCTAGATGGCTCAGTGGATTAAGAGCCAGACCTAGAGAAAGGACATTCAAGTCTGGTCTCACACTTTTCCTAACTGTGTGACCCTGACCAAGTCACTTAACTCTCATTTCCTGGTCATGACTGCTCTTTGACTTTGAAACCAATACACAGTATTGACTTTAAGATGGAAGGTAAGAGTTAAAAAAAATTAGTCTGTGTATCCTATTTCTCAGGTATTTTATATAGAGAATTCCTGAACCACCATAGATTAGGGCTAACATCCTCACCATCTATTTCAAGACCCTTTCCAGTTTGGTGTGGATTTTAAAGTGGTGTAGTGAAAAATACAAGTAAGTAAGTAAGTTGAGCAATTGCAGTCAGAAGTCCTGTATTCAAATCCCAGCCCTTTTACTACCTCGGTGACTTTGATTTAACATTTCTTCACCTCAGTTTCCCCATCAACAAAATGAGAATCTTGGATCAGTTGATCTCTACAGTCCTTTAAAAAGCTAAACTTTGTAATCATGCTCATGACCTTGTCCTATTCTGTCCTTTCTTTCATTCTAGGAAGATGCATTCATTCCATTCTCCCACCAGAGACCCTAGAATATGATTCTAAAGTCACACTTTCTCCTGGGTCACACCCTATGCCTGAAAGTTACACCTCTCCTCATAAATAACTTTGGAAACCTTACGTCTTCGTAAAAGCTTTCCCTACTTAGTTAAAAAGGAACCGATTATTCCACCCCATACCAGTTCTTCTTATACAGCTCCAAGGATTTTTCTCAGCATGCATTATTCGGTTGTTTATACTTACTGAAAATACTGCAGAAGCCCATTTAAATGTTTGGATTTATTTTTGGTGTGACAGGATGATATAGTGGGGAAAATGCTAGATGGAATCAGAAGACCTAAGCTCTTATGCTGACTATTCTTTCACATTAAGAATGAGCTTATTGAATAAGGGGTTCTAGGTAGCTGTTTCCTCATCTGTAAAATGGGTAAAATAATACACTATTGATCTCAAAAGTCTGTCACATGAATGTAATTAGCATATGGAAAGGGCTTCATAAGCAAAAAAACTATTTAAACGTAAGCTTATGTAATCATTTGTATATTTAAGATCAAACTGCTTCCTACCTAAAATCCAGTAAGTCCCTGGTCATATTAGCTTAATATAATGCAGACTCTAAAATGGTGAGAGCCTTGTTTATAGCAACAACATAATAAATAGCTCCCCTATGTATTATTTATTCATTTGTGCAATGCTCATTCATTCTTCTGTAGAGCCTTAATATAACTTCATCACCAGTATCCGTCTCGGAGGGATGGGTCCTCATCTGTTTAACTTGCATTGGACAATACCTAGTACACTACGACACACAGATGGTCATCACACATAGATTTTAGAGAGTGCTATAATTATGTTATAAACACCACATAGATTTTAATTTATCTTCACACTTCAATAGTCCCCACTTGTCATACCCTCTGAAAGGCCCCAATCTACCCAGAAATTTGGATTCCTTTCCTTCTGTCAGATTAAGTTACATGCTGTTTTTGTGTCTCTCCCCAGGTGTACCAGGAAGGAGCGGTGTGAGAGATCCAGGGAGCCTCGACGGTTTGCCTCAGAGATGAAGCAGTGTGTCCGTTTAACTGTACATCCTAACAACATTTCTGTCTCACAGTACAATGTGCTGGTAAGAATGAGCCAAGGAACTTGGAGTAGGGAATCTGGAGAGTTTTTCTCAAGATCTCCATCTTTGAAGAATATTGGCTTCCAAAAGACTTAACTCTCAATATGCCTATCATGCAACAAGAATGGCTCTTAGTCAAACTTGGTATCTTCCCTAGTGTATAGAACAGTGCTTCACTAACAGCGTGTTTTTAGTAAACCTTTGTTGACCAACTGAATGAATTAATAGAGGGAGTATTTTCTGGAGTATGGTTTGCCATGTTGGTGAAGATGTGGCACATATACCCTAGCAGCACAGAGGGGGCTACTCCACTCCCTCTCTCCAATGCATCTGAGGACATTTTTGCATGCCCCAGCCCTCTGTCCAGCAGACCAATGTAAGAACATCCTTAATGTATGATGTATGTGTGTATAATGTAAGAACATTCAGGTGGCTCACAAACAGCTTGAATGTGCAGTTTGGGCATGCAATCTCTAAAAGGTTTGACAAAGCTGGTTTAGAGTCTTCAGGGACCAATGGAGAACATAAAGAATGAATGCCCATGTAACAGGATGGGAGCCATCATAATTCCCCTTAGAGTTAGGAAAATAGTCTCCTATTTAGGGGATATACTAAATAAGGGATGAAGGAGAAAGTGGGGGTTCAAAGGAAGTAAATGGCAGTCAATACCTAACCCCTTCATTCATTTTTTTCCTGAGAACAGAGTCCTCAGGCTTAGTCACTGAGGTTCTAATTCCTAAGAGCTAAGTCCCATTCTATGGATTTCAGGTTCTTAACACAATTTTCTCTTTTTTCCATCCCTTTTTGACCACTTTCCTTCCTATATTCCTTGTTGTTCTTTTCCCCCCCCTCTGTCGGTTTGTTTCCATCTCCTTTCTTCTTTTCTTTTTCTCTTCTATTCCACTCTCTTATCTTTTCCTTCTTCGTTTTATCCATTTTTGTCATTTCCTGCCTCTTTTTCTCCTGTTTTCCACTTTCATTTTTCCCTCTTCTATTCTCTTATTTCTCTACCCATTTTCTATATTCTTCCCACCTTCCCCTTTATCTTTTTACCTTTTTTCTTTTTGTAATTTTCTTTTCCTCTCTTCTTATCTTTTACCATTCCCTCTAAATTCACAGCTGGTCTTAGAGACCTATAATGTACCAGAACTTTCAGCTGGTGTCAATTGTACTTTTGAAGATCTTTCTGAGATGGATGGTCTAGTGGTGGGCAACCAGATCCAGTGTTATTCCCCTGCAGCTAAGGAAGTGCCTCGTATCATCACTGAGAATGGTGAGTGGCCTCAAATAGCAATTCCATCTATATTCATTGCCCTTTCCCAGGAAGCTCTGGTAAGAGACCCTGGTGGATTTCTATGCCCCCCACCCCCACAAAGCAAATAGAGCCTAAGGAGATGGATATGGTAAGAGATAGTAAGGTGTCCTATCACTTAGTGAATCTGAGCCTGGGAATCTCTCCATATTTCATCTCTCTCTCTCTCTCTCTCTTTTTTTTTTCTTTTTGCAGCCAACACTAGGACTTGGGGCAAAGTAAAGATTCTCTTACTCCATAAAGTTATGAGTTGAAAGCAGTTAGTGAAACTACTTTAGGATATAGTGTGGAATGGATTTAGGGAATAGTCAAATCAGAACCTAGAAAAATCATGGAAAAGGGCAGTCTGAATATAGGCTAAGACTTTGAGGCTTGGTATTGGCATCAGTCTTCTCTGTCTTCTCACTGTACCACAGGGAATTTTTTTCTAGGACTACCCTTTATCTCATCTCCCTTCCAGAACTACGCCACCCCTTGTTATCAACCAGCAGTGCAAGGGACAGAAAGTGGAAAGAGATTAGAAAAAGAGTACCTCTTAAAGTCTGCAATGGACAGAACTGTCCTAGGCAAATTAATTCCACGTTGTCCCTCCCATTTAGGGTTGTCAAGTTTGCTTTATGCTGATTGATTAATGAGGCTCTCAGGGAAGGAGGAAATTCTGAGATTGAGGGGGTGTGGAGGGCCCATGGGTCATCTCTGTGAATTAAACATGGGTTCTATCTCTGGCAATGGTACCAGCTCATGATTTCCTATGAATCCTGTTCCAGAAAGAACCCTCAGCCAGGAGACATTGGAAGGGATGGTGGTAAAGGATCTATATTTATATATAAGTACAGTGTGTGTACATGTCTATGAATTCAGTATGTGTAAAAAAACCTTTTTACTGCTTATAATAGAGTTTACCCCCTAAAGTTCTATTTTAATGCCTCATCAGGAGCCAATATTCTCAAAGGCTATGGGTATAAAACGTACTTTACACTGTGGTACAACATAAAGAACATTGGCTCTCTAGAGAGGATCTGGGTTCAAATTTCCTTTCTGATGCTTATTACCTGTGTGACATTGAGCAAATCTTTTAACCTCCCTAGATGTCAATTTAATCATTTATCAGATGAGAAATGGACTAGATAACCTCTTAGATACCCTCTAGCTTTAGACTTATAATTCTATAAACCCACCAAGCCCCAAAATATTATGATCATAAATTTAGAGAGAATGGTTCCAGAAAACTTTGTGTATGGGGTAAGGGATAGATTGTCTCTCTGTCATCCGAGGATCTGCCTAACTAAGTTTAGATAGTCTCATTAGGATTGTGAGAATTTATTTTTCATATACTATATTAATTAATTTTTATTTAAGGGTCATAGATTACTGAAAAATTTTATGTATTCTTGTCTCTGGAGACTCTACTTTTTCTATTTTCATTGTCCTTAGCAATCCCAATGAATGTCTTCCTTTTAGCAAGGCATTTTAACAAAATTTGATTCATAGAAAAGTGAGACAAGAATTCTCTGTCTGCCTATATGATCTTCATCACATGGGGATGAGAAAGGGTGGATAGTTTTATGGACCATCTCCAAAGCAGCTATTTAACAATTCAAGATGTCTTAAGATGTTCAAAAGAGGAGCTGAACAATGAACTCCCTAAAATGTATATAGATACCTATCTGAGCCAGGAGGGAGGGAGTCTTTTGGTTGTTAAAAGAAACAATTGATCACATTAGGTTATCTTGAGCAGTCAATTAATATATTATTTTAAAATTAAGAAATGCTGCCTCTCGAGAATTTCAGTCACCACAGGATAGATGGTAATGATGGTATTTTGTGTTTGTTTTGTTTAGTCAGAGCCACTCTCAAAGACCATATATGCTTAGATTACAAAAAAGGGGTCATCAATCTCTTTTGTGAAATGGACTCCCACTTTGGCAGTCCGAGGAAGCCTTTGGAACCCTTCTCAGAGTAATATCTTGTAAATAATTGATGGAGCTGCTAAATATCAGTTAGGAGTTAATGAAAATAAAGATGTATTTTTTTCCTATCCAGTTCATGTACCCCTTGAAATCTATCTACGGATCCATTGAGGGCCCGTGGACTGCAGATTGAGAATCTTTGTTACAGAGGATTAAGGATCTGCTTTAGTGAAGGCAGTGACCATACTGACAAACTACAGATTCTTGACATTTTGAAGTTGGTCATGGTTATCTTCTGGCTCAAATCCATGTCAAAATGAATTAGAAAAATCCTTATATCTGTGTGTGTATATGTGTGTGTGTGTGTGTGTGTGTGTGTGTGTGTGTAGTAAAATGGACAAGACTCTGTGTAGATCTGTGACTGTGTACATGTCTACTATGTTATCATATGGACATAGATACATTTGTGTGCTTTTGAGACTGTCTTTCTTTGTACATGGGGGAGAAACAAGAAATTTAGGGCATCTAGAATCAAAGAAATTATTACATAAAAATAACATTTTTGAAACTCTCTTTGGGAAGAGCTTACTTCTGGAATGAATGAGAGAATCTGGGTTATATAGATGGCCCAATAGTAGTCAGATCCTTATGGGGCATTTTCCTTGGAAGAGACCCCACTTCTATTCATGTGAGTGAAATCAAACTTCAGAATAAACCTGCATTTCTTACCAGGATTGATTGAAAAGACTTAAATGGCCCTAGCTTTCATGTCTTACTCTTGGCTGAATCTTCCCTTCACAGGGGACCACCATATTGTCCAGCTACAGCTCAAGTCTAAGGAGACAGGCATGACCTTTGCCAGCACCAGTTTTGTCTTCTACAACTGCAGTGTACACAATTCGTAAGTCAATCCCAAACACTTCCCATCCTGCTTCATTTTCTTTCCCTTTGGTGGTGGGGAGGTGAAGAAGGAGGAATACCAGCCATAAAGATCCAGTCCTAGTTGTGGGATAAGATCAAATTAGAGAAGTCTCCTCTGGTACTAAACGAGTTTAGGGAGATTCCCATCAACCTGCTTCTACTAACCCTGTGGGGATCATGGAAAATGAGAAGTTGTTGAGTGAGAATCTCTAAGATGCTGGATCATAGGAAATTAGAGCTTGTTTAGTATCATCCTCCCAACTCATTCCTCAGAAACATCTGTAGGAGGCATCTAGGATCAGTGGAAAGAGCACCAGATTTGGCATGCAAGGAAAAGGATTCAAATCTCTACTCTATTATTGACTATGTGACCATGGGCAAGTTATTTTACCTCTATGGGGAAAAGGTTCCTCTCCCATAAGATGAAAGAGTTAGACTTGATGCCTTTAAATGTTCCTTCCAGGTATAAACCCAATGATAATTCTAAGAGTCCAATAGTAATTAGGTGATCAAGCTAGTAAAGAGTTTTCTGTTCTTATAAACTTCCAAATTAATAGCATTAGACATCATCCATTAGAACCCAGAGAATGTAAAAAACTTTCTTTTGGCCTTAGAGAGTCCTTCTGATATATGCCTCCTCTTCTTTTCTCTTTCTTGTCTGTGTCCAGGTGCCTGTCCTGTGTGGAGAGCCCCTACCGCTGCCATTGGTGCAAATACCGCCATGTCTGTACTCATGATCCCCAGACCTGCTCCTTCCAGGAGGGTCGAGTGAAGCTTCCTGAGGTAGGGCACTTTTGGGCACAACTGTGAGTTGTGTTTCATAGGGTAAACATGGGGCAAGCAAAGCAAGTTCTTCAGAGCTTTCCATCAATCTCCAATAAGTTCCAAGATAGTGATGTCCCATGATATGGTGCAGAGGAATCAAAAGATGGTGTCATGTCCCTGAAGCTATCTTGGTTCTACCTCCTGTTTGGGGAGGTTCACTTACAGACAAATTCTATTCTGCCTTAGAACAAACCTGGTAGACTGAGTCTTCCCTCTATGATCACCCTGAGGTACCAGGTAGACTACAGAGCCACTCCAGAGAAATCTTTGTGATCTATACAAAGTTCTGGGGAATACAAGCAGTATCAAGGTACAATTATGAAGGTATTTATTCAACACAGGTTATAATTTAAGCCTGAGGTACCAAGAGATAAATTTGGAATTGAAGAGAATGACAGTGGGCCTGGGGGTTGCTCTCCCCATCATTATTCAGCAACCACCTTAGCTCCCTTTTTTAGGTTGCCATGAAACACAGAGATTACAATCAGAGATAGCAGGAAGCAAAAAGAAAAGACAGGTGCCACACATACAAGCCAGGGCTTGTTCTCGACCTTCTCTAATGACCCCATCAGGCCTGTGCTCAATTGGAGGGGAGATTCAGCCTCCCAGGATAGTGAGAGCACTGGAGCACCTGGAATGGCTACCCTGGACTTGACCCAGTCTGGACTTAAACTTCCATAAGATAAAAGTCAAGCCAAGCTATTTTCTAAAGAATAGAGAGTGCAACACTACCATTCTGGCAAATATCTCTACTTGCTATAATTTGTCCTTTATGTTATTCATTCATCCAACAATCAATAGCACTGTACTAAGCACTTTTGATACAAAGATAAAAATATTTCCCTGACTTCAAGGAGCTTATATTCTCCTTTAAGGGGGGGGGGAATACATGAACATGGGGAAGTAGATGACTGTCTTGGTAGTGCTGACATCTGAAGCATGGCCAAAGACAATAGTATGCTAATAGTGGATGCCTTTAGTAGTGGATAGTGGATGTCTGTGGATTTAGTTTAGTGCAAAAATTTTCCAGCCTCCTCCTCCTCTTCTTCAGACAACTCTCTTGATCCTTCCCTTGGGAGGGCAGCAGCAGAGTGGCAGACTTGAAGTTAGAGGCTAAATCCTACCAACCCCTTCATTGGGCTTGTGGCAGAAAAGCCACTGGAGGCAGAAGCAAGGAGGTGTGGGTGCTATGGTAGTGACAGCCTCTCACACTGGTGCCCTTGTGCTGCCACCTCTTGAAAGTTTCCACAGTGGTTAGACTTCCACATCCCCAAGCTTTCAGGGCTTCTCCCCAACAAGCCCAAAGGATAGGAATTGCTGATCCTGTGATCTCAGGGGCAGGACAAAAATCCCCTAGAGCTGAATGGGACAAGGAGTGGCTGGGAGATTTCTGCCCCATACCAACAGGAATTGATCTGTACTAGAATCCTCATCTCAAGAAGATTGGTTGGGACATGTCTACATGCTTATAATGCAAGGTAGGGAGTGGTTGGGGTAAAAGCGAGAGCCAAACAATTGTCTCTAAGGAAAATTGGAGAAGGAAACAACCACTTTTATCTGGTTGGGGTCAGAGTCAGGCAAAGTCATGGCTCTCTGGAGGAGGGGGCATTTCAAAGATGAAAAGAAACTACTTTATAGTTATAGGGGCTTCCTAGAACACTCAGCACCTTTCCCCTTCTCACGTCTCATGTGCACACAATAATGTTCTTCTGTCGGGAATCTGGCCCAAGAAGTGTCCACTCTCCATCCCCATCTCCCCCAATGCATAAACACAAAACACATTCAGCTCTCTTGATTTCTCGTTTTTTCTTCTACAGTTTTTAAGTATGTCTGTGTTTAAAAAAAGGTGGGGCAGGAGAAAATTAATGAAGAAATATGTGTGTACACATTTATTTATTTTCCCCTTGTGTATGTATTTATACTCTATATAAAGAGACTATATATGTAGGTACACACACAGAGATAAATAGGTAGAGGTATGCATGCCTAATCTGTGTGTGTTTTTACTTATATGGACTATTAGATAAAACGTAAATAGAAAGGAAAGAATGTGATAGAAGACAAGAAGAAACTGAAACAGAGAAGGAAAAAAAAGAGGGTGAAGATAGTGTAGCCATTTTTAAGATTTGCTATTTTCCTCCCACCATAATTTTTTTTTCCCAACAGATTTCCCAAAATGATCTTTGGCTTTTCAATGCTAGTATTTAAAAGTTCTGTACATTGTTTAATGTTTAGACCATAAATTCTTTCAAGATAATAACACTGAATATAATTAAATCAAATCTAATAATCTTAGATTTAGTGCTGAAAGAGACCTTAAAACTCACATAGGTGGACTCTCACTTTATGGAAAAAGAAACTAAAGTTAGGGGGTGAAATGAGTTGCTGACAGTCACAAATATGAAGAAGTGGAACAGAAATTTGATAGGGAGGGCTAGGACCCAGGGCTCTGTCTTTGACTAAAGAAATGTGAAGTTTTCAAGCCATTTTACAAATGGGAGGCAGTATTATTCTTATTTATTTATTATAGTGATCTGTGAAACTCAGAGCATCTGGTAAAGTACTTTGCCCAGTATGGATGTTTATGAGAAATATAAAAATAGCATACAGAAAACAAGTCATTTTTGATTAATCTCAGCTGAATTCACTATATGAGACAGTATGGTGATATTCCAAAAACAGTCCTGGTATCCAAGACCATAAACAAAGCTAGATCCCCTTACTCTACTTCCCAGGCACAATTCAGATTTTTCTTTCTTGTCCAGGGCATGTAGCCAGGCCCATAGTCACAAACCCTGAGCAAGGCATACCACTAACCCTAAGGATGACAGCCCTGTCCTGATGCTAGGTGAAAAGGGGCCTCTTGGGAGAGAGGAGGAGACAGTTAACATCCAAGGAAGTCAACTAGGGTGAAGCATATACACTTTTTGCCTCAGAACGTGTTATACTCCCAGGGCATCTGTAAGAGCTTACTGTGGCCAGGCAGTAGTGAAATCAGACTGCTTGTTCCTTTGCCTGTAGGGGCAGGGGAGTGATGGATGCTCCAGTTTTAAATGTAAAGCCCATCAGGCTTTACTAAGACAAAGAATTGGAGCATCTAACATCAAAGCATCAACGTCAAATGTCGCTTTGATAACGTCAAAGAACGTAGGGAATGTCAAGGGATAATTGGTGGTACTCATTCATTCAACATCAAAATAATTATTGAATGCCTGTTATTAATAGGTGGCATTTACATCATCAAACAATATTGGTTGAGGTCCTTTTAATAATCATTTGCATTCATACAGAATTTTAGAGTTCCCCAAACACTTATTTCATAGTGAAAATTCAAGGTAAATAAGGAAAGTTTGGTTGTTCCTGTTTTATAGATGAGAAAACTGAGGTTCAAAGAATGGAAGGGATTTGTAAGGTCACATGGTTATAAATGGGGAAAATCTGGGGTGTGAATTCCATTCTCCTAACTTAATTCCAGAACTCTTTCAATTACAATCCATTTTTCTATCTGTGGCACCATGCTAGGAGCCCAGGAAGACACAAAATAGATGATACAGTCCTTTGATCTCAAGTTCTAAAATATCAGAGGAGATAAAAGATACATATAACTAACTACAGGGCAATATGTGGCAAGTGCCAAAAAATGGGATATAACCAGCATTCCAGGAATTCAGAGCTGAATAATTATTTCTACCTTTCCACCTAGGTCTTGAATAAAAAGTAAGAGATTTTAATAGATAGAAATGGAGGACATGTTATGTAGGGAGAGAAGGAGTAATAATCAGATGAGTAGAGAGGGAACCATTTTAGAAAGAAGGAACAGCATGAGTGAAAATATGGAGGCTGGAGAAGGCAAGGTTTTTTAAGAGAATGGTAACCAGTTCATTTTGTCTATAGGAACACAGCAGTATGAACCATTAACCATTGTTTCCCTTTGCACCCAAACCTACTGAAATCAAATATAATGGGAAATTGACTACTTCACTGCCTAATTTTCAATAGTTATTCTGAATATCCTGGGGGCTAGAATATCAAATGTAGAGGTCAGTTATGGAAATAAAGATTAGAAAATTCAGCATTTTTTTCAAGGTGATCCCATTCAGAAAGGGAAGGAGGAAAAAATTATTTTCATTCAAAAACACTATATATGTGGGAGTAGGAATGAGGGTAGGAGTAAGTGGGAGGACTATAGAGGGTTAAATATGAATTTGTATATGGAAAAGCCTATTCTCAGATTCCACTGGAGACAAATTTAGAGGAAGATGAATTTAAACTCTTCTAGGAAAGTTCAGATTGGATACTATATTAGACTTCTTGACTGCTAGGTAGGTATTTCAAATGAGAATGGTTAACAAGAGGTCATTGAATCTCTTCTAGTTCATTGACTAATGTCTTTCAAGAATTCAAGAAATTCAAGAATTTCAAGAAAATCCTAAGAGTGGCTGGAGGATGAGCTAACTGTCCTGTGAAGTTTCCCTCCAATCTTTAGGCTCCAGACATGAGTACTTGACTAGACTTTGAAGCTGCTTAGTTCCCCCAAAAGAAAACACATCGATGAGAGCAGAGGTGAAGAGACATTCAGAAACAGATCATAGTCTTAGAAGACTCTGCCTAGAAAAATGTATTGTATATGGATGAGAATATAGAAATAATAGAATAAGGGGAGATAGCAAATGGAAAGGATGGCAAAGAAAATAATTGAGCTCTAGACAAAATTTCAGAGACCCTCCAAGCATTTAAATATCTTGAGATTTTCATCTCTACTTTTTTCTGCCTTGTTTTCTCCTCTTCCCTAGTTTTGTGGATTTGTTTTTTTTAAAACAGGGGAAAATAAATACGTATATATATATATATATATACATATATATATATATATCTTCATCTGTATACATATTTACCAATATATCAATACACATTTAATTAGTGTCTACTATGTATCAGGCACTGTGCTAAGTGTCTATTTGCATTTATGTGAGTATGTACATATACATACATACCTTACACATATATACAGATGTAGATTTGGGAAGAGTTATCAGAGACTGTGCAGGCCAATGCCCTCATTTTACAAATGAGGCAATTAAGGCCCAGAGAAATGAAATGGATTGCCCAAGGATTTGAACCCAGGTCCTCTTCCTCAAATCAGTGTACCACACTCTCTAGCTGACTGCCTCTTTGTAAGTAATTTAACTCATTAAAATGTGTCTTTGTTTCCTCACCTGCAAAATGGGAATATCACTCGTACTCCCTGCTGGGAAAAGATGTCAATAGTGTTTTGTAAGTGTTGAAATGCTCTTAGAAGTGTGCCAAAGTCTTAGTGCATGTAATGCACTAAGACTTTGGGGATAAGTAACTCAAAAAGCATATGTTTATTTTTTTTTGAAAGGCAGAAGTATTTTTCCAATAATATTATGCACTGTTATTTTGAATAAGTATACAACATTTATTTATATTAAATTTCTTTTTCTTAATTTTGAGTTCCAAATTCTCTCTCTTCTACCAACCCCTACCCCATCCATTGATCAGTCAAACAGTATATGTGAAGTCTTGAAAAATATAACCCCATATTTTCCATGTTGCAAAAGGTGGGGAAAAAGGAAGAAAAATAAAGTAAATGAAAAAAGTATGCTTCATTCTGCACTCATACCAGAATTTGAATGCTGGCACTGCCACTTTCTACCATTATGACCTTGAACAAGTTCCTTCATCTCTCCAGGCCTCAGTTTCCTCATCTTTAAAATGAGGAAATTGTACTATATTATATGATCACTACCATCCCTTCCAGCACTTAGTGTGTGCTCTTTTGATCCCTTGAGTCATCAGTGTGGTCAGTGGGTGTCTTCAAGTGTACCTGAGTTGGTCTAGGATTGTGGCAAATGGGCCTCCCCCCCCAAAAAAAAAGAAGTAAATAATGATGATACTGTATTCCAGATCCAGCTCATAGTCACCCATCTGAATTGTTCTGGCTGAGCTTACTGCTGATTTCCCAGCCCCAGGAGAGGGTGATCTCTGGGCATGGGGCATCTATAACATTCTGGGCAGAGGCCAGACCAACTCTCTTAGACATCAGAGGAGGCTCGTGGCTCAGCTATTTCTTGGATCATCCAGGGGGTTTAATTTCCTTCTAATTCAAAGGTGAGGAGATCCAGACAGGGGGCTTTTGTTAGCCCTAAATGTTGCCGCCAGGTGTTCTTTCATCTGGACTGCACCATCTCGCATCCCCTGCAAGGTTTTCATCTTTGTGTCTTCTACTTTCAACACTGGCTTTGTTGACAGTCACAAGAGACGTTAAATTACCTCTTTTTTCCCTCTGCACAAAGAACTCATTCAGGTGGAGTTATTGGTCCAGAACAGAGGACTGCTTGATCATTGTTGTTGCCATATTAATGATAATTATCCCGAGATAATTATGCTTATTATAAATAGAATGCCCAATAACATATGCTGGTTATAGTAACTATATTCCACATTACAAGTGATTTTATTATGACTGATGATGAAATTGTAGTTAGAAGTAATTTGACTTCAGTGTCAGAAGCTCTGAAGCAGAAGACAGTGGATAAAGTCAGACCGGATGCCTTACTCAGGGGTCTCCCAATCTAGGTTGGCCAAATAGCCAGAAAGGTCACACTTGTGAGAAAGAGACAGAGGACAGAGGAAGAGGACCAGGGGTGACAAGCCAAGGTCAAGATATCCTTCTCCCCCTTTTATCAATGTGGGAAATCTGGACTCAGTGCAAAAAGCCAAAATATGAATAACCTTCTTCCTTTGGGAAGAAGTGAGGTATATTGGGATACATGCTAAACCTAGAACTCTGATGCTGACATCAACAATCTGTGTGTTTGTGGAGCATGGCCCAGTAGGGACAAGCCAAGATCAAGATATCTCTCTCCCATTTTTATCAGTGAAAGAAATCCAGATTTAGTGTAAAAGGCAGAAATATGAATAGTCTTCCTCCTTTGAGAAGAATCATGGTATAATGGGAAACATGCTAAACCTAGAACCTGAACTCTGACATTGCCTAGCTATGTAATCAAGGGTAAGTCATTGAATCTCTTGGACTTTCTATATCTTCATCTGTAAAATGAGCATGACAGTTACACTACCAACCTCATGCTTCTTTGTTAGAAAGATGTTTTTGTACCCTTCAATGCACTATAGAAATGTAAGTTGCTACTATTATTGTGATTATTATAGCTCTCAGTAAGATTCTCTCTTTGGGCCAGGTGGCGTTCCCCTTCTTTGGCCCAAGACATAGGCTACCCCCAGAATAAATCCTAGACTTGGTGTCCAGGCCTCAAAGAGCTTTGATCTACCCCAGATTTCTCTCCCATGCTATCCTGAAGGTTATTCTAGGACTTCCCCAGAACTCAGAAAAATAATGATACTATTAGAATTCTCAAAGGAACTACAATTCTACCAACACAGAGAACTCCTGGTATGAGAATCTCCTCTGCCACTGAAGATTTAAACTAACAATGACTCGAATAGATAGATCCTAGGGAGCTTTTTGAGGCAGATAGTGTTTAAGGGACTTGCCCAGGGTAACAGATATAATATCAGAGGATGTTTATTTAGATCTTTATTTTACCCTAAGTCTATGAATGTGGTTTATGGGTTCAGAATCATGGAATGATAGCTCTGGAGCCAGAGAAGACCTGGCCATTTCATATGGCCCACCCCCTCATTTTACAGAGGAGGAAACTGAGGCCCAAGGAGATTAAGTGATTTGTCCAAAATCACAGAAATAGTAAGAATCAAAGGCAAAATTTAAATCCAGCTCTTGTCTGCTCTTGAAAAAGCCAATATTCTTTTCACTATAGGATACTGCCTCACTTCTTTTTTTTTAATATTTTATTTGATCATTTCCAAGCATTATTCATTAAAGACATAGATCATTTTCTTTTCCTCCCCCCCCCACCCCCCATAGCCGATGCATAAATCCACTGGGCATTACATGTTTTCTTGATTTGAACCCATTGCTATGTTGATAATATTTGCATTAGAGTGTTCATTTAGAGTCTCTCCTCTGTCATGTCCCCTCAACCATTGTATTCAGGCAGTTGCTTTTCCTCAGTGTTTCTACTCCCACAGTTTATCCTCTGCTTATGAATGGTGTTTTTTTTCTCCTAGATCCCTGCAAATTGTTCAGGGACATTACACCGCCACTAATGGAGAAGTCCATTACGTTCGATTATACCACAGTGTATTAGTCTCTGTGTACAATGTTCTCCTGGTTCTGCTCCTCTCGCTCTGCATCACTTCCTGGAGGTTGTTCCAGTCTCCATGGAATTCCTCCACTTTATTATTCCTTTTAGCACAATAGTATTCCATCACCAACATATACCACAATTTGCTCAGCCATTCCCCAATTGATGGGCATCCTCTCGTTTTCCAGTTTTTGGCCACCACAAAGAGCGCAGCTATGAATATTTTTGTACAAGTCTTTGTGTCCATGATCTCTTTGGGGTACAGACCCAGCAGTGCTATGGCTGGATCAAAGGGTAGATATTCTTTTGTCACCCTTTGGGCATAGTTCCAGATTGCCCTCCAGAATGGTTGGATCAGTTCACAACTCCACCAGCAATGAATTAATGTCCCTACTTCGCCACATCCCCTCCAGCATTCATTACTTTCCTTTGCTATCATGTTAGCCAATCTGCTAGGTGTGAGGTGATACCTCAGAGTTGTTTTGATTTGCATCTCTCTGATTATAAGAGATGTAGAGCACTTTTTCATGTGCTTATTAATAGTTTTGATTTCTTTGGCTGAAACCTGCCTATCCATGTCCCTTGCCCATTTATCAATTGGAGAATGGCTTGATTTTTGTACAGTTGACTTAGCTCTTTATAAATTTGAGTAATTAGCCTTTGTCAGAGGTTTCTATGAAGATTTTCCCCCAATTTGTTGTTTCCCTTCTGATTTTAGTTACATTGGTTTTGTTTGTGCAAAAGCTTTTTAATTTGATGTAGTCAAAATTATTTATTTTACATTTTGTGATTCTTTCTATATCTTGCTTGGTTTTAAAGCCTTTCCCCTCCCAAAGGTTTGACATGAATACTATTCTGTGTTTACCCAATTTACTTATGGTTTCCTTCTTTATGTTTAAGTCATTCACCCATTTTGAATTTATCTTGGTGTAGGGTGTGAGGTGTTGATCTGTTTCCAATCTCTCCCACACTGTCTTCCAATTTTCCCAACAGTTTTTATCGAATAGTGGATTTTTGTCCCAAAAGCTGGGATCTTTGGGTTTATCGTATACTGTCTTGCTGAGGTAGCTTTCCCCCAGTCTATTCCACTGATTTTCCTTTCTGTTTCTTAGCCAGTACCAAATTGTTTTGATGACTGCTGCTTTGTAATATAGTTTAAGGTCAGGAACTGCAAGGCCCCCATCATATGTGGTTTTTTTTTTCATTATTTCCCTGGATATTCTTGATCTTTTCTTGTTCCAAATGAATTTTGTTACGATTTTTTCTAAATCAGTGAAGAAGTATTTTGGTAGTTCAATGGGTATGGCACTAAATAGATAAATAAGTTTGGGTAGGATGGTCATTTTTATTATATTGGCTCATCCTATCCATGAGCAGTTAATGTTTTCTCCAATTGCTCAAGTCTAGTTTTAGTTGTGTGGAGAGTGTTTTGTAGTTGTGTTCATATAGTTCCTGTGTTTGTCTCGGGAGGTAGACTGCTAGGTATTTTATTTTGTCTAAGGTGATTTTGAATGGGATTTCTCTTTCTAGTTTTTGCTGCTGAGCTGTGTTGGAGATATATAGAAAAGCTGATGACTTATGTGGGTTTATTTTGTATCCTACAACTTGGCTAAAGTTGTTGATTATTTCAATTAGCTTTTTGGTTGAATCTCTAGGATTCTTTAAGTAGACCATCATGTCATCTGCAAAGAGTGATAACTTGGTCTCCTCCTTGCCTATTTTGATGCCTTCAATTCCTTTATCTTCTCTAATTGCTACTGCTAGTGTTTCTAGTACAATGTCAAATAGTAGAGGTGATAATGGGCATCCTTGTTTCACTCCTGATCTTATTGGGAATGCATCTAGTTTATCCCCATTGCAGATGATATTAGCTGATGGTTTTAGATATATACTGTTTATTATTTTTAGGGATGACCCTTCTATTCCTATGCTTTCTAGTGTTTTTAATAGGAATGGGTGTTGTATTTTATCAAATGCTTTTTCTGCATCTATTGAGATAATCATGTGGTTCTTGCTAGTTTGCTTGTTGATGTGGTCAATTATGTGGATGGTTTTCCTAATGTTGAACCAGCCCTGCATCCCTGGTATGAATCCGACTTGATCATGGTGAATGATCCTTCTGATCACTTGCTGGTGTCTTTTTGCTAGTATCCTATTTAAGATTTTTGCATCTATATTCATTAGGGAGATTGGCCTATAGTTTTCTTTCTCTGTTTTTGACCTGCCTGGTTTTGGAATCAGTACCATGTTTGTGTCATAAAAGGAGTTTGGTAGAACTCCCTCTTTGCTTATTATGTCAAATAGTTTGTATAGTATTGGGATTAACTGTTCTCTGAATGTTTGATAGAATTCACTGGCGAATCCATCAGGCCATGGGGATTTTTTCTTAGGAAGTTCTTTGATGGCTTGTTGGATTTCAATTTCTGATATGGGATTATTTAAGAATTCTATTTCCTCTTCTGTTAGTCTAGGCAGTTTGTATTTTTGTATATATTCATCCATTTCTCCTAAATTGGTGTATTTATTGCCATATAATTGGGCATGGAAGTCCAATTATTCTTAAATTATCTCTTCTCCCTCTATTTTCCAGATCTGTCACCTTGTCGGTGAGATATTTTATGTTCTCTTCTAATTTCTTGGTATTTTGGCTTTGCTTTATTAATTCTTGCTCTTTTACATGATCGTTGTCTTCCAGTTGTCTGATTCTGACCTTTAAAGCCTGGTTTTCCTTTTCAGTTTGGTCACACCGGTTTTGTAGATGTGTGAATTTCTTTTGCATTATTTCCCACTTTTCCTCCCAGAAGGCTTCCATCTTTTTGGTCATTTCTGATTCAAATTCTTCATGGGTTTGTGGAGAGTTTCCATTTCCTTTGGAAGGTTTCAAAGCATTTTCTTGTGTATCGTCTTCTATCTCCTCTGTATTTTGTATTTTTGCTCCATAGAATGTGTCCAAAGTTGCCCCTTTCTTCTTATTTTTCTTGGGATTTTGGGGCTTCTGTGCTTCTTTGGAGTTTGCTATCTCTGAATGGGGAGGATTAGCTTTTCTCATCTCTGTCTGATGTTCAGAGGTTTTAGTCCTGGGCAGATTGTCCATTCTATGAGCTTTCCCTGGGTTGAACTGAGTATGCCTTAAGGCAGTGACTTTCACTGGAACTGGAATGGAAGGATCCGGCCAGGGGGTTACACTCTCCCCCGGCTCTCTCTGTTTCCCTGCTGTCTGGGTGCCCCCTCAACTGGGTCGGGTTGCTTTCCGGAAGTTGCCTTCAGAATAGCTGGCCGTGAGGCTGTCTTGCTGGCCCTGAGGGTTACTGTTGTTTCAGATGACCCTGCTCTCTGAGGGGGGAGGTGCCGCGGCTTCCCGGAGCTCAGAGGGCAGTGACTTTCACTGGAACTCGGATGGAAGGATCCGGCCAGGGGGTTACAATCTCGGCTCTAAGTTTCCCTCTGTAGCCTTGGACTCGGCGCTCCTATCCCTTAGGTCCGAGTGATCTCAGGTTTTGGCTTTTGAGGGGGGCCGTACCTTTTGATTCAGGTCCAGGTCCAGGAGGAGGACTCCCGGGGTCTATGCTGTTGATCATTTTGAATTTCGGCACCCTAGGAGCATATAGTTTGAGATCGGTAGGGAAGGGTTTCCGGAGATCTGAACTTTAGCTTTCTCTAAGCCGCCATCTTGACCGGAAGTCCCTACTGCCTCACTTCTGACAGTTACTAGCTATATAGCCCTGAACCCATCACTGCTAATGTAACTTGATCAATTCCCTAGGACTTATTTACTAAATCATAGCTTAGATCTTCCTTGTGGAGTTCCCACATTATAGGAGCAGCCTATGCTAATGAACTCTGAGCTATATACAATGTCATATAATAATGATGATGATTGCTTGAATTATATAACCCTTTAAGCTTCGTGAAGTACTTTACTAATATCTCATTTGATTGTCACAGGATTAAGTGACTTGCCTATGGTCATATATCTACTAAGTGTCTAAGGCCAGATTTGAACTCAAGAAGATGAATTTTCCTGCCTCCAGGCCCAATACTCTATTCACTGCACCACCTAGCTGCCACTGTTTGAATATAACATGTAAATGGATAAATAGAGAAATACTTTGAGGGCAAGAAAATCCTAAGAGAATACAAGATTCCCACAAGCAGAACATTGCAGAAAGAGATTCTAGGAGGCAGAGGCCAGGAGTAAGTGCATTCCAATTGTATGGGTACAATTGTGCTAAGGCATGAAGGGAAGTAGAGAAGAAGAACCAAGTTTAGGAAGTGAACCAATTTGGCTGGAATTTTCTAGGTTTTATATATGAGGAAACTGAGATAGAGTAAGTGATTTGCCCATGATCTCATAGCTGGTAAGTTTTGGAGCCAGAAGAATATAAACTCAAATTTTCTGACTCTACTTAGAGGAATTTCCCTGGGGAAAAAATAGCTAGGAGTTGAATATTCCCTAGAAAAGTATTTAATTGGTCTTTTAAAGATATTCAAGATGGATCTTTTTCATAAAAATCTCCAGGAAAGTGGATTCAAGTAACTCCTTTTCCTCATTCTACTGTGTAACAAATATCCCTGTCAGGAAGTCCATCCTTTTATCTGCCTAGAATCCCATACATTGTACTTTAAACCCATTTTCTCCTGTTTTCTCCTGAGAAGAGATGAAGAATGGCTCTATGATAATCATTTTTACACTGGTAGATTATTTTCAAGCTCTCCTTCAGCTTTTTCCCTTCTCTGGACTAAATATAGCCTATTTCTTTGTCTTTTATACAAACTGCAGACTTTCTTAGACATGTTCATAATCATTTTCATAACACGCCTAAGAATGAGTAGAGAAAAATTGTCCTGACAATTTATCAGAGAAAACAAGGAAGAGACATGATATGACCTACACAGACAGTGACAGATCCAGGAATGGAAGTCAAATACCCTGGTTCCCAGGAATTGGGGGACAAGCCATTCCTTGAGCCATTCCCTCTTCAGGATGCAAGCATCCATTTAGAAAGAAGGTTGGGGACTGGAGGCTGCAAGAAGCCTTGAGTCAAGTCAAACGAATACCTAGAGCTCTTCAAATGACTGTTTTGACACCCTCCCTCTTCCTTCTTCCTCTAAATGTCTTAAGTTTCCTTGTTGATGGTGGAGTTGTGTGTGTGTGTGTGTGTGTGTGTGTGTGTGAGTGTGAGACAGATCCCCTTCCCTGGGAGCCTACTTGACTCCATGTGGTTTATTTTGACTCCAGCATTATCTCTGATTCAAGGGAAGTGACCTGGTATTAAACCACAGTGGTTTGTGCTTTGCTTTATTAAGACAGCAAAAAGTACACTTAGTTTGAGTCTACACTGGCTTAACTAGGAGTCTTCCTGCCAGTGAGTCACTGAGTGTCCTCCTACCTAAATTAAAGTGAACCATATGCCCCCGACCAGGGTATTTCTGCTAATCTTTCAGATCAGAGAAGGGACAAAATAAAGTCCCATTTAATCATGCAAAACTTGCCCCCTCTACAACCTGGACAAATTCCACAAACTACTGTGCTTCAGGAGATATAAAGATGAGGCAGATGCAAACCCTGTCCTAGAAGAGCTTAAAATCTAGCAGGGGAAATAAAATAGCAACACAAACAAAGATAAGTAAGAACTGCATAAATTCATAGCAGATAATCCTAGGGAAAACGCTGGAAGGCACTTTAGAAGCCATCAAGGGAACCCCCCTCATTTTACAAACGAGGTCTGAAGACGTGACTTCCCCAAAGGTCACACCAAACAGAAGCTTCAGAGCTGGTGTCTGGACCCATGTCCTCTGACTCCAAAATTAAGCCTCTGTCCATTGTCCCACAGCATTCTAGAATGATTCCTAGGAAGAAGTTACTTCTGTCTCAGAGGAGGGAATGACTATCTGGAGGAGTATTCAAGGAAAGAATCTCAAAGACAAGGACATTCTGAATCAGGAATAAAGGATGGGTCATAAAGCAAAGCTTGTCTGGGGAGTTGGAAGCCATTAGTGCTTACATTCTCAGACCAGTAGACAGAATAAGTAAAAGCCCAATTGATAAACCAAAAAGCATTAAAAAAAAAAAACCTTTACCTTTGATTTAGCATCAATTCCATGCAGAAGAATGGTAAGGGCTAGACAACAGGGGTTAAGTGACTTACCCAGGGTCACTCAGCTAGGACATGTCTGAATCCAAATTTGAACCCAGGACATCCTGTCTCTAGGCCTGGCTCTTTATATACTGAGCCATCTAGCCATCCCCCAACAAGTTTATTAAGCACTTACTATGTGCCCGGAACTGTGGATACAATTAAAAAGAATGAAACAATCTCTACTATCAAAGAAATTTCATTCTAACACAGCATAGAGGCATGTATAGAATAAATATAAAAGAATAAACACAAATTGATACAGAATAATTCAACACAAGTTTGGGTGTCAAGATTAAATAGTTAAGGGCATCAACAAAATTTTCATGGGGAAAGTGGCTAAAAGGGCTTTTGTGATACTATTTAGGAAGATTTTAAGGTATCAGAAGATATACTAAGTGGAATTATGAGACAAGTCTGAGAAAGCGCATTTGAGCCAGATTATGGAAGGTCTCAAATGCCAACTTAACAAAAAGTTTGAACTTTATTTGAAGAGCGTCAGGGAGCCATTGAAAGCTTGTGATCAGAGAAGAATTATATTCCAGTCTGGGCATTGTGAAGATTAATCTGATAGTGATTTATAGAAGAATCAAGGAAGGCAGAGAGACTGGAAATTGATGACATAATCCAGACAGAGATATCCAAAGAAGGAATAGAAGGAAGCTAGTAGCAATATAACAGGGAGAAAAAGATGAATGCAGAAGAAGAGTATAATAATGTCCAAGAGAGGATGGAGCCCTTTTGTGTCTTTGAGGGAACTCCAGAAATCTGACTGTACTAGAAACCCTATCACTATCTCAGGACTGTTACCTTGGCCTTTACCCTCTCCCTTTACTCCATTATTCTTTTCAGGTACCCCATTATTCTTCCAGGTGTCTTCAGGCTTCCTCTTTCCCCATCAATCTCTCCCTGCCTTCTTCCCTGTGCCCACCTTTAAGGTTATGGGCATTTTCCTCTCTGTATTTTTACTCGTGCCTTCTCTATGTACAGGCAGATCATAGATCACACTAATAGCATTATAAACTTGAGGAAATGTGGAGGAAATATATGGAGTATTACATTTTTTTTTTGTCTTGGGGCATGATGGTCCTGGGGAGGCAGGCATAAATTTGGGAGGAGTGGTCTCCCAGAAAACTGACACATCTCTGGAAATTGATGAGGTCCGAGGTGTCTTTGGGGAGGAGCACTGGCCTTTACTCATCCCCTCAGTCATTCCCTAGAGCAACACGCCTCTTCTTCCCTCCCTCTCCATAGATCCCTCTAAGGCTTGAGCATGTGAAGTTACTTGGATGTTACAAGGAAGAGAATTAGAACAGCCATCAGATAAATATGTCAGAGGCTGCAAATCAGAGGCCACTGGAGCTTAACAAGCCAGCCTGAGCCCCATCCCCATCCCGGGTCACTGGTGGCTCTGGAGGCTGCCTCAGTTTTATTCTGGTCTGGTACAGGCCATGTTCTGGTAGCCATGACTTATTGTTATCATCTTATCTTCCTTATTTTAACTATTCAAATGTAGAGTGGATCCCTTTTTTCAATACCTTGCTGAAGTACAGAGATGTCTTACGATTTGCCTCCCCATCCCTATGGACAACACACTCACACAAATCCCTGTGACAGAGGAAACTATGACTTTGTTATCTTTCTCCCTCAATGGCAGCATGATAATGGAGCTTCCACTGTATTCTGTGGAAAGAAGGCTGGATTTGGAATCATTGGACCTGGATTAAAATACTTGTTTTACCTTTGACAGTCCATTTAACCCTCAGAAAATCACTTAACCTCCCTTGTCCTCAGTTTCCTTATCTATAAAGTGGTGGGGTTGGACTAATATAATACACATACTGTTGTTTTTATTGTGCAGTCATTTCATTTGTGTCTGATTCTTCATGACCTCATTTGGGGTATTATTGGAGTGGTTTCCCATTTTCTTCCCTGGCTCATTTTATTGATGAGGAACTGAGGTCAACAGGGTTAAGTGGTTTGTCCAGGGTCACACAACCAGTAAGTGTCTGAAGCTGGATTCGAACTCAGTAAGATGAGATTTCCTAACTCTAGGCACAACACTCTATTCATTGAGCCAGCTACCTGTCCCAATAATGTATGATAATATAACAATAATAACTAACATTTATGTGATCTTTTAAAGTTTATATCACATTTATGTAGTCTTTTAAAGTTTTTGAAGTATTTGACATGTCTTTATCTCCTTTGAGCCTTATAAGAACCCTAAGAAGTGGGTACCCATTATTATCCCTGCTTTATAAATGCAGAAACTGAGGCTGACAGATTTACCTAGGTTCAAACAGCTAGGGAGTATATGCAGAAGAATATGAACTGTCTTCCTGACACAAGTCAAACACTCTATTCTCTGTGTCATGTAGCTTCCTAAACTATGGCTAGCTAGTGCAGTGGGTAGAATCAGGAAGCTGAGTTCAAATACAGCCTCAAAAAGCAACCACCTGTGTGATGGTGGGCAATGTCATTTAATATTTATTTATTTCAGTTTTCCCAACTGTAAAATGGGAGTAATAATGAGCCTCTACCTCCCAATATTGTTGTGAAGATTAAATAAGGTAATATTTAGGAAGCACTTAGCGCAGTCCTGACACAACAGATATTGTATAAATACTATCCATTTTATCATAATTATATTACTATTTTAGCATGAGAGAAGCATGAAATAGTATAAGGAATATTAGATTTCAGGCCAGAGACCCTTCAATCAAAACATGACCCTGTTACTCACTATGGAATTCTGAACCTCTTCCCTGGCCTTTCTTCCCCTTTGTCTTTCCCCTTTCTTCCTGGCTCTCTTCCTCTCTCTTGCCCTCCCCTCCTCTTCCTCCCTGCCTTCCCCAATGCCCTCCCCTGGCTCTCTTTCCCTCTCTCCTCTGAGGTTACTTTCCATCTACTCTGTATATCTCTTGTATGGACATCATTGTTTTCAAGCTGCCTCCTTCTTCAGAATGAGGGATCCTTGAATGCATGGACCAGATCTTTGCTTTTCTTTGCATACCTGGCACTTAACACAGTGCCTGACATATAACAAGCTTTCATAGCTATTAGCTGAGTGACCAGGTGATGCAGTGCCCAGAATGCTAGAGCATGAGTCAAGGAAACCAGAATTGGAATTCTGCCTCAGACACTAGCTGTGTGACCCTAGTCAAGTCACTTTACCTCTACTGATCTCAATTTCCTCATCTGTAAAATGAGAAGAAGAATAGAATAGAATAATGGAAAAATAATATTATCTAATTCCCAAGGAAGGAAGGTAGATAAGCATTGTGAGTTCCAAATAAGTCAAATATATATATATATATATATATATATATTTACAACCCTTAAAATTCATATAAAGTGCTGCCTAGTCTACTACCTTTAGAGATTCATGACTCTATGATACTTTTCTATGCCTCAGTTTCCTCATTTGTAAAATAAGAAAGATAGTCTGGAGCCAGGGCTCATCAATTCCTTAGCAGTCCCGTGTAGCTAATGCAGCCCTTCTCAAAACAATGGTTAGTAGCTTGTATTCATCTTTGAAGTAAATGCTACATTTCAGCTAGAGGCTAGTAAAGATAAAGATGATTTTTTTTTCTGATCCAAGGTCATACCTCTCCTGAAACCTATTCATGGATGCTAAGAATTGCAAGTTATTTCCTGACTTAGATGATCCCTGATATCCCTCCCAAATCTACATCTTTTGCTGGAAGGATAATTTCTCTGAGGCTTCTAATCTGATAATCATTTATGGGTTTAAATAATTATACAGTGTGTGGAGGGTTGGACAGCCAACTTCTAACCTGAGCCCTGCTCTTACTGTGTATTGTTCTTGTTTCCCCTCTTTTTTCATTTTTATTTAATTAATTAATTTAGACAATTTTCCCATGGTTACATGATTCATGTTCTTTCCCTCTCCTCCTTCCTCCCCCTCCCATAACCAACAAGCAATTCCACTGGGTTTTACATGTGTCATTGACCAAGACCTATTTCCATATTATTGATATTTGCACTAGGGTGATCATTTAGTCTATAACCCCAATCATAACCCCATTGACCCTTGTGATCAAGCAGTTGTTTTTCTTCTGAGTTTCTACTCCCACAGTTCTTTCTCTGGCTGTGGATAGTGTTCTTTCTCATAAGTCCCTCAGAATTGTCCTGGATTGTTGCATTGCTGCTAGTAAAGAAGTCCATTACATTCGATTATGCCACAGTATATCAGTCTCTGTGTACAGTGTTCTCCTGGTTCTTGCGTGTTGTTCTAGCCAAAGTTACTTTTTTTCAGGTTACTGTGCTCTCCAATAATAATCTGGACAATACAGTCTCCTCCAGGGAGGAAGAATGATATCTGTTGGATGAATTCTGCTCACAGGGTATCTTAGAGGACAATTCAGAAAGATTTATTCTGATGATAATGAAGCATTCTTACTGCAGTTATCATCATTGGCATATAGAGCCTGAGTCTCAGTATTCTGCTATTGAAATAAAAATAATCCCTCAGGTTTCCAAAGTATTTTATACTTCTCAAAACCCTTTTCATCTATGTTACCTGATCCCCACAAGAATCCCATGAAGTAAGCAAGATAGGCGTTATCTTCCACATTTTACAAGTGAAGAAACTGAGGCCAAGGAGGTTCAGTGATTTGTTCATGGTCACAGAGCAATAGTTACTACTAAAAACCCAGGGTTCCTAGCTCCTTATCCACCATACTGTGTTGTAGTAAAATATGGTGAGATTCCTTTGGGATGACCCCAACCCACCAGGATTGAGGGAAACAGTTGATTCAAGCAGCAGCTGATAGCACTGATGCATTCACGAAAGTGTTAATTTAAGAAGCCAGAAGATGGGAAGGAAGCAGGTGTTTTCTTGGATGGAACCAGCCTATGCTTGGTGGGGAGAGAGGATTTAGTGAAAATCAATTGAGTGAGTGCAGAGAATAATAAATGTCATTATTATTACAAGAGTATCTGATGTGAAATCTATCTAAATCCTTCATGTCTAGAAAATAGGCTAAAACTTTAGGACAAAATGGGAGCATGTTTAAAGGGAAAGGACAGTATAGGACTTCAAGTTTAATAACTGTTTGGGTTTGGAGGACCTAGAGTAAGCAGTCCAAGAGAGACATTAGTATCTGAGATTTAGTGGAACCTCAGAGATCAACTAATTGAACCCTTTCATTTTACATATTAAAAAACAGGGCCACAAAAGGAGTTACACAAAAAGTGAGTATCAGGGATGGGATTCAAACCCAGCTCTTTTTTTTTTCTTATCTTTTTTTAAAAATATATTTTATTTGATCATTTCCAAGCATTATTCGTTAAAGACATAGATCATTTTCTTTTCCTCCTCCCCACCCCCCATAGCTGACGCGTAAGTCCACTGGGCATTAGATGTTTTCTTGATTTGAACCCATTGCTTTGTTGATAGTATTTGCATTAGAGTGTTCATTTAGAGTCTCTCCTCTGTCATGTCCCCTCAACCTCTGTATTCAGGCAGTTGCTTTTCCTCGGTGTTTCCACTCCCATAGTTTATCCTTTGCTTATGAATAGTGTTTTTTTCTTCTGGATCCCTGCAAATTGTTCAGGGACATTATACCACCATTTATGGAGAAGTCCATTACGTTCAATTATACCACAGTGTATTAGTCTCTGTGTACAATGTTCTCCTGGTTCTGCTCCTCTCGCTCTGCATCACTTCCTGGAGGTTGTTCCAGTCTCCATGGAACTCCTCCACTTTATTATTCCTTTTAGCACAATAGTATTCCATCACCAACATATACCACAATTTGCTCAGCCATTCCCCAATTGATGGGCATCCCCTCGTTTTCCAGTTTTTGGCCACCACAAAGAGCGCAGCTATGAATATTTTTGTACAAGTCTTTTTGTCCATTATCTCTTTGGGGTACACCAGCTCTTTTTTAAATTCCAAATCCAAACTGATCCTTAACAGCATAAGCATAAGAAGTGACAGGGAACATTGAACAGAGACAAGAGTTGGGAGTAGAGGTAAAATGTCAAGGCTAAGAATTGGTTTTTGGTGAAAGAAAGACAAGTGAGGAAAAAATTCTAAAAGATGGGATAGTAGAGAACCTGAGAAGTTGAGAGAATGAAAGGGTGGTAGGTTTAGGGCTGTGGTGACAGACCTATGGCAGATGTGCCAGAGGGGGCACTGAGAGCCCTCTCTGTGGTCATATGCACCATTGCCACAACCCAGAGTTCACCAGAGTTCATTACTAGAAAGCCAGAGGGACAAGGAGCCACTCTCCACGTGGGCCTGAGGACATTTCTCACATCACCCACCCCTCTAAAAGATTTGCCATCACTGGCTTAAGGGAAGGCATCATCAATCAAGGCAAAGATATACTTTGAGGCAGTTCCTCTGGCAAATGTGTTGTTTTTGTTTAGTCATCTCAATCATGTCTGACTCTATTATACCATTTGAGGCTTTCTTGGCAAAGATACTGAAATGGTTTACCATTTTCCTTCTTCTGCTCATTTTACAAATGAGGAAACTGAGACAAGCAGGGTTAAGTGACTTGGTTAGGGTCATACAACTAGTGAATACATGAAACCAGATTTGAACTCAGGCCTTCTTAATTCCAGGACCAATGCTCTAGCTACTGTGCCATTTAGCTTCCCAACAGAAGTTGATGACAAAAGATCAATTCCTTTTGGAATTGCACAAGTACAACATGGCTTTGGTTCTGAAGATTCAGCATGAAGCAGGGTCAGTTTCTGAAAAGATGGGATGGCAGGGTGATAGAAATGGCCCCTTCATGCCTTATTGCCTTGGAAGAGGTTGCCATTTTACATTTCAATTAAGAGGTGCACAGGGGTCAATCCACAGTTTCAGCAGAAGGGAATCTAACTAGCCCAGCCTCCGCCACATCAATTATTATTAATGAACTTCCTCTCAGAGCAGCCAACCTTTTTATATGCAAACTAGGCCTTTATGGGACCACTGGCAATCAGGGCTCATTAATGGACTCATCATAAGCCATGGAAGGGATATAATGGAAGGTGAGGGGAGAGACTGAGGCTTAAGCATCTCTCTTGAGGGCTTGCCTCTCCACCTCTCCTGGACTATATCCAGCCAAGTCCCCTGGGCTCAGGTGCCAGCCAACCACAAGTGTAACAGCTTCCTGGACTTAGCAGGTTCTTTGCTAGGTGACAAGAGGTCCATCCTTTCCTCACTCTGTTGGAGATTCACCACCCTCTAGAAATGTGCTTCCCAGGTTTAAGGGCATTATAGAATGGAAATATTGTCTAATTTCCCAAAGCTAGAGTCAGAATTTCTGATGCCTCAGTTCCTCTTTTATGAAATATGGTGGGATCTAGTGAGCCAGCAGAGGAGTCTTAAAAGTCAGCAACACATATGATGCTTTTGTGACATAAGGATCTAGATAAATATAACCTCTATTTGGATGTCTCATGGGTCCTTCAAATGCTAAATGCCCTAAACTGAATTTATTGTCATTACCCATAGATTTCTTCCACCTCCTGTTTTTACCAGTGTCCCTAACATTCACTCTCTCCCATATTCAAAAGCTGGATACCTTTCTGACTTATCTGTCACTTTTCATATTCAGTTGTCTACCAGGTCTTATATTGTTTCTCCCTCCACAACAATCTCAATACATTTTCTCCAGTCTTCTTCCTCTTCTGTCTCTCTTCTTCCCAGAATCAGTCCCTACTGCCATCTTACTTCTATAAATCCTCATTAATCTTGTAGCCTTTTCTTTAAAACCCTCACTTTCTATCTTAGAATTAATACTGTGTATTGATTCCAAGGCAGAAGAGCAATAAGGGCAAGGGAATAGGGGGTTAAGTGACTTGCCCAGGGTCACACAGCTAGGAAGTGTCTGAGGCCAAGTTTGAACCCAGGACATATTTAGGCCTGGCTCTCAATTCACTGTGCCATCTAGTTGCCCCCATCTCATTACCTTTAAAACCCCTCCCCTTTTCTCTTGTTTATAGATTTTATTTTATATAATTTTATATGCTTATAGACACATAATTGTAAGGGGCCTGTGAAATCATAGATGAAGAAATGAAGATGTGATGAGATGAAGTGACTTTCCCAAAGTGATAGGGATAGTAAGGAGAAGAGTTTAGAAGGGGAATCTAGGTCCTCTGGCCCCAAATACAGTGGTCTGCACCAGGCTGCCTCTCAAAAGAAGGTTTTCTTTCCCTTCCCAGTATCTTTGTTCCTAGATGAGACCCACATTCATGATATCATGTAGAAGAGATCAGACTTGCTCTGCTTGCCCCTCAAGACTGAACAAAGACTTATGTATAAAAGATAGGGAGAGACAAATTTAGATGTGATGTTAGGAGATGCTTCCTTATTATCAGAGCTGTCTAGTAGTGGAGTGGATTGCCTTGGAAGATTTTAGGTTCTTCACTTGAGATCTTTATTCAGGGGTTAAGGTCAGCTTGATGCACATATCTTTGTCCATCCTTGTTCAGATGTGAATTGGACTAAATAATCTCTGAGGTCCTATGTTGTTGAGTTGTTTCAGTCATGTCCAATTCTTCCTGATCCCATTTAGGGTTTTCTTGGCAAAAATATTGGAATGGTTTGCCACTTCCTTCTCCAGCTCATTTTGCACATAAGGAAACTGAGGCAAACAGAGTAAAATGACTTGACTCTGTCAGGTCTAGTAAGTGTCTGAGACCAGATTTGAACTCCTGAAGTTGAGTCTTCCTGATTCCAAGCTCCACTGCATCATCTAGCTGCCCTAAGGTTCCTAACAACTCTGAAATTCTGTGATTTTTGTTTCACCCTCTCATCTTCCTCTTGTCTTTCATAAAGTTCCTTCCTTCTTCCCTCCCTCCATTTGTCCTTACCAAGCCCCCCCTCTCTCTTTCTCTCTCTCTCCTATCCTCTCCCCTCTCCCCTTTCCTTCCTCCCTTCCCTCCCTCACTCTTTCCTTCCTTCCATCTCTCTCTTTGCCCCCTCCTCTGCTATATCAAATTCAATGTCTCAACCAAATGCATCATCTTTCCCATACAAAATTTGCTTCATGACCCAATTTCTCCATTTCTGCTAGGTTTCCATCATTTTTTCAGTCAATCAGGCTCAAACTAATATTCATCATTAACTCCTTCCTTATTCTAACTCCCTCCCACCCCCATAAACATAGCAATAAGATGCCAGATTCTTTTAGTTCTTTCCTTTTATATTCTCGCTGCCCATTCTTTAGTTCAGATCCTCATTAGTTTTTTCCTGGACTACTGAAATAATCTCCTACCTGTCTTTACCACCTCCAGGCTTCCCCTGTGCCCCCAATTCATCCTCCACACTGCTGGCAGATTAACCTTCTTCTTAATACACAGCCATGATCATCATACTTCATGGCTCAGAACCATTCAATGATTCTCTATTGCCTACTAAATTCAGTAAAAAATAGACTGGCATCCAAAGCATCCCACAAAGTGGCCCCAATCTAGTATTCAAGTTTACCCTTTCCTTCAGGGACTTTATTCTGAAGCCAAATTGGAATTCTTTCATTTCTATCTTTATCCCAGCTGTCCCCTATGTCTTCTCTCTTCATTATCTCCCATCTATTGAAATTCTACCTGTTCTTCAAGACCCAGCTCACATGTTACCTCCTCCAAGAAGCTGTTCTTGATCCCTTGTACTTGACTCAAACAAAGTTATTCCTTATTCCTATGAATCCTTGAAGTAAACATGATAACTGGTGATGGAGTGGGAAAGAGGGAGAAGAGGAGCATGAACAGTGGGCAAGATATGCGATAATGCAGAGGCTAAAATACTGCAGAGAAAATATTTCTAAAGAATGCAGACACCTCTATGTTTTTCAATAACTCAGGTACCATATAGGAGCTCCCTTGGTGTGTGTGTGTGTGTGTGTGTGTGTGTGTGTGTGTGTGTGTGTGTGAGGGAGAGAGAGGGAGAGACAGAGAGAGAGAGACAGAGAGAGAGCACCACTTACAACTGGAATGTTGAGGCTGAGACCTTGTGTGTAATCAAGCCTCCCCCACTCCTTCTCTCTTCCTGCTGGCCTTTCCAGCTCCTGCAGCTCCTCTTTATCTCCTCCTTGGATAATGGCATGTGCAGCCTGGAGGGATCAGACGTCTTGAAGGGGAGATTAGTTTAATGGAACTGTGGATCTCCCCCTTCAGCAAGCCTGCTCTGCTTGTCAGCTTGCAGATAGATCTCTCAGTGGGTGTACTTGTTCCTATGTATGGTCATGTTCTTTCTGTCTTCCCTCCTCCTCTTCTCCTCTCCTCTTCCCTCCCCTCCTCTCTTCTCCTCAACTCTTCTTCTTCCTCCTCTTCTTTCCCTTCTCCTCCCCTCCCCTCTCCTCCTTCTCTTCTCTACTATATCTTCTCTCCTTCCTCCTTCATTCTTTAATTCTCCTATACCTGGAAAAGCTAGGGATGGATGAGAGCTAAAAGATAAGGGACCCAAAACTAGCCCTTGTTCTTTGAAAGTATTCTGTTCTGTACTGAGGCAATTGTTTCAGGATAGAGGATCTTAATCTAAGATCTGAAAACTTGTCTGTTTAATTTGATAATTTGGTAACTCCATTGTTTAATACAATTGGTTTCCTTTGTCAGTCAATCAATAACACATATAATATGCAGGCACTATGCTAAGTGCTGGAGATACAAAGAAAGTTAAAAGAGAGTCCCTGTACTGGATGAACTCACAGTCTAGTGGGGGAAGCAACATGCAAATAATCATGTACAAAAAAGCTATGTACAGGATAAATTGACAATAATCCCAAGAGGGAGGGCACTAGAATTAAGTGTGATCAGGAAAGGCTTTCTATAGAAGGTGAAAGTATATCTGGAACTTGTGGAAATCCTTTGTATTTTATTTTATGCATTCAAACATGATTCTGAGTAGGGGTCTGTAGTGTTTGCCAGACAGCCAAGGGGTCCAAAAAAAGAAAAAAAATTATTAAGAACCCTTGATTTGGGTTCACATAATAAAAATGGAAAGGTTGTAAGGGAGGAACACTCACCAATAATAGAACATGCTGGGATTGTTCCAGACACCTTTCTTTGTCTTTTACCTCTGCCATCTTCACACAATTGACTTTCTTCCTGACCTACCCTTCTGAGGGGAAATAGAGAACAGACAGGAGCTAGTGATACTCTACAGGGAAATGGCAATTCCTCCTCCTAGTCTCCATACTTGTCAAGTGCCTGAGCATCCTTAGGGATCGAGATCCTATGTAAATAATTCTGTCTCCTATGATTTTGATTGCTAATCTACCCAGGAGTCATCATTCTTGGTGTGCTTAGTCCAGACCCTCGAGGGTGGCAGTCTAGGGGCCAGGGCAAAATAGCATGGTGTGATTTATGTCCCTCACATGTTATTCTAGCAAAGTTATTAAAATCCTCTCTCCTTCCAAAGCACTTTTCCCTCCCTTGAGAAAAGAGTATTAAACTCATACGCAAGATCAGCAGAGTTCCAGGAATACTAATCCATTTTTCCAACAAGGACTCTAAAATGCAGTGAACAGAGCCATTTTGGTTCTTCAGACCAAACAAGGATGCCTAAAATCCTCATCCTTTATGCCCTTGGCCTGGGCTCCACATGGCACTGAAGACCATACAAGACCTTAATCCAAAAGTCCTTACAAACTTATCTTATTCCCACCAAGTATGTGGGATATAGTTGCCTAGCAATGCAGAAAATATACTGGAATATACAGAGTACTTTCTCTGGAATCAGGGTTCTGGGTTCAGATTCTGACTCTACTACTTACTATCTGAGTGTCCTAAGACAGGTCATTAATAACTTTTTTTAATAATAAATAATAAAATTCATAGCATCTGATATGAGGGGAGTGAGCCACAGAAACTCTTTGAAGTCTAAAGTCTAAAGCTATAATCCTCTGATCCTATTATATGCATTCCTTCTTTTCTTTCTCTCTTGTCTTTGTCTCTCTGTATCCCTCTGTCTGTCTTTCTGTCTCTTTAGATTAATAGATAAGTCATTGGATGGATGTTAACCTAGATCTCAGTTCCTCATCCATTAAAAAAGAAGGGCAAGATAATCTCCTTGTCTCTTGATGTCAAGTCTCTATTTGAGAATCATAGCAGGAGCAGGGAGGGAAGGGGCTAAATCTAGAGACATTCCCTTCCTATTTGACTTTTCATTCCCACCTAACTTCAGTCCTCTCTGCTCTCAGGATTGCCCTCAGCTGCTGCAAGTGGACAAGATCCTAGTGCCTGTGGAGGTGATCAAACCCATTACCCTGAAGGCCAAGAACTTGCCCCAGCCACAATCAGGTCAGCGGGGCTATGAGTGCATCCTCAACATCCAAGGCACCGAGCAGAGAGTACCTGCCCTGCGCTTCAACAGCTCCAGTGTACAATGCCAAAACACCTCTGTGAGTACTACCCCATGTTCATGTCTTTCTCTGACCCTGATTCCCCTTTCCATGGTCCCTTTCTCTGGAGTTATGTCAGATCCTCCCTGGAGGTGTCCTTTCAAACACTCAGAATTTTTTGGTATCTCCTCCTCTTGGAAGGATTTGAAATCAGAAAATCCAGCTCCTTCTTCATGGAATAAAGATGGCCTAAATGAGGTAGGGGTATGGTGATAAGGCAGAAGAAGGAAGGAAGGAAGAGTAATCACCAGGACCACAGAACCCTATGAATGAATATACAGATGATTTTACTCCACCTGTGGCTGAACTCCCAGGAGAACCATTTCCATTCTCCTCACTGTACCAAGCATATGGAAGTCATTGCTTAGACCTTCCTTCCTGAAGCTCATTATTTATCCTACCTAATCTCTTGGATTGGTTAGAAGAGACTCTTAAGGAAGCCAGAGTTGAGAGCTGGTATTCCAGGCAAGATCAGTTGTTAAAGCTCACACAGATCTAAAAGAACCTTTTCCCAAAACAGTAGAGCCTATCTCTAAGTTGCATCAGCCCTTCCCCTCTC
This sequence comes from Monodelphis domestica, assembly GCF_027887165.1. NCBI lineage: Eukaryota > Metazoa > Chordata > Mammalia > Didelphimorphia > Didelphidae > Monodelphis > Monodelphis domestica. The sequence goes on along the minus strand of NC_077231.1, from coordinate 204,603,260 downwards.
TTCATCACAAGGAGCACCAGGTGAAAGACACTGGTTGGACAAGATCAAAAATCATCCCCCCCCCAATCATCTTCAGTGAATCAGTCTCATGAACATCAGTTTTCTCAAAACTAAAATGGACCAAAGTACCAGTCATGGAGGCAGTTAGGTGGCACAGTGGATAGAATGCTAGACCTAGAATCCTAATGACCCGAGCCTAAACTGAACCTCCGATAATTTCTAGCTAAGTCACCCTGAGCAAGTCACTTAACCCCTATCTACCTCAGCTTTTTCATCTGTAAAATGGAGGTGCTATTAACACTCACCTCCCAGGGTTCTTTTGTGGATAAAAATGAGATAATTGTAAAATTCTTTACAGTCTTCAGTACACTATATAAATGCAAGTTCTTATCATTAGAACTATACACAAGTTTACAGATCATCCAATCCCACTCCATCATTTACATAAAATAAAACTGAGACCCAGGGAGGTAAAATATCTAGTCCTACCTCCTCATCTCATGTATAATGAAATTGAGATCCAGGGGGTGACTGACCCGAGGTCAAATACACTGTAGGTAACAAAGGTAAGGATAATCATACTTGTATACTTAATTTGGGTTCTGAAGATCTGAATTCACATCCTAATGACTATTTTTGTCTGTAAAATGAAGAAGTTTAGAGGGCTCATTATGGAGATCTGACAAAGGGGTAATAGACCTCAAGATTCCTAATGAAATTTGAATTTTTCAGACAATACCATTTGCAAAAAATGGTTCTTCTTGGTTGCATATTTGTTATGAAATGTCATTATTTTTTTTTAACCAATTTGAGAAAGGGAAAATAAATGCTTGTTAATTGAAAAAGTAATATGAACTTAAAAAAGAATTAAGATATTAGAATAGGTGGTTTTGAAAGTCCTTCTAATTTGAGATCTATGCCACTAATGAGACCTGTCTTAGACTTGGACCCCAGGATTGGCAAAATGATAGAGATGAACAAAATGACCCCAACATCTATTTCGCTCCAAATCTTATAGCATTTCTCAGCTACTAACATCACAGGATTGTTGCTAGAAAAGCACTTTGTAAACCTTCAAGATTTATATAAACATGAGTAATTATTAATTACTATCAGTTTGTGGTTATTGTTCAATTGTTTTCAGGCATGTCTAACTCTTTGTGACCCCTTGTGGGGTTCTCTTGGCAAAGATGGCAAAGATATTAGAGTGATTTGCCATTCCCTTTTCTAGTTTATTTAACAGATCAGGAAATTGAGGGTTAGATGACTTGAACAGGGTCACACAGTTAATGAGCATGTGAAGCCAGATTGGAACTCAGAAAGATGAGTCTTCACTCTATCAGTGCCACCTCACTTCCTGTTACTATTAGTATTACTGTTAGTAATGTTATTATTATTGTGGTGTTATATATAAGAAACCAACGCATTTATCTGCCTGTTTTTCAATGTGGTTATCTACTTGACTTCCACCTATTGCTCTCTAAGAGCCCCTTACTTAGCTATTTATGTATTAACTACCCTGCCCATCTTGTTCCTTTATGGCTAACTTTTGACCTTCTCATCTATCAACAAACCTCACAATCTCTCTTTCTTCTGGTGTGTTTCCTTCCATCATATAACACCAAGTGCTCAAGAAAAGATAGTAGACACCTATCCATTCACCCATCTATCACTGGCTTTATGTCTGATTGGAAAGATCACAGGGACTAGATCTGGGGGTATTAAGAGTAATTTGGGATTTGATAGATGAAGAGGATAATGGAAAGATCATGAGATTATTGTTGGGAATCTGTTAAAGAAAAGGAGTCAATGTCCCAGAACAACTTGCAGGGATCTAAAAAACACTATCCATAAGCAGAGGATAAACTATGGGAGTAAAAACACCAATGAAAAGCAACTGCTTGACTACAGGGGTTCAGGGGATATGACTGAGGAGAGACTCTAAATGAACACCCTAGTGCCAATACCAACAATATGGAAATGGGTTTGAATCAAGAACACATGTGAAACCCAGTGGAATCATGCGTCGGCTATGGGGGGGGGGGGGGGAGGAAAAGAAAATGATCTTTATCTCTAATGAATAATGCTTGGAAATGATCAAATAAAAATTATTAAAAAAAAAAGAAAAGGAGTCACAGCTAGGGAAACTGATGCAGCTCTAGTCTAGAATGCAGAATTCTAGGCTCTGAGCTAAAACATGATCTCATAACTCTTAAACATTATTCACAAGCCAATGAACAAATTTCTGTAGCTCTCTGTTCACTCCTTGCCCTCTCCCCAAACTGCCAGAGTGCTTGCTGTCTAAATCTAGTGTCCCACAGAAATTTTGAAAACAAGGTGTGAAATATTCCATATTTCCTCTAAGACTCTAAGTCCAGTGGAAGAAATTCAGCTAAGAATTGTCTTCCCAGCTATAAAATACCATATGAGAAAAGACAAGTCTAGAGGCTCCTCTTTGCCAGAGGAGAAGGCCTGAGCTCTGGGGCATCAATTCCTATATCAGGTGTTCTTCAGGTAGGAATAGATCTCTGCTGGGCCACTGTTAGAAATACAAATAATGACTAATATTTTTTAAAGCACTAATAGATCACCTATGTGACATCATTGTAACAATCCTGTCAGGTATTATTATCCCCATTTTTCAAATGAAGAAAAGACAGATCCAAAGTCTGGAATACTCTTCCCAATTTCAATTTGGACTCATACACTTACTAGCTTTGTGACCCTGGGCAAGTCATTTAACCCTGTTGACCTCAGTTTCTTCATCTGTCAAATGAGCTAGAGAAGGAAATGGCAAATCACTCTATTTTCTTTGCCAAGAAAACCGCAAATGGGTCCACAAAGATGCGCACACAACTGAAATGAATGAACAACAGCAAGATTCAGAACTAAAAGATAAAAGTGGCATACTTGGGGTCCCATGGTTCATAAGTGACAGAGGCAGAATTGGAACCCACATTTTCCTGATCCCCAAGTCCATCCAAATCACCCAAGCTGCTTTCCATCCCTGTAGAATGTATGCTCTGAGTTGCTCTAACACTAGTGAAGATGAGTCCTTTGCAAATGTCATGTTCTGCCCACTACACTACCCATTCTAGATACTACTAGAACAATCATAATATATTCTTGTTATGTAGCTCAGTCCCAAAGATGCTAAAAGAAAGCTCAAATTATTTGCATCTTCTAAGAAAAGGTAACAGTGGTGTGACACTAAATGTCAGCTCTCTAGAAAAAAAATGTGTATAGGGTACATTTTTAAATTTAATCTGCATTATTAACATTTTATCCATTACTTTCTTAAGTTTAGATAATTAAAAATCCAATAAATCAAGCCCTGATGTGAAGTCCTGCTGATTTCCAAGGTATAGATGCTCACATTGAAAATTCACCAGAGAAAGCTAGTATACGTTGAGTTCAGCATACCCCAGCAATAGATCATGTTGAATCTGCCATTGCTCTGTAGATCTCTTGACTCATTTGCAGGGTTTTAAATATCATCTACATTTGGGAACTGTAGGGCATTTTCTTAAAGTAATGACCATGGGGAATACTGGAAAAAATACTGGCATAGAGGTCAACAGACCTGGATTCTAGTCCCAGTCTCTAACCCTCATCTGGCTGTATGGTCTTGGACAAATGGCTCCATTTCCCTGGGCTTCTGTTTATTCCTATGTAAAATTAGGGGGTTCACTGAGGCAAGCAATAAAGTCTCTTCCACCTCAATATTCTTTGAATGAGCCCTCCAGTTACCTCTAGGGAAACTGTCATAATATGGTAGCAAGAGACTGAAATCTCAACAACAGTAATAATGAGTCATCCAAAAGCTAAGACTTGTCATTGGCCATGACTCCCTCTGCAGGCTTGGATTTGCCCAGATGTACACAAATGCTGTAGCCTTAGTATCCCCAGGCTGAGAAAGAATACAGCTGTGGCTCACATAGACACATCTGCGTGGCCATTTTTCATTCCCTGTGATCAAAGCACTGTGTAATGAACAGCCCCACATGGAGGAACTTTGCATCCAGAGATGCTGTGACATGATGCAAAATCCTTCTCCTGCTCATAGATGGAGAATCAGTCAAGAAGTCGTCAACAGGCTTTTTTTTTTTATTCAATGCCTATTCTGTGTCAGGCAGATACAAGGGAAGAAAAGACAGTCCCTGCTCTCAAGGAGTTCATGGTCTAATAGAGGAGACAACACATATAAAATCTGTCCACTGAGCTATGGATTTGTTTTAAACCCTTACCTTATTGGTCTAAGAACCAATACTAGGTTTGGGTTCTAAGGAAGATGAGTGGTAAGGGCTGGGCAATGGGGGTTAAGTGACCTGCCCAGGGTCATACAGATTGGAAGTATTTGAGGTCAATTTCGAATGCAGGCTCTCCTGTCTAAACTAAGCCACTAAGCCACTAAACTGAGCCACATAGCTGCCCTCTGAGCTATGAATTCTAAGATGTGAGGAAAGAGTTAATAGTAATAGGATTGACACTTATTGATTGCTTTAATATTTATAAAGCATTTAATATACATTACTGTATTTGCTATTCACAACAGTCCTAAGATAGTAACTTATCTTAGTTAAAAACCTCAGTTTCCCTAACTGTAAAATTGGGAATAGGGAAACTGAGGTTCTTAACAGGCAACTTGACTATGTTTACAACCAAGTCTCTCCAGCATCCCATTCTTACGATCTACACCATCACTATACCATGGCGTGTTGATTCCTGAAGTCTCAACCAAAGTTCTTTCTCAGAACCTCTGTTTGCCCACAGGTAAAGGGGGAATATTTAACGTGATCATTTCCCCCATTCTTCAGGGACACAGAACAGGGATGGCACCTCTGCCCCACTCTCTGGAGTCCTGAAAACTGAACAGATGACTACTGTTTCTCAGATTTTAGAGTTTACTCTCCTGGCCAGAAGTATATTGCATCAAAGAAGCTTAGAGCTTTTTGTGATTGTTTTTTGGGGAATAATGGAAGATGGAGTGAGGGAGCAAGGGAAGGGGAGGGACCTACACAGCACAGGTGCCCTGTCTGTCTCAGGAATTGGGGGTACTCCAATCTAGGCTTTCCCACCCAAGGTCATACATAGATTAAGCCATCCAGGGGCTCAGGCTGGAGCATCTGACCTTGACTGAGGGGCTTAACCTCCTTGTTCCAGAGATCTCTGGGGAGCTGTAATTGCCTCCTTGGCCTTGAGGGGCTTGTTCAATTAACTGTCCCATGATTGCAAAGAGCTATATAAATGCTAAGTGGACTATAAAGAATGGGGGGAAGGGAGGGGATGCTGGAGGTAGGATGGAGAAGGTGAAGGGCCTCCTAGCTGCAAGGCAGTACTGTCAAAGACATCCTGCACTCTGAGTAGCAGAAGGAGGCACCACTGGGACTGGGACAGCCAGAGAAGAAAGGAGATGCCCCAAAGGAAAGTGACTTCCTGGAGGAGTGAGCTGGAGCACTTGGGGTTAATGAACTCATCTGAGAATATTTTTACAGTCACTGCCCCCTGAATGAGGAGAAGGAAAAGCTATTCCTTGAAAGAAAAATGTGTATATATACATACATGTGTACATACACATGTGCATAAATACACTGTGATACACATGTGATTATATATCATATGTGCATTGTATACATACATGCACACATGTAGGTGTTCAGATATGTAATTTCATGGGTGTCAGGTAGTCCCAGTGTGGGAACTCTTTCCACAGATACATATGGGGTGGGAGTCTAAAAAATCTGCCTCAGTCCCTGAGTGGTTATGGAGCTCAACCATGGTCTAATAGCCAGCATTTGTAAGAGACAAGACTTGAACCTAGACCTGACTCTAAAGCTATCTCTGCCCACTAAGCTGGGCTGACTCTCCAGACATACACACACACACACACACACACACACACACGTATGTATATGTATATGTACATCTAGCATGCAAGCTCTAGAGCTATGTACATGCATGTATATGAGCATACAGTAGCAATTAGTCCTTTTATAGCTCTTTAATATTTCCAAAGTGCTTCCCTCACAACAGCTCTCTGAAGCAGAAAGTATGACTACTGTTATTCCCATTTTACAGAAGAGGAAGCTAAGTCCATTTTTGGAGAAAGGAATGGCAAACCACTAAATAGTATCTTTGCCAAGAAAACCCCAAGCAGACAGAACAAGCTAGGCCCTGGATAATTGAAATTACTTGTCCAAGGTCACCCAGCAGTAAATGTCAAAGCTAGGATTGGAACCCATGTGTGTGTCTTGACTCGATGTCTTAACTTTCTCCTCCCCATTCCCCATGCCCTGCTGTTTTGCTTATATATTAATGTCTGTGAACTTGTCTCCAAACACTCAAAGACACAAACACATTCCCTTCTGCCTCCTCTATTATGTGTACCAATGGACAAAGGATCTCGTTTTTTTTCTGTCCATTTTGCTTCTGGCCATGGGGATGCCCCACCTTTGTCAGATTCATGCCTGGAATTAGCAATGGGTCTCTAAGACTGGCTTTGCCATCACTGCCCTGAATGCCTGGACCAAAGGTGTGAAACTCAAACAGAAAATGAGCCTACCAAATGGTCCCTAAGGATCCTTGTGGCTCTTATAATGACTTGGGGAACTGTGTATTAGCATTATCTGGGTTCTAGTGTACTTTTATTTAATTTGTTAAACATTTCCTATTGACATGGTTGCTCCAGAGTTAAATGCCTCTGTCCTAGACCCTTCCCATAATCAGAGCAGCCTCTTGAACCATGATCAAACAGATTAAGATGGAGCCAAAGCCGGACCAACCCAACTCAGCTAGCCACTCATCTGGCACAACAGGAGTGGGTGAGCTGTATGGGCAGCCAGGGACTGAGATGGCAGAAAATAGCACCCTGCCCTATACCCCGTACTTGATCACTTCTCACTTTTAGCCTCATCGATGAATGACTAAGGAGAAAAAAGGAAGAGAAAGAAAAGAACAGAGGGAGTCTCAGGCTATTGGGAAGTGTTAGAACCAGAGGATGTGAATTGGAATTCAGTCTTGCTTATTTCTTGTAGGACCCCCAAGCTGGTGATTTTGCTTCTCTGAGGAAGTAATTTTGTCAACTCTGCAAGAGGTGCTAATTCAGGGAAGCTGGGTGGTTCAGTGGATTGAGAACTAGGTCTGGAGATGGGAGGTCCTCAGTTCAAATGTGACCTCAGACACTTCCTAGCTGTGTAACCCTGGGCAAGTCACTTAACCCCCATTGCCCAACCCTCACCACTCTTCTGGCTTGGATCCAGTGCACAGTATTGATTCTAAGATGGAAGGTAAGGTTTTAAAGAGAAAAGAGGGCTTGTTAAGTGGTCCCTGTTAGCCCTAAGCCCTGTGCTTCTAGGACTAGTTTGGGGTGGCAGAGAAAGCAGAGGTGGGAGAATGGAATGAAAACCATCCAAATATGAAAAAGTGTATCACAACCACTATGCATGCCCACAGCATCCTATCTCAGGCGCCAGGGGAAGAGACACCTTCCACTCTGCAGCTTTTGACAGAAAGGGCAGATGGTTGATTTGCCAGGCTCAGACTCATTAGAAACAGTTCCTATAATGAAAAGGTTAGAAAATAGGATTTGGAAAAACAAAATAAAACAAACAAAAAGCAATAGAATAATAATTTGCTCTAAGTATTTCCTATCTAGAGCATTCCCCAGCATCCACAGGCCTGGCAACTTTGATCACTGATCCCACGGACCCCATCCCACTCCCAAAAAAGGAGAATACATTTAGCCTGCTAGGAGTCTGCATAATGCCATATAAAGAGGAACAGGTTTGGAGTCAGAAGACCTGGGTTCAGACAGTGGCTTTGCTATTTGACCTTGAACAAGATCTTGCCTTGAGGTCTCAATTTGCTAGCCATTAGTTAGTGCTCAAGGTGGGTACAGAGGATAGAGCACTGTGCTTGGAGTCAAGAAGATCTGAGTTCAAATTTGACCTTAGACCTAGCTGTATGACCTTGGGCAAGCCATTTAATTTCTCTTTGTCTTTATTCACTAAATAAGGGAATGACAAACCACTTGCATTTTTGCCAAGAAAAACCCCATGGACAGAGGTCTAACCCCAAGGACAGAAGTCTTGAAGAGTCAGACCTGACTAAAATGACTGAACAAACATGTCAGAAATGTTTTATAAATATTATGTCATTTGATCCTCACAACAACCCTGGATGGCAGGTGCTATTGTTGTCCTTATTTTAAAGTTGAAAACATTTAGGAGTTAAATGACTTGTCTAGAGTCATATAGCAAATAAGTGTATAAGGCAAGATTTGAACTCAGGATTTCCTGACTTCAGGCCCTTAAGCTAATTCATTGATTTGTATCACTGTACTGTTGCTGTAAAATGAGAGAGTTGAATTAAATGGATTCTAAGGCTCCTTTCAGCTATAAATCTGTAATACTAAGAAAAGAATGAGAGAAAGAATTTAATAACTCTTTTCTGATCCCTGGTATTCTATTGTGTAGAGGTTATTATTCATTGGTACTGATCTAATCTAGAGATCTAGACCAAATACACAATGCCTTACAAATAGTAAGTGCTCAATAAATGTTTTCTGAATGAATAGGACCTACCTGCTAGGAATGAAGCTAAAACAATGGGGTCCCTATCAATCCTTCAAGCAAAGAACAAGCCTTCATTAATTACCTTCTGTGTGTCAGCTGCTAAGCTAGGTGCTAGCAATATTAATCTAAAGAATGAAATAATCCCCATTTTCAGAATATTCTTCTATATCATTCTTCTTAATTATATTCCCAAGGAAGTCAATATATATGCATGTAAGTATATACAAAATAAATGAGAATAAGTTTAATTAAATTCATAGTAATTTAATGCCAGGCAGGGAAGGAAGCAGGGCAGTGGCAGTTGGAGTGGCAATGGGTGAAGAAGGAAAGGCTTCTTGTAGAAAGTGGTGCATGAGCTGATTCTGGAAGGAAGGAAAGGGTTCTTTGAGGAGGGAACAAATTGCAGTCATAGGAGATGACAGGGGACTAGGAGATGGGCAAGGAACAGAGAGAAGGACAATTGGGTCCACATAGGTCAATTAACTTTGCTCTGTTCCTCCATCACAATGCCACATCTCTAACCCTGGCTGACCATCTTAGAAATGAGCACCATCAGTCATGAGGGAGCCTGTGGCCAAACTTAGAATGGCAACAAAAATTCTCCCAAACCTAGAAAAACAGTCCAACCTTCAGGTTCTGTGAACTGCCTATAGAGCAGCAGTATTTTCATCTACAAAATGGAGCCATATCATTATGGAAATTAGGGAAGTATGGCCAACAGGAAAGATTTCCTGGATCTGAAGGTTATAAGAAAGTAGAAAAGGTCTCTCAAGATAATTACTGTATCTCCTTCCCTAGAGATGTTTAAGAATAGGTTATACATCTGTCCAGGCTGATTTGGGTTACTCTTGCCAAGAGGAAGGGCGACAGACTCATTTGTTCCCCATGCTAAAGACTAGGTTGAGCCACAGAGCTCCCCATTCTTCTTCTGTCTCTTTGTCTCAGTCCAGACGCCTATGGTGGGGATTGTCTGGTTGAATAATGAGAAAATCACCAGGTAGGTATTGGAGATGCTGCCTGGGGCAGACTCCCATATTTCTTTCTCTCTCCTCTTGTTCTCTAAGGCATTGAGAAGGGTCCTCAAAATTCTAATCACAGGCTTGACTGATGGTCACAGTGGCACAGGACCACAGGGCCCTGATTCCCAGTGGAAAAACTCTCCTCCTCTCTTATAACTGTGTAGCCTCTCCTAGGAAGTAACCCCTCTCTTCTCAGGAAGAGCACAAGCCCATGTTCTAGACCTAGCTGGGGTGTATAGTCAGAGGCAGGAGAGGAGAGTGAGTCACAGCCCACAGGAAAGGCCATATTTTCTATGCAAGGTAGATGAGAGGCAAATGAGCTTTTGAAATGTCAGGTTAGACAGAAAAATCTAACATTTTCCATCACCAAATACCTCTGGCATCTTGTTCACTTTCATTTTTTTCCTCAATCTCCCCACTAAGTAGTTTAATCCCTTCATTTAAGCCTAATCGTTCTTTCCCTCCCTACTTTCTATCTTGCTAATGATTTTTTTTTCCTTCCCTGATAATTCTTCCATCCCCAAGTCATCACAACTCCCTCCTTTACCTAGAGTTCATTTCCCCCTGCCTGGGGTATGCAGGGTGGAAGTTTCCATATCTATGATCCTGAAAATAAATCTGATTTGAGGCCTGTCCGATGGCTTTGGATTCATAATTCAAGTAGGCAAATCTTCCAGCCCAGGGCTTCAAGCAGATGTTAGCAATTATAGCACAATGGCATTGGTCAGTCAACTGGTCCATATGCATTAAGAACCTACTATATGCCAGTGTTCTGTGCTAAGTTCTAAATGATACAGAGATAGACAAAAGAGAGTCCCCACTCTCCACTTACAATCTAAAGAGGGAGACAAAGTGAAAACAGATATGGTATAAATATATGTGGCATAAATTGGAGCTCATCAATAGAGGGAAGACACTAGCATCAAGAGGGATTGGGAAAACCTACTTATAGATAAAATCTTAGTAGAGACTTAAAAGAAGCCGAGGAGACCTGGATCTGGAGCAGAAGAGGGAGACTAGGGTAATTGGGAAGAGATGCCTGACAGGTGAAATTTATAGGTATGGGACTGAACTGTCAGGTAACAGTAAATAAAACATCTGCTATACAGCTATGTGTATATGGAGCATAGGTGGACCATCTTCTTCTGAGGACCATTCAAGAGCCCCAGATTCTTTCAGCCCATTTCAGGGGAATACTGTTTGGTGGAATGAGAGCCTATTCAATAATAACAATAAGCAATGGCTTAAAGCACTCTGGGAAATTTAGTTATGTATCTTTAACATTCCAGAAGAAGCATGAGGAGATGAAACTGGACAAGAACTCTCCTTCTTACTTCAAAGTGGGATAAACCAAGAACCAGAGAAGGGAAATAATCTGTTCACTTCCACTCCTTAAATTGACAATAGGTATCTAACCCAAGTATCTTGACTCTCAGGGAAGTGCTGAGTCCTTATTGATATTACCATTGCTTTATCCTTCTATTTAAGTGCTTACTCTGTGCCAGGCACTGTGCAGGGAATATTGGTACAAAGAATAGAACAATCATTACTTCTCAGAAGTTTAGGTTTTAATGGGGGAAAGAATAGGAACATATTTAAATCTTTACTAGATTAAGTCTATAGATATATTTCTATTTATAAAGTACAAATATCTGCAAAGTAGTTAAATATAAAGTACTTTGGAAAGGGGAGGAAGAGCAGTCATTAGTGGTGGGAAATAGGGGATGGGCAAAGGCTTCCCATGGAAGATAATGCTTGTACTGCATCTTAAAGAAAGGAAAGGGGGCAGCAAAGTGGACCAGTAGATAGAGAGCCAGGACTGAAGTCAGGAGAATCTGGATTCAAATCTGACCTTCTAGATGTGTGACTGGTCAAGTCACTTAATCCCCAATGCCTAACACCACTTTCTGCCTTAGAATCAATATACAGTATTGGCAGAAGAGAAGAGAGAAGAAGGAAGGAAGAAGGAAGGAAGGAAGGAAGGAAGGAAGGAAGGAAGGAAGGAAGGAAGGAAGGAAGGAAGGAAGGAAGGAAGGAAGGAAGGAAGGAAGGAAGGAAGGAAGGAAGAAAGAAAGAAAGAAAGAAAGAAAGAAAGAAAGAAAGAAAGAAAGAAAGAAAGAAAGAAAGAAAGAAAGAAAGAAAGAAAGAAAGAAAGAAAGAAAGAAAGAAAGAAAGAAAGAAAGAAAGAAAGAAAGAAAGAAAGAAAGAAAGAAAGAAAGAAAGAAAGAAAGAAAGAAGAGGCAGCAGTGGCAGCAGCTAAACAGAGAAACAGAGAACTTTATGTTGGGGGCAATAGGGAGCCACTGACATTCACTGTGTAGAGGAATATATCTGTACCTAAGAAAAAGAACTCTGGCAGCAGTGTTTAAGGAGAAGCATTTGTCACTTGCCTGGCTATGATTTCACATGGTCCCTATCCATTTCTCTCTCCATCCTTATCCCTATTCTACCAGGGACTCCAGGCTGAGCACCAAGTTCTTACCTTGGAATCCTAGATGAAATCTTTTCTTTCTTTCCCCCTTTTGGCCACAGTATTCCTATGAAGGCATGGAAATCAACAGCCTACCCGTGGAGTTGACTGTCGTGTGGAATGGGGACTTCAACATTGACAACCCAGCCCAGAATAAAGGTATGGACTCCAGCAGCAGCCACAATGCTTAGGGCAGCCCTGGGATGGAGAGGACAGAGTGGAAACAGAGGCAGCTTCCTGGCTTTTTCAGTGACTCTCCTTTAATCCCCTAAACATTTGCAAGTCACCAGTGCTCCCCCTGCTTTGTCTCCAGTTCCCTCCCCATCTCCTCCTTTTTTACTCCTCTCCTCTGTTTCTTCTTTAGTCGCCACTTCCTGGAAGCCCAAAACAGCCACCAGACAGGTTGGAGAGTGGAGAATGGATTTTGGGCGGGGGGAACTATTAAATGTTGTTTCTCTTCTCTCTCTCACAGGTTTAGATTATTCTAATAGGAAGTTGCTCATCTAGTCCAATTCTTCCATTTTACAAGTGAATCCTAGAAAAGTCAAATTCAGGGTCATGGAGTTAATTAAAACCCAGATTCCTTTATTCTCTCCCTAGCCAGCATTCTCCCCAGGATGACAATCCCACTGACTTGGTCATGGCTTTACCACAAAGAAGCCAATATCTCCCCCCTAAAAGACCCTTCCCCTCTGCATCTAGGAACCCACACACAGATTCTTTTGAGCTACTTTGTATATTTAGACATAACCTTATGGGGAGAGGCAGGGCTGTTCTCTGGAGGTCTGCTCATATATTTGTATTGTAAGCATATGTGGGGTGAGGAGGAAGTGGGTGCTATACCCATATATGCATGTGTGTATGGGCAGTTAAATAGATTTGCCTGACCTTCTCCCTCTGGATAACTCACAAATCAGAAATCCCTTTACTTCCTCTAGCTCTCCTATTCCTGGGTTTCTCCTTTACCTCCTAGATTTTGACTGGTAGTCTTTTGGAGTAATACAGACCATGCCGGAATGAGAAAAAATTGTTAGAGGTGGTAAGAGGACCGTTATTTCCCTATTAAGCTCATCTCTCCAGGTGGGGTCAGCTGGCTTCCAATGGCTTGCATCTCATTCAACAATAAATCGCCAGAGTAATGAAGCTGTCATCTTGTCTCCTGAACCCTACAGCTGAGACCACCTCCTCTGCTCCATTGGCTCCAGCCCCAGGCTCCATTCCCTGCTCCTTAACCTTCTTTAGCCTGTCTCCTGTGCTTTGCCCACAGTTCATCTTTACAAATGTGGAGCCATGCGAGAAAGCTGTGGCTTGTGCCTCAAGGCTGACCCAGACTTCGAGTGTGGCTGGTGCCAAGGGCTGGGCCAATGCACCCTCCGACAACACTGTCCCACCCAGGAAAACAAATGGCTGGAGTTGTCTAGTACTAATGGCAAGTGCACCAACCCCCGCATCAATGAGGTGAGTCAGAGTCTCATCTTGTCTTGGTCCTGGACTGAAAGTAGACCTCTGAGAGGGCACTGGAGCCAAAGCAGGCCAGGATGGGGTCAGCTCCAAAGATTACTGCAAGTGGGGTGTGCTCAGGGATGATATGGCTTATTGGCTCTGGCTAATTAACTTCCCATCAGAGCTGAAAGGTCTTGGTCAGTCCCTCTCTCATTTCTCTTCATGATAATTAACAACAACAATTAATGACAATAACGAGCATTTATATCGTGTTTTAAGGTTTTCAGAGGACTTTTTTACAAATATTATCTCATTTTGTCCTCGCAACAATCCCAAGAGACAGATGCCATTGTTCCCCCAATTTTACAGAAGAGAGACCTGAACCTGGGAGAGCTTATGTGACTTTGCCAGAGTAAGAAAGTGTCTAAGTTTAGATTTGAACTCAAGTCTTCCCGACTCTCTTGACAGATCATAGAACTGCTGGTTATACTGGAAGTCACTTAGTCCAAGTGTGTCATTTTACACATGAAGACAACTGAAGTCCAGAATGGTTAAGGTTCTTGCCCAAAGTTATAGAAAAGTAAAAGTGGAAGACCAGGGATCCTAAACCAGATCTTTTGATTGCAAATCCTATTCCATTTGTGCTGTGCCCTCTAAGGGGAAAGGCAGTCAACAACCCTGCCTGAGCACCCTCTATGTCATTTCTTTTAGCCAATCAATCAATTAATCAGTAAACAGTATGTGCCTACTGTATGCTAGGCATTGTGCTAAATGCTTAGAGCACACAATGATGAATCCTGACAAGTATGTGGCCTTTTATAGATAGCTTCTAAGAACTTCTTAAGCATCACTTTATTTGATCCCTACAACAATTCTGTGAGTGGAGATAATAATATTCTCACTATTTACCCCATGGATATAGCAGGATTAAATGAGATAACAGGTGAGAAGCATTTTGCTAACTGTAAAGCTTTATGTAAATACCAGCTATGATTATTATTAATATCATGGGAAACACTGCTCGTCGTAATGAATGGATGGGGACTAGGCATCGGATTCAGGGCTCCCTGAGTTCAAGTCCTGCCCCTCACACCCACGAGACCCTGGGCAAGTTGTTTAACTTTCTAATGCCTGAGGCAACTCTCTAAGACCCCAGTTTATAATCGAAGTGTGGACCCATGGTACTCCGCAGCCTCTTTCATCAAAGAAATCAATCTCTTGGACAACATTCTCAAACAGATACATACATATAATATACACGGATATATACAAGGATAGGGCATGAAGACTGGACCTGGAATATCACTGATACAGGGAAATCCTAAGTAAGGAAGCTTCCTCGACCAGTTCAAGGTTGGCCCCTTCTCAGTCTCTTCAACTGTAAAATAAAGATAATGTGATACCTGCCTTGTCTAACATCTATATATATAATCTACACCCACACATACACTCCATATATGCCCATGAATGATATGTAAATATTCTATTATATACATGTGTGTATTTAGGGAGAAATGTGTGTGTGTATGTTGTGGTTCAGTCATTGCAGTCTTATCGAACTCTTTATGACTGCATTTGGGGTTTTTTTGGCAGAGATCTTGTAGTAGTTTGCCAGTTCCTTCTCCAGCTCATTTTACAGGTGAGGAAACTGAGGCAAATGGGGTTAAGAGACTTGCCCAGAGTCACACAGCTAGTAAATGCCTGCAGCCAGATTTGAACTTAAGAAGAGTCTTCCTGACTCCAAGCCCAGTACTCGTTGCCATTGTATGTATATGTGTATGTATGTGTTATTCACACACAGAAATATATATATAAATATATATACTAGATATATATATAGTGTATATACTCTGTGTGCATATATATAATATGAATATTGTGTGGATAGAGACATGTGTGTCTGTGTGTGAAAAATTGCTATGTCCTCCTATAGACTGTAATCTCCATAAGGGAAGAGATTAAGGATTATCTAAATTGCTTATTTAGATAATACTATATACTTATTTTGTATAAATTTTATTTATATATTTATTTCTATTTAAATTTATTTTATATAAATTATATAAATTAAATAAAAACAATTATATAAAAAATTTATTTCCAAGTATAATGCTCTAAAAACAGTAGATGCTTAATAAATAAGAAAGGCATCTTGGCTATAGGTAGAAAAAGCATCAGGCAGAGACTTAAAACCAGATGAAACACTGTCTCTAGCATTCTTTCCTGGTGCAACGTTGGGCAGATCACTTAGGCTTTCTGAGCTGAGCTTTGTTTTCTCCTCTGTCAAATGGGCTGCTGATATTTCTATTCCCTGGTTCTGGGAATTGTTGGGAAGAAAGTACTTTGCAAACTCTATGCAAATAGAAATTTGAACATAATTATTTCTTAATAATTAGGTAAGGCCAGAATTCTGTGTGTATAAGACCACTTGGGCAGTCTAGAGACACTTGTGAAATACTCAGAATAATTTTTTAAATGCATGAAATATATATGATGACAAAGGAAGTATACTGACCAACTGACAGGGGCTCGACCCAAGAGTCAATGAGACTAAAGCAAGGCAATATGGCAAAGCTTTAGTAGAGGAAAAAAGTGGCAAGGGGGAATCTAGTGCCAATAGAGGTGGTTACAGAGTCCCATCCAGATGGGGGAATCATGAGATCTTATACCATTAGAGGGCTTCAGAGATAATACGATTTGGGTCATTCTATTTGTTGTCTCTGGAGAAGGTGAGTCACTTGGATGTTCCTGAGAGAGGTGGGGAGTCCCAGTCTCAAAGTTGCAGGATATTGTTGGCAACTATCTTGTTGGCTTTCTGTTGCCCAGCTGGGGTCTGTTGGTTTCTTGTTGCCTAGCTGGGATCTCCAGATTTATCAATACCCAAATGCTATAAACATATTTTAAAAATAAATTCCCAGAGGGGCAGCTAGGTGTCCAGGCCTGGAATCAGAAGTTCAAATCTTGCCTCAGACACTTCCTAACTATTTGACTCTGGGCAAATCACTTCATCTTGTTTGCCTAGCCTTTGTCTTTCTGTCTTAGAGTTGTTAAGACAGAAAGTCAGGGTTTTAAAAAATAATAATAAATGTGTAGATCCCTCAGTTGAGAACTTGTTATAAGGGGAAATTATTATTATTCCATTATTAAGTAGAAAAAATTATGACATATTGAGAGAAGTATGACAATGAATAAAGAACTAGTCTAAAAGTTAGAAAGACCTCAGTTCTAGTCTACCTCTGACTCATATTGATTTTGTGACCCTGCTAGGTAAGTTATTTAATTAAAGCCCCAGACATTTCTCTGTGATTATAAATTGTGAAGCAGGCATCAATCAACATTTGTCAAAGGAGTTCCTCATCAGAAATTCTCTAAACCAAAGAAATTAAACATCCTGTTAAAAAAATTGAATATGGTACCCAAGAAAAGAGCCCTCCCTGACTCTTAAATTGAGGACCCTAGTTCAAATCCTACTTCTGGTTATTATTTACTTGTGTCACCTTGGATAAGTCATTTTTATGTCCTTAGGCTTCAGTTCTTCTGAAAATGGAGAGGTTGGGCTAAATGGCCTCTGTGACCCCTAACAGCTCTAGGACTAGGATCTTATACTTATCACAATGAATGTTTGTTAAAGTGAATGCATAAGAGACATCTATGTGGCTCAGTAGATAGAGTGTCAGGCCTGGAGATGGGAGATCTGGGGATCAAATATGGCCTCAGACACTTCCTAGCTGTATGATCCTGGGAACGTCACTTGCCTAGCCCTTGCCCTGAGTTGTTAGTAAGACAGAAAATAAAGGTTTAAAAATTTTTAAACAAAGTGAATAGTAGAATCTTGAATTTTCTTCGTTAAGTAAAAAGACCTCCAGAAGTCCCTTACAAGCCAGAGCTGCCCTCTGCCAGGATCACACCCTATTCCCTGGTTGAAAGAAAAAGGTACAGCCTGATATGCTCAGAGCATTGGTCCTTTGGTTCTTTTAATGTTCTGGCCCTACTGCCCATATCCTAGGACACACTGTGCACATTTGAGATTTTTGCCCTCTTCCCTTTCTCTCTCCCTTCACCCATTTCTTACTCCTTTTTTTTTCTAATTAGTATTGAGGAAAAGATAGGAGGATGCCCAGTTGGATAAAGTCAGCAGTCAGGACCAATCTGATTGGCTCTCCCACTACTGGTTCTTCACACCTTTGTTCCATCCATTGAAAGGTTCCTTTCCCAGGCTCTTTCCTAAGGACCAAAAGTTCAAAATCAATCCATTAGAAGTCTCAACCACAAAAAGTTAGGGTCTCACAGTTTCCATAATTTCTGGTCCCACTTGTTCTCTGCCCTTGGAATAGAGGGAACCCAGGGTCCTACTCTACACACGAGTCTCTTTCCCTTCATACAGTCATACCAACTAACCCTGTTCTTTCAAAGTTTCTGGAGGACTGGCCACACCTAGACTTCAGTGAGCTGTTCCCAGAGCCATTAACATAGAAAGTAATCTCCCTAGACCAACCGTACATCATTGCCAATATTATGTCTGCCATGAGTGGCGGTTGCTTCTTACTCCCTGGCCCATGTCCAAAGAAATCAGTGGGAGGAGGCAGCAAATTAAACAAACCTCCCCAGAACCCAAGACTATTCACTAGCTCCCGTATGTATTGACATTGTCACTCAAGGGAGTCCAGGGAATGAGGATGGGCTGAAAGATAAAATGCCTCTTTTTTCAGGATGACAAGCGAGAGGCTGGAATACCATGTCAACACTGGCCACCTTGGCATCCAATATGCTGTAGGGACTAGTGGAGGAGATTATGGAAAGAACATAAGCTTCTTTCCAATTGGTCCTTCACTTTCCCCACCTTGCTTAAGGACAAAGATTGGCTGCTTCTTAACTCAGACTGTTTTCTTCTTTATGCCCAACTTACCCCACATTCCCCAATAGGGGTATATAGAAGGATAAGGAAGAGACTGGATATGTAATTGTATTGACACAGGAAATTTGCAAGTGAGAAAACCCTCCTCTAGTACAGGTCACTGGAGATTCTTTGCAACTTAGAATCACAGAGCTTTGCCCAGAGCACTAAGGGGTGAAGTGACTTGCTCAGAGTCAAAGAGCCAGTATATGACAGAGGCAAGACCTGAATGCAGGTCTTTTTGGGTTCTCTTTTCACTTTGCCATGCTGTCTGGAGGCAATATAGAAAGTATAGGAAATTAAGAGGCAGGTCTTTTGAGGTCTCTGCTCTGGCACTAATTCACTCCCTAACCTTGATCAAGATCCGAGTGTCGGTAATCATGGCTGCAATCTAGACGCGGCACATTTCCTCTCCCCAGCACCGAACGAAATAGACTACATCAAAGGAGCATAAAATCACCTTTGGAGGAACAGAAGGACTCCCCAGTACCCCACAGAGGCAAAGGTATGTGGGGCTTGAACATTTCCACACTAAAATAAGAAGGAAAAGCTTGCACAGAAAAGTGAACTGAGCCGCCCTTCCCCCACCCCACCTCCCCCACTAAACCAGAGTGAGCTACCTGAGCGCTCACCGGGACAGCGAGTGAGTGGGGAGCGTCTCTGTCTGGGGGGGCACTCCAGGGTCCTTGGGATCTGGGGACTGCCAGGAAAAAACGTCTCAGGGCGCTTTCACTGGAGAAGCCAGCGGACTTCGGGCGGGCTGCGCTGAACAAGGCGCACGGATTATCTGGGCGGAGCTGAATACCTGGGCTCGGAGGCTGGGAAGAACTAGTCTGAAGCAACCTAAATTCACAGAAAAACCACTCTTATAACCCAGACCCCAGACCAAAAAGGAAAGGGAAATAAAACCACCAAAGGGATGGCTCACATGGCCCAAAATCAAGCCTCCAGGAAGAAAGGGAAAAAAGTGACTATTGAAAACTTTTATGGTGGAAGTACCCAAGGGAAAGAGGAGAATGAAGAGGAAATCCAAAAAAATTCAGAACACGCCTCCCAAAATGGAAACTATCAACAAGCTCTGGAAGATCTCAAACTGGAACTTATCCAAAAGATGGAAACCTTCTGGAAAGAAAAATGGGAGAAAGAGATCAGCTGTCTGACAGATAAGACTGCTCAATTGGAAAAAGAACTCGAAGCAGCCAATACAAGGGCAGACAAGGCTGAAAAGCAAATCCAGTCCCTAATGACCAGAATTAAGGACCTCGAAGAAAGTGAGATGATAAAACAGCAAGAATCAATAAAGCAAACCCAAACAATTAATGAATTGGAAGAAAACAGAAAATATCTCACTGAGAAGGTCACGGACCTGGAGAACAGAGGAAGACGAGAAAATCTCCGTATCATCGGTCTCCCAGAAAAACCAGAGGTAAACAACAAATTGGATTTTATTCTAGAGGAGATTATAAAAGAAAATTGCCCCCACGTTCTGGAGCAAGGGGGCAAAATAGAAATAGAAAGGATTCATAGAACACCTTCTATACTAAATCCCCAAAAGACAACGCCTAGGAATGTAATTGCCAAATTCAAGAGCTTCCAAGTAAAGGAGAAAATCCTACAAGAAGCCAAGAAGAGGAGCTTCAGATACAAGGGGGCTCCCATAAGGATCACACATGACTTAGCGGCTAACACACTAAGAGACCGCAAAGCATGGAACACGATATTTAGAAAGGCAAGAGAGCTGGGTCTCCAACCAAGAATCAACTACCCAGCAAAACTGACTATATACTTCCAGGGGAAAGTATGGGCATTCAACAAAATAGAAGATTTCCAAGCATTTGCTAAGAAAAGACCAGAGCTCTGTGGAAAGTTCGATATCCAAGCACAGAAAGCAAGAGAAACATGAAAAGGTAAATATGAAAGAAAGGGAAAAGGAGATAAATCTTATCTTTCTCTTTAAGTCAAACTCTCTTCTATAAGGACTACATTTACATCTAATTATATATATTAATATGTGGGGAAAATGTTTTGTGTAACTCTCATAAATTGTATCATCATAAGAGTAGTTAGAAGAAACATGCATAGGGAAAGATTGGGGAATCAAGAAGATTTGGGGAAAGTTGGGGCAAAAAAAGGAAAAGGGAGGGGGGAACCGTGATAATACTAAGATTAACTTCAAGAAATAGGGGGGGAATCAATAGAATAAACTTTCCCATATAAAGATACACATGGGAAGGGGAGGGGAAGAACTCTCATATGAGAAGGAGAGGAAGAGAGCGTGAAGTGGAAGTACTTAAACCTTACTCTCAGTGAAATCAAATCTGAGAGGGAAGAACATCTAGATCCAGTGGGATCCTGAATTCTATCTTATTCATTAGGGCAAGAAAGAAAGGAAAATTAAGGAGGGGGAGGGGGGAGGGAGCACAAAAAGGGAGGGAAGGAGAGGGGGGAGGGGAAGGGAGCATAAAAAGGGAGGGGCTAGAAAGGGAAGCATCTCAAGGGAGGGGACTAGGGGGACTGACCTAAAGTAAATCACTGGTTCAAAAGGAGAAAGCTAAAGAAGAAAGGTCAGAACTAGGGGAAGACATCAAAATGCCAGCGAATCCACAAATAACAATCATAACTTTGAACGTGAATGGGATGAACTCACCCATAAAACGCAGACAAATAGCAGATTGGATTAGAACACAAAACCCTACCATATGTTGTCTTCAAGAAACACATATGAGACGGGTTGACACTCACAAGGTTAGAATTAAAGGTTGGAGTAAGACCTTTTGGGCCTCAACCGATAGAAAGAAGGCAGGAGTTGCAATCATGATATCTGACAAAGCCAAAGTACAAATAGACCTGATCAAAAGGGACAGGGAAGGTAAATATATTCTGCTAAAAGGAAGTATAGACAATGAGGAAATATCACTAATCAACATGTATGCACCAAATGGTATAGCATCCAAATTTTTAATAGAGAAACTAGGAGAATTGAAGGAGGAATTAGACAGTAAAACCATATTAGTGGGAGACTTGAACCAACCACTATCAAATTTAGATAAATCAAATCAAAAAATAAATAAGAAAGAGGTAAAAGAGGTGAATGAAATCTTAGAAAAATTAGAATTAATAGACATATGGAGAAAAATAAATAGGGACAAAAAAGAATACACCTTCTTTTCAGCACCACATGGCACATTCACAAAAATAGATCATACCCTAGGTCATAGAAACATGGCACTTAAATGCAGAAAAGCAGAAATATTAACTGCAGCCTTTTCAGATCACAAGGCAATTAAAATATTGATCGGCAAGGGTACATGGAGACCCAAATCAAAAATTAATTGGAAATTAAATAACATGATACTCCAAAACCATTTAGTTAGAGAAGAAATCATAGAAACAATTAACAATTTCGTTGAAGAAAATGACAACGGCGAAACAACCTTTCAAACCTTATGGGATGCAGCCAAGGCAGTACTTAGAGGAAAATTCATATCCCTGAGTGCATATATTAACAAATTAGGGAGGACAGAGACCAAGGAATTGGAAATGCAAATCAAAAAACTTGAGAATGAACAAATTAAAAACCCCCAGAAGAAAACCATACTAGAGATCCTAAAAATTAAGGGAGAAATTAATAAAATAGAAAGTGACAGAACTATTGAGCTAATAAACAAGACTAGAAGCTGGTACTTTGAAAAAACAGACAAAATAGACAAAGTACTGGTTAATTTAATTAAAAAAAGGAAAGAAGAAAGGCAAATTAATAGCATCAAGGATGAAAAGGGGGATCTCACCTCAAATGAAGAGGAAATTAAGGCAATCATTAAAAACTACTTTGCCCAACTATATGGCAATAAATTTACCAATCTAGGTGATATGGATGAATATTTACAAAAATATAAATTGCCTAGACTAACAGAAGAAGAAATAGTTTTCTTAAATAATCCCATATCAGAAATTGAAATCCATCAAGCCATCAAAGAACTGCCTAAGAAAAAATCCCCAGGGCCTGATGGATTCACCAGTGAATTCTATCAAACATTCAGAGAACAGTTAACCCCAATATTACACAAACTATTCGACATAATAAGCAAAGAGGGAGTCCTACCAAACTCCTTTTATGACACAAGCATGGTACTAATTCCAAAGCCAGGCAGGCCAAAAACAGAGAAAGAAAACTATAGGCCAATCTCCCTAATGAATATAGATGCAAAAATCTTAAATAGGATACTAGCAAAAAGACTCCAGCAAGTGATTAGAAGGGTCATCCACCATGATCAAGTAGGATTCATACCAGGGATGCAGGGCTGGTTCAACATTAGGAAAACTATCCACATAATTGACCACATCAACAAGCAAACCAACAAGAATCACATGATTATCTCAATAGATGCAGAAAAAGCCTTTGATAAAATACAACACCCATTCCTACTAAAAACACTAGAAAGCATAGGAATAGAAGGGTCATTCCTAAAAATAATAAACAGTATATATCTAAAACCATCAGCTAATATCATCTGCAATGGGGATAAACTAAATCCATTCCCATTAAGATCAGGAGTGAAACAAGGATGCCCATTATCACCTCTATTATTTGACATTGTATTAGAAACACTAGCAGTAGCAATTAGAGAAGAAAAAGAAATTGAAGGCATCAAAATAGGCAAGGAGGAGACCAAATTATCACTCTTTGCAGATGACATGATGGTCTACTTAAAGAATCCTAGAGATTCAACCAAAAAGTTAATTGAAATAATCAACAACTTTAGCAAAGTTGCAGGATACAAAATAAACCCACATAAGTCATCAGCATTTCTATATAATTCCAACACAGCTCAGCAGCAAGAACTAGAAAGAGAAATCCCATTCAAAATTACCCAAGACAAAATAAAATACTTAGGAATCTATCTCCCGAGACAAACACAGGATCTATATGAACACAACTACAAAACACTTTCCACACAACTAAAACTAGACTTGAACAATTGGAAGAACATTAACTGCTCATGGGTAGGACGAGCCAATATAATAAAAATGACCATCCTACCCAAACTCATCTATCTATTTAGTGCCATACCCATGGAACTCCCAAAAATTTTTTTTACTGATTTAGAAAAAAACATAACAAAGTTCATTTGGAAAAACAAAAGATCAAGGATACCCAGGGAATTAATGAAAAAAAATACAAAGGAAGGGGGTCTTGCAGTCCCAGATCTCAGACTATATTATAAAGCAGCGGTCATCAAAACAATTTGGTACTGGCTAAGAGACAGAAAGGAGGATCAGTGGAATAGACTGGGGGCAAGCAACCTCAGCAAGACAGTATATGACAAACCCAAAGATCCCAGCTTTTGGGACAAAAATCCACTATTTCATAAAAACTGTTGGGAAAATTGGAGGACAGTGTGGGAAAGATTAGGCTTAGATCAACACCTCACACCCTACACCAAGATAAATTCAAAATGGATGAATGACTTGAACATAAAGAAAGAAACTATAAGAAAATTAGGCGAACACAGAATAGTATACATGTCAGACCTTTGGGAAGGGAAATACTTCAAAACCAAGCAAGAATTAGAAAGAATTACAAAATGCAAAATAAATAATCTGGATTACATCAAATTAAAAAGTTTTTGTACAAACAAAACCAATGTAACCAAAATCAGAAGGGTAGCAACAAATTGGGAAACAATCTTCATAAAAACCTCTGACAAGGGTTTAATTACTAAAATTTATAAAGAACTAAATCAATTGTACAAAAAATCAAGCCATTCTCCAATTGACAAATGGGCAAGGGACATGAACAGGCAATTCTCAGCCAAAGAAATCAAAACTATTAATAAGCACATGAAAAAGTGCTCTACATCTCTTATAATCAGAGAGATGCAAATCAAAACAACTCTGAGGTATCATCTCACACCTAGCAGATTGGCTAACATGACAGCTATGCAAAGTAATGAATGCTGGAGGGGATGTGGCAAAGTGGGGACATTAATTCATTGCTGGTGGAGTTGTGAATTGATCCAACCATTCTGGAGGGCAATTTGGAACTATGCCCAAAGGGCGATAAAAGACTGTCTGCCCTTTGATCCAGCCATAGCACTGCTGGGCTTGTACCCCAAAGAGATAATGGACAAAAAGACTTGTACAAAAATATTCATAGCTGCGCTCTTTGTGGTGGCCAAAAATTGGAAAATGAGGGGATGCCCCTCAATTGGGGAATGGCTAAACAAATTGTGGTATATGTTGGTGATGGAATATTATTGTGCTAAAAGGAATAATAAAGTGGAGGAATTCCATGTGAACTGGAACAACCTCCAGGAAGTGATGCAGAGCGAAAGGAGCAGAACCAGGAAAACATTATACACAGAGACTGATACATTGTGGTACAATCGAAGGTGATGGACTTCTCCATAAGTATCAATGCAATTTCCCTGAACAATCTGCAGGGATCTAAAAAAAAAAAATACTACCCACAAGCAGAGGATAAACTGTGGGAGTAAAAACACCGCTGAAAAGCAACTGCTCGACCACAGGGTTGGAGGAGATAAGACTGAGGAGAGACTCTAAATGAACACTATAATGCAAACTCCAACAACAGGGAAATGGGTTCGAGTCAAGAACACATGTGATAACCAGTGGAATCATGCGTCGGCTATGGGAGAGGGAAAGGCGGGGGGGGGGGGGGGGGGGGGAGGGGAGGAAAAGAAAACGATCTTTGTTTCCAGTGAATAATGTATGAAAACGACCAAATAAAATAATATTAAAATTAAAAAAAAAAAAAATTAAGGACACTATGTAACCATGAGGATCAATTTTTCCCTTTTGGCCCTCAGTTTCCTCCTTAATAAAAGTGAAAATGTTGGGAAAAAAAAAAAAAAAAGATCCGAGTGTCAGGGATGCTGGCATTGGAATCCAGGTATTTGCCATGGTCTTGGTCTATAAAGTGACACACAACACTGGCACTGAATGCATTATTAACCTTGCTAGTTACTATCCATATGAGTGTGAAAGCTTAACTGTGTTTATTTATATTCTGATCCTACCTCAAAGCAGCCTTCTGAATCTTGGTTCCTAAAATTTCCAATTTGGGATCTTAATGCATATGGCACCCCTTGGGATAGTAAAGGCAGTCACTGTGACCAATGCACAAGGGTAAACTCCCACTTAAATCTATTTGCAGATTTGAATCAAGCCCAACTGTGAACTTGGAGGGATTATAATGAAATGCTTTTATAGACCTGGGAATGTGCTCAGAGAGCTCTGGACGTTTCCTCATGATTCTGCTACTAACAGCCTAGGAGGTATTGGGGGTGGTATCTTTCCCTCCTTTCTTCGCTCATGCCTGCCAGTGGTTATGGGTCCTACCAGGAGCTTTGAATACTGGCTCATTAAAAAGACTTGGCTTTAAAGTGCTTCGCCAAAAGTAACTGTTAATTGATAGTTATAGTACCCAGGCTGCCCTCTTGGAACTTTGGCACTAAATAGGAAATCAGGCACAATTAGGAAAGAGAAGCTTTGCTTTCCCTTTCTCCATCAGTTGGTCAATATATTTTCCATCTAGAATTGCTAACCAACCAATACTAGACTGATTGGGTAATCATGTTATTATAGAAGCCATTTGCTGGTAGGGATCAGTGACCAAAAAGAATGTTGGAGTTGCATCATCACCTGAAACATGTACCAGATTGAACACATGGCAATTGGAAGGCATAGGGGACATGTAATCGGCAGTTAATAAATGTTTGTGATTGATGACTGATTGATACAGTAACAATGATTGGGAGGAGGTTCTAACCAATATTATGTTCTAACCATGTTATGATCTGTCTTGATTTGGGTTACCTAAATTCAGTTCCTCTCACTTTTACTATGTTTTGCTTCTCTTTTCCTCCCTCCTTCTAGATCAGCCCATCAACAGGTCCCCGGGAAGGAGGTACCAAAGTGACTATCCGAGGCGAGAACCTGGGCCTAGAATTCCGAGACATTGCCTCCCATGTCAAGGTGGCAGGAGTGGAATGCAGCCCACTAGTGGATGGATACATCCCTGCTGAACAGTAAGTGAGAGCCAGTGCAGAATAAAGGAGAGAAAGGGAAAGAAAGAGGGGAGAGGAAGGGAAGCAAAGAGAACATCATGCTATTCATTTTAGCCACAAGCAGACCTAGGGCTGGAGGAGTAGACAGCAAATCAGAGGAAACACAGTGATTTATTAGGGGGAAAGCAGAGAGATAAGGAGAGGAAAATAGATTGTAGAAGGGAAGGAGAAAACAGGAAATAGTGGGTCCTGATTAAAGGTGGAACAAACTGGAAGCCACTGTAAAAGTAGGAGTTATCCAAGTCCACCTCCCAGTGCCCAGTCCAGCATCCTCTTTCTCTTGCCCTTGCCCTGGAAGACACTGAAACTGAAAATGATACCCTCAATTCCTATGTACTTTTTCTGGGGCTTTGAATGGCTTCTCCCTTTGCAAAATCTACTGAGTGGAGCAAATAACCAGTAATCCAAGTCCATCATCAACCAGGCCCAGAGCTGAGGCTACCTACCTGAGGTTAGACCTATGTCCTGAGTATCCTTAAAGTAAGTCAGTGAAGTTTTCTAGCCTTCCAAATAGCATTATATGGGATGCTCTATTGCTGCCTCTCCTCCCTTTTCCTGTGGATAGTAGTAGAAAGAGCATTGTAGAAGATTT
Organism: Monodelphis domestica; assembly: GCF_027887165.1. Classification (NCBI taxonomy): domain Eukaryota; kingdom Metazoa; phylum Chordata; class Mammalia; order Didelphimorphia; family Didelphidae; genus Monodelphis; species Monodelphis domestica. Next base: position 204,576,179 of record NC_077231.1, on the reverse strand, counting down.
GGGTTCAAATCACACCTTGGGGGTTGCTACCTCTATGACTGAGCAATTGGAGTTTCCCAGGGTGTCAGCATCCTTATGTGTAAGATGAGTCAGTTCATCTATATAAATCTAAGGACTCCATCTTTATGATGTTCCTAAACAATTTACAGTTTAGCTCATTTGGGTTGTGATCAGATTTCTAGGAGCTTCTGCACCATCATCAGCACCCAGGATTTCTCCTGATCCTCCTTTTTCTATCTGCATCATTCACAAGGTTTTAAAAGATGAAGGCTTTAGGTCTTAAAGCCAGGGTCTTAATCTTCCCAATTGCTCCCTAAGGAACCCTTCATTCATAGGATCATAGATCTGCAAGGGACCATCAAAAAAACCTATGATCCAATTCTTACATTTTAATTATAGTCATTATCATCATAGCTGTTGTTTCTATAGCACTTAATATGTACCAGACACTGGGCCAAGTGCTATACAATTCTCATTTGATCCTAATAACAACCCTGGGAAGTAGGTGATATTATTATCTCCATTTTACAGATGAAGAAACTGAGGTGTCCAGAGACAATAAACAACTTTCTAAAGGTCACCAAGTTACTATTCAAACAGATGTCTTTTCACTCAAAACTGGGCACTCTTTTCTCAACCCCATTAAGCTGTCTGGAGAAAGCATATCATTTCCTCCAGCAGAAAGTGGTCCTAGCAGTTCACAAAATGTCCGTCAAGAGTCAGCACCTTAGTGCCTCAGAAGTCTTCTAGTCCAAGCCCATCTTTTATAAATGGGATAATTGAGGCCCAAAGTCATATGGTTATTCAGTAGCAGAATCTGGATTTGAATCCGAGTCCTCCGACTCCAAATCCAAGATATTTTTTCTTACCATGAATGAGAATTTTTGTCAAGAGGACCCAAGCAATGTACCATTTTCCTCTGAAGCAGGGCATGGCGGGCCACCCACTGGGAGAGTAGTTAACTCTCATAGTTAACTCTCCAACTCAGATTTCTCTTCTTTTGCCTACAGGATTGTGTGTGAGATGGGGGAAGCCAAGCCCAGCCAACATGCCGGTTTTGTGGAGATCTGTGTGGCGGAGTGCAAGCCTGAATTCATGGCCCGCTCTTCCAAGCTCTACTATTTCATGGTGAGTCCCAGCAACCAGAGTGGTTGCCTACCAGTCCCCACACCCAGGACAGAGAGGCTGTCCGTGAAGCTAGAGATCCTGCCAGAGCCTCCGTGCCAGCCCCATGTGGCTCTTACAGGGGTCTGTCCTTTCCCATTGGAATAATAATAGCTCCTATGTATAGAGTGTTTTAGAAAGGCCAAATAATATAGTAAGAAAATACTAAGCCTCTCTTAACTATACTTTTCTATTATAAAGGATGGAGCATTGTTGGGAATAATGGTGATAGGGATGCAAAAAAGGAAAGAAAAGAAAGAAAAGAGCATTGATGAAACATTTAAGAAAACACAGAAAAAAGCAGAAGGGAGTTCAGAAGGGGTCACTGACAAGCAGAGCTGTGTTGGCTCTATTGTATTCAATGCAATGTGTACTTTTTTTAAAAAATCCAACCTGTACACAATAGAATCTCATAGGCTTTTTATGTAACTCCTCTTTTCTTCTTTTTTTTAATATGACAATATTTGTTTATTGATGTCTGTTCAATTCATGGTATGAATAAAAATGATTTATAAAGTTGAAAAAGAAAAAATGGAAAACACCGTCCTTGGATTCAGGAGACTTAGAGATGAATCTCTACTCTGTTTCTTGTCAGCTATCTAACCTTGGCAAAATCATCTGACCTCTCTGAGCCCCAACAAGATGGCCCCTAAAATCCCTGATCTTATGATCATATAATCCTATGAAAATCTACAAATTGCTTTCTTCACCACTGGAAGGTGGACAGTACAAGTGTTACTATCATTCCGATTTCATAGATGAGGAAACTGAGGCAGAGAACTGGAGGCAGAGAATTTAAATGACATCAAATTCATTTAGTGTCAGGGTCAGGACTTAAACCTCAGATCTGACTCTAAAATCAGCCCCTTTCTATGATATCATACTGTCTTAGGTAATAAAGCCCGACTCAGAGAGCTTAACTAATTGGCCCATAATGACAAAGAGGTGAGTTTTGGAGCTAGGATATGAACCCAAATCTTCTGGGACCCATCATGCCCAGAGTTGTTCTGGCTGCCACCGCCAGTGATTCTCCCATTCCATCAAACCAATATCCCAGGGGGCAGCTGGGTAGCTCATTGGATTGAGAGGGGAGGACCTGAGCCAGGCCTAGAGACAGGAAATCCTAGGTTCAAATCTAGCCTCAGACACTTCCCAGTTGTATGACCCTGGGCAAGTCACGTGACCCTGATTGCCTAGCCCTTACCACTCTTCCACCTTGGAACCAATATACAGTATTGATTCCAAGAAGGAAGGTAAGGGTTTAAAAACAACAACAACATCCCACTGCCTTTGTATTCCAACTCATCATGTCACAGTCTCACATCATCTCTCCCATATCCCTTGGCCTCAGTGCCCCTTCCCTGTCCCTGCCCCTCCACTCTCACTTTTCCTCATTGATTCATCTTTTCCACATCTTTTTGCTTTATCCTTTCCTTCAACTTCTTCCACTCCTACCCCCCACCCCACCCCCTGAAGCACACATACCACTATCATCACCCCATAGCAAGAGAATCCCTGCTCAGGTTCTTCCAGTCTGGAGACCCTACCAGACTCCTTGTGAAACAGAGGGTAGAGTGTTTTGCTGCCAGGGATCTTTCTTTGCTGTTCAGCCTGATAATTATTGGGATGGCAGAGATACAAGCACATTTCCTGCAGTGTTCTCTGCTCATGAGAAAGACACATTATAGAGATATAGAGATAGATATAGATATAGAGATAGAGATAGATATAGATATAGATATAGATATAGATATAGATATAGATATAGATATAGAGATGGAGATAGAGATAGAGATAGAGATAGAGATAGAGATAGAGATAGAGATAGAGATAGAGATAGAGATAGAGATAGAGATAGAGATAGAGATAGAGATAGAGATATATATTATCAATCAGTTAATTTCCCAGGTTGATGACAGCTGTGATGGCATAATTTCCTTGTGATCTTGTGCTGTTGTTGATGGCTGAAGATGAATGTGATGGATTTTATAGCTGGGCATCAAATGTCCAGAAATATGTTATACCAGAGAGTTGCATCCACTCTGGTTTCCTCCTTCCTTCCATCTTCCTTGTCTTTTGTGTTTTTCCTTTTTCAATCAGTTCATTCCCCCACCCCAAACTGACATCAATCAGACCTACTAAATAAATTGCAGGAATGCAATTTATTTACCTAGGAATGACCCCACAACACAAGAAGCATGCAGAGAATTCTTTCTCTCTCTTCTCTCTCTCTCTCTCTCTCTCTCTCTCTCTCTCTCTCTCTCTCTCTCTCTCTCTCTCTCAGGGATTTGATATTACTTTCAAGTTAAACAGATAGAGAAGATCAAGACTCTTTCCCCACATCATACTAAAGTACCTTACATCTCTACCTTTCTATAACTTGATATTTCTGTGGACCAGCCCAGTCTTCATTAATCTTATTTCTGGGCTGTTTTCCCTTCCTCCAATGTATCCATCCTCTGATCTGTCATACATTATGTCACACTATCTGTTCAAAACACCTTCAGCGGTCCCTAGACTCAAGTCCCAGTTCTTCAATTTGACATTTATTGACTGCATACTTTGACTCTACTTGTCCTATTCAACCTCATTCTCTATTATATATCTGGCCATGGCCAGTAGCTAGGTGGAGTGATAGAGAAAGTGATGGATCTAGAGTCAGGAAGACTGATCTTCCTGAGTTCAAAGGTAGTCTCACATATTTATTGACTATGACCCTGGACAAGTCACTTAACCCAGTTCACCTCAAGTTCCTTATCTATAAAATGAGCTGGAAAAGGAAATGGCAAAGCATTCTAGTATCTTTGCCAAGAAAATCCCAAATAGGGTCATAAAGAGTTGGACGTGACTGTAAAATGTCTGAATGATGACAAATAGATACTGGTTGCAACGATCATGTTTATTTTGGCCTTTACATCTCTCTTCATGTTGTCATCACCCAGAATACACATCATTCTCCCTTCCAACTGTTCAAATCCAAGTGATCCTTCAAGGCTTTGTTTAACTCTTCTTTCTCCACCAACCCTTTTCTGATCATACTGATTTCCTTTATTGAACTCATGATTTGTTGTCTGTGCTATTCATCCTAACCTTCAGCACAGACTCTCCCCCTTGTTATTCTTTAGCATTTTTATGTAGAATCATAGAATTTTAAGGCAGAAAGAAACATTAGCTATCATTTTAGAGAGAAGCAGGGTGGTGCAATAGACAGAACAATGAATTCATGGTCACAGGGCCAAGGTTCCTATCTAAACCCTTCTACTTTTTCCCTAGGTAACCTTGGGAAAATCTCAACTGCTATGGACTTCAGGTTATTCCTGTGTCAAATAAAGTACTCCCTTCTAGTTTTAGACAGACTTATATAGAAATATGTCTAGTTCTAGACATAGACTAGTCCAGAGAAACAAAGAACTTGTCCCAGGTCACGCAAGTAGAAGAACTGGGAATTTGATCTAGGGAGTTTGATTCTGATTCCCTTCCTCCTAATTCTCTTCCCATCCCATTGTCTTCATCTACTAATCCATCTGTCTCTTTTGGGATAGAGGATTCTAAGTCACCTGAGGGTCCCCCTAAGGGATGGAGGCACTCAGCCTCAATTCTAAGGAAGAGATTTGCATTGAGCACCCAATTACCAAAAAGTGATTCCATACCTTTCTTCCTACTTCAGCCATATCTTTAAATAATAGTCACATAGTGCAGTGTTGGGGAAGATGTGGCACAGATGCAGAGCCAGCACTACAAAAGCTGCTCTTTTCCCCATCTTCCCAGCACCTGAGGCCATTTTTGAATACCCTGCCCCTCTTTCCAGCCAGCCCAAAGCAAGCACTTCCTCTCTTACCTCTCTCTGGTGATCTTAGGGTTCACAGACAGCTTGAATTTGCCCTCTAGACACTCAAATTTGGCACTTGAAAAAGTTGGCCAAAGCTGTTATAGGGTGTGCATAGTTAGGGTAGCTTTACCTATGTTTAGGAGAGGTACAGATTAAGGGATCACCATCATAATATTCTAAGAGAACTAGTTCTGAAATCTAAGGACTTGGGATCAAATCCCATTCCTTCTGTTTAATACTCATGTGATGTGGAGTAAGTCACTCAACCATCTTAGAACTCAGTTTCCATCTGTCAGATGAAAAGGTTGAATTAGACAGCCCTGGAGATCCCTTTTAGTTCTAGAACAAGGCTGCCATGAGGCTACTTTAATTGTCCCAAGTTACATTTGAGGATCCTTCCGCTTAGTGCCTACATGCAGAGCAGGGGGTGCTGGGAGAATCAGTAGATCCTTACCATTTCAGGAAATGGAGGAGGGAGTTTGAATTACTCTTCCCTCCTTTCCAGCATGACAGAGTTATACATTTCCCCTTTTCCTTCTCTCTAAGCCCCATAGCCACACACTACATTTATCCAGGAACCAAAGGTTAAAATCCCTATTTAAGTTACTGATTTGCACATTTCTGAAGCCACTCCATCATTTGGGGAGATGAGAAGACTTAGGAGCCTCTCCGCAGTTGTGCAGAGGTCCACATCCCCCAACCCTGGCTTTGGTGCTACCCCCTAAATTCAATCTAGTGGAAGGGGGAAGAAAAAGGGGGTGCAAACAGTCAGCCCTTTCCTAGAGCCGTCTCCCTGGAGCTAGTCATCATTGTTTCTTCCTTGTCTCTCTTACTCTAGCCACTGAGCAGAGTGAAAAGAGAGTAAATAATCCCAGATCTGATTTTCCATACAAACCCACAGTGAAATATTTATGAACTATAGCTTGAATAATTAATACTTTCTCGCAACTTTAAAATGTTTCTCCATCACATCCTCCCCCTTCTGAATAGCTCCTTCAGTCCAGTGCCTGATTATACCACCATGGTGAGAGGTGAAGGCAGCCTAGATTATTTACTTCTCCGAACTCTCACATAAAGGCAACCACTAGGCTAAAGCTTCTTCACATGTTGAAATTCCCTTTAACCAAATGGCAACATTTAAAAGAGGAGTGCTTTGAAGCCCCCTGGATACTGGCAACATCTCTCCACCAAACACCCAATAAGTTTCCAGTAATTTTCTGTCTTCTCCCTCCCTGGAAAAAGTCACTTAAGGGGATGAGGCCAGCCCTCCTTCTCTTTTGTAGAGGGAAACAAAGCAATATATAAAGATATGCTACTTAGAATAAGAGAATCATAAACTGATAGATCTGGAAGAAATCAGGAATCTTAAAGGCCATCTAGTTCAATTCCTTCATTCTACAAATAAGGAAATCAAGGCTCAGAGTCATTAAATAAATCATGCCAAACCAGGATTCAATCCTAGGTCTTCTGATTCCCCTCTTGGGCTCTTTGAATGAATAACTGAATGAATGAATGAATGAATGAATGAATGAATGAATGAGGGAAGATGAGTAGAGGACAACCCTGCTTGAGACCCAGCTACAACAGATGGATTCTGAAAAGGCCCAGAAGTTGGGGAAGGTACCTGAAGGGAAGGCAAGGTGGGGAATGTGGAAGAGAAGATACAGGCTTGGATGGTACCAGCCAACACCTCACCAATAGCTGGCAGGAGGGTACAGGCAGTTAGTGGCTTTGCTGTGTGACCTGGAACATACATGCACTGGTAAGGATGGGCAAAGCCTTTCCAAGGGCACGTGCAAGAGCAAGCATTGTCATGTGTGTGTTTCCTGGTGAAGCAGGTGCAGGCCACCCCATTGGTGTGCATCTGTCATCTGGGTTTCTTTTCTCCTCTAATGGTGTTATTGATTCCCAGCTCTAGGCAAAGCCATTGTGTCAGTCAGGTACCTTCCTGCTGAGTGGAGCTGAGGAGTTCCAAGCTTTGGGGCCATAATTCTTAAAGGGGGGGGGGGTGGGGCAGTCTTCATTTAAATGCAGATACTGGCTTCTCACTTGGGACTGAGTGGAAAGTTTTTCCATTAAAATGCTAATGAAGGAACAAACTGAAACTCCAAATCCTCCAACAAACAGACATTTTTCTCACTGCCCCCCACCCCCACCCCATTCCTGCAGAAGAGCAGTGGGGGTCTGGGTAATAAACTGAGTCCTGCCCCTGGCCCCTGGCCCATCCCACTGGCCTACTGACCCAGGGAGATGGAAAACTCTCTAGACCAGGCCATTGAAGAGGTTATGGCCTCATCAACAAAATGTCAGCTGGGATTTCAGCAGTCTTGTACTTGGAGTGGTGGTTACCTTTCCGTTTGACCCTGGGAAAATTGCTTCCCCTTTCTAGGCAAGGTTTCTAGAGAATAATGCCAATGAAATATGTGGCAAATACCAAAGGGAAGGGGCTGGAGGACTGAGGTGTCATGGCAGGCTAGCCTTTCACTCTGCTCTGCTCCCCCTGGGTTATTATAGATTTTTGAGCCAGAAAGAACCTTAGAAATAATGAAGTTCAGTTTCTTCATTACATGTAGGTAAACTGAGTCCCAGAGAGATAGAAAGTAACCCAAGTAATAAGTAGTAAATCAGAAGAGGTAAATCTGGAAAGAACCTCAGAACTAACAGTCCAGATAATTCCTAGCTTTGTGACTTTGGGCAGGTCACTTAACCGCCATTGCCTAACCCTTACCACTCTTCTGCCATGGTACCAATATAACAGTATTGATTCTAAGACTGAAGGTAAGAGTTTTAAAAAAAATTAATTTATTTAAAAAATGTTTTTCAAGAAATAACTTTAAAAAAAAGAAACAACTTGGTTGAGAGGTTCGTAATCTTGTTGGAATCATGGACTCTTTTGCAGTCTAATGAAGGCTCTGGACCTCTTTAAGAATAATATTTAAGAATAATATTTTTAAATACTTAAATACATAGAGCTACAAAGAAAACCAATTTTAATAAGATACTCATAAAAATTTAAATTCATAGATCCCAGCATTAAAAGCTCATGATTTAGTCCAGTCTTTTTTAAAAGGGTAATAGGATTGAGCTTTATTTCTTCCATTTTTTGCTCAGAAAATGGAAAAGTTTTCTTTCAGCATGTCTCTTATCCATACATGAAAACCATTCAAGCATCCTTGAAAAGCATCATATTAGAAGTAACCTTTTTCCATGACCAGATCTAGCCATCAGTATCAAAAGATAATACATGCTTGCCAAAGACATTCACCATTGTGATGGAGGAGGCCTGGGGCAGAGTCCACATTTCAGAGAGGAGCCATGTTGATATTTAGGTCCACCAGATGCTCCTGTTTGCTAATGAATTTGTACCAGTTCCATATAGCCCCGGAACCTTCCAGAGCCTTCTAGAAGAAATCTGGGTAATGCAGATGAGATATAGTAGGACAATATAGCTGGACTGCATTCTCTTCCTTTGAAGACTCATAGCCTAATCCTTAAGAGCCAGTAGTAGAGCCTCTCCTGGTGTTCTTGATCTACACCTCTATACTTTCTTAACTGAACTTTTCTCTACTCAGACACTGACACTATCTGACCTAAAGCCCAACCGGGGGCCTGTATCTGGGGGCACCCAAGTGACCATCACTGGCACCAACTTGAATGCTGGCAGCAATGTGGCCGTGACATTTGGAAGTCAGCCCTGCCTCTTCTACAGGTAACAGTCCCTTATCCATGGCATTCACTTTTGTGGGAGCCTTAGGCAGAGACACCAAACCACCATGTTGATAGGAAGTCAAGTTGAAGTACAAAAGGGGCATCCCCAGAAGAAGGGAGGACAGCTTTTGTCAGTCATTATTTCTAGGTAGTGTTCCTTTTTTATTGGGTGACTCAGGACATTAGGACTTCTTAGTGGCATCCTCTGCTCTAGCTGATAGGTAGCTAAGTGGCACCATAGTGCAGAGAACACTGGACCTACAGTCAGAAAGACTTTTCCTGAGTTCAAATCTAGCCTCAGACATTTACTAGTTGAGTGGTTCTGGGCAAGTCACTTAACCCTGTTGGCACCAGTGTCCTCATCTGTAAAATGAGCTGGAGAAGAAAGTGTCAAGCCACTCAAGTATCTCTGCCAAGAAAATCCCAAATAGGGTCATGAAGAGTCTCAACTGAACAAGCACTCCAAGTCTAATCTAATCAAGTTCAATAAGCATTTACTTTTATTGGAGGTTGGGATTCTGGGATGTGGAAGGCATACATAGTATAAGATCATTGAAAAATGGTAGCAATAGTTCAGTAGACATTGAAAGCCAGGCCTGGATACAGGAGGTTCTGGGTAGAAATCTGATCTCAGATACTTCTTAGTTGTGTGACCCAAGATATGTCATTTAACCCCCGTTGCCTAGCCCTTATAACTCTGTAACCTTAGAACCAACACATAGTTTTGATTCTAAGATGGAAGGTAAGGATTTTTTTAAAAGAAAAGAAAAATGATATAATCAAAGTGGAATTATCCACCCCACTTTAGGGAGCAGGCAACCACCCTTCTTTGGAGATCCATGGAAGGTGTGGGAAAAAAGGACTCCTTGCTCCCTTCTCTGCGTTACCCATGTTCTTCATTCCCCAGCTTTCTCCTTTCTGCTTTTCCCCACCTCCTTGGGAAATTCAGTTGGATCCAGTCTAGTGTTTATTCCCAGAAACAGGCCGATTCTTAAGATTAGTTTGGAGCTGACTCCCCCAAGCCCTAGCTTTGCAGCAACTGACTTTCTTGCTGTCCAGGGACAGAGCTTCCTAGAGCAGCAGCCCACCCCTACCTGTTCTCCACCACAGTGGTACCAGGAAAATAGTCAAGAGGACCTCGGACAGTGATGCTGTGGATCGAATTTGCTCCCCAGGACTCTGTTACCCAACATCCCATTTGTATGTTTTCCCTACATACTCACATAGGGAGAATATATTTTGGTGTGACCCTGCCTCTCTCTCTCGTCTTCTCCAAACGAGGCTGTGAAGGCTGGGGGGAAGAGCTTGGCAAGAAAGTTTACTCACAAGGTCATACTTAAGCTTTCTACTTCTACTTGGTATTTCTTCTACTTCAAGTGATTACTAATAAATCTTATAAAATATAATACTTAGAGTTATTGATATTAATTTAAATCTTACAATGGTGAACCTTTAAAGGGGCAGGTGATGTGAGAAATGTTCTCGGGCACCCTGGAGAGGGGGAAGGGAACAGCCTGGCCCCACATCCCTCTGGCTTTCTAGTAATGAACTCTGGCAAACTCTGCTGGGGCAACCACCATGGTACTAGGAGATATGGGCAAGAAGAGGCTGTGGTGGAAACCCTATGCCCCATTGTGTGATGAGGACAGTTAGATCAAAGGAAGACAAGTAGCAAATGTGAGTTCTGATTACCAGAGCACCGATCTCTCTGAGAGCACTGAGAAAAGATGGGAGGGCAGGAGAGATGTCCTCACAGTGGATGAGGAATCCAGGGTTAGGGAGTAGAGGAAGGAAGGAAGATAAGGGTTAAAAAAAAAAGTTCAGTGAGCTGTCATCCAGGGAACTGTTCCCTAGTGGTCACTGGAGTCCCTTGGGGTAGTGGAATGATGTTGGGGTGCAGTGCGGGTATGAGTCACCCCCTCCCCCAGTTCCTAACACCTAATCCTGTGACCTTCTGCCCTTCCTCTCTCCTAAGGCGTTCCACTTCCCACATCATTTGCAACACTACTTCCTCAGAGGATGTGATTGAGAAGTCAAAGGTGCTTGTACGAGTGGACAAGGCCAAAATCCATGCAGATCTCTACTTCCAATATGTGGAGGACCCCACCATCCAGAGAATTGAGCCTGAGTGGAGCATTATCAGGTAAGATTCACCTGGATATAGTGGATGAACTTGGAGTCTGGAAGGTCTGGGTTCAAATCCATCTTCTAACACTGTCTTGTGACCTTGGGCAAATCTCTAGGTCTGTCTATAAAATGAGGGAATTGGATTTGATCTCTTTTAAGATCCCTGCCAGCTGTGATTCTATGGTCCCGTGATCTCTGAAAAAGCCTCTTTTGCTGTTATTCTTTGGTTTCCATCCTTCAAAGCTCAGGAATCCTGGAGGTCTCTTAATTGCCATTCTGATTTTGTAGATGCTCTGGGAGTTGTTGCAGATTGCTCCCCAAATTACACAGACATTTCATTCTCTTGCTTCTTCTGTTCCACATAAACTCTTGAATCAAGAAGACCTGAGTTCAAATTTAGCCTCCCACACTTACCAGCTATATGACTCCAGCTGGGCAAGTCACTTAATCTCTCCCTGTCTTAGTTTTTGAATCTGTAAAATAGAAATAATAAAAGCACCATGTGAGAATAAAATAAGATAATACTTCTAAAACAGATAGCACTCAATAAATATTTGTTTCCTTCCTTCTTTCCTCCCTCCTCCCTTTTTTCCTCCCCTCCCTTCTTTCTTTCCCTCCTTTATTCCTTCCTCCCTTTGGAGGATATCAAGCTATCTCTGTGAAGATTCACTGTAAGCCTCATTTTGAACAAGGGCTCCCTTGAGTCCTCTTGTGTTTGAACACTGATAATAACTGAAATTTGAAAACCGTCCCTAAAGTTCAGATTTGGGGTGGGCTAGAGGTCCTTTTCTAGATCCACTATTCACTGGTTTCATGACCTGAATCTAAACTTGAGTTTCAACCCTCCAGAAATGGAGAGAATAGTCCATGCCCTCTGTCTATTCACAGGGATGTTGTGAGAAGGCGATCGGGTGTGTGAAACATCTCAAGTACTCCTCAAGAAAGGAGCCAGGCAATGAGGCACAGCAGACAAGAATGCTGAATTGAGAGTAAAGAGACCTGGGTTCAAGTTCTGACAGCATGGATAACTAGCTGTGTGATCTTGGCCAATACATCGAGCTACTCTGGGCTCTCTGATACTTCAGTTATGCATTTGTAACCTGTCCTGGTCAGAAGGGGCCTTAAGGTTCCTCCAGTCTGACCTCTTCATTTTACAGTAGGAACTGAGATCTAGAAAGAGAACTTAGTTTGCCCAAAGGCTCAGAGTTATTCCATATCAGAACTGGAATTCCTAATTACAAGCCTAAAGCTCTTCCCACTGTTCCAAACTTCTATAGGAAAATGAGTTTTCCTGGCTCAAATAGTCTGGGATCCTGCTTTCTAACCTGGAAGATAATTTTGGTTCAAAATGATTCAATCTCTCATTCAGCCATTGGAGGAGATCTTCATTTCTAGACACATATTAATGAGCATCGACTAGGAAAAGAGATGTTGGGATAGGTGATGATGGGGATATCACCTTATTAAGGACTCAAGACCCCTTGTCCTAACCCTGTCCTCAGCCTCTAAGCCTGTGTTGGGAAACCTATGGCATGTGTACTGGAGCATGCAAGGGTGGGGCTGATCCCCTCCGGCTCTCCACACACACCTGAGGACATTCCTCACATGAGCCATCCCTCTGCCCAGCAGGCAAATGGGCAGGAGCTTCCTCCCACCTCTGTCTGGGGAGGAGGGGCTCACATGTGGTATAAATGTTGTAGTTTGGGCACTCAGTCTCTAAAAGGCTCACCATCACTATTCTAAGCAATTTCCATCAAGCCTTTATGTACTCATTCTTCATCCCCACCCCAACCCTTCCTCCCATCCCAACAATAAGAGAATTAGTCTTGTCTGCAATGTTATGCCAGAATGGCATCAAGGCAGGCTCTTTTAGCTGCTGGGTTGACTAACAAAGTTATGAGATGCTAAGGGCCATTTGTGGTAAGGAATATTCTAAAGCTAATTAAAATAGGGCCTTTCCCTATACGTATTAAAATTTATTTCTTCTTAGCAGTTTTGTAGCTATTCTGCTAAGCCTGATAGCCCTGAGAGGTTTGGTGATCACTTTCATTCAAAAGGGGGAAGGAACAACAGATCTCATCACATCTTGGTGGCCAGAGGGGCTTTGAACCCAGTACACAGGGGCATCCAGGATGTTTGCTTTGCAGCGTCATTTCCCCTCTCCAGTTCTATTCCCAGCCCTTGCCTCTGTGCTCCAAGTAGAAAAGTTCTCTGCTGAAATCACTTCTTGGTTTAATTCACAGCTTTCCCCTGCATGTTAGTCATATAAATAATAGCTCTGTGCCTTCTGGTTTTATGCAGCCAACCTTGAGTAATGTGATCATCAAGAGAAAGGTTTCTGACAAGTTCTAAATTCGCCAGTGAAGGCAAACTATTTTTTTTTTGCTTAAGGAAACAAAATCTGAGAGCAATACGGTTTGCATTATGCATGTAGTTGATATTAGAGGGAAACAGCTTGAGTTAGGGAGATAGCTGCTAAGTATTGATCATGGTGGTAGGTGGTGCTAGCGATGATCATGGTAATGATGGAGGTGGCAGAAAAGGAGGAGGAAACAACAGCCACATCACCGGGCAAGAAGATACCTTAAGGTTTTACTGGGGCTTCATTTGCCAGAGGAAAGATGGGGAGGGGGGGGAAGGTCTCGAGCCAGGGATCATAATCAAGGATCCACAAGCTTAGCAGCTTTTCCCCCTCTATATTTTGAATACTATTGAATATAGTTGGCTTCCTTGGTAATCTCATGTGTTTTATTTATGCATCTAAAGACTGTCCATTTGGGGTCCCTAGACAGACTTACAAAGGGATCCAGGATGCACTAAAGGTTATGAACCCTTCCTCTCTGAGCTTATCAAGGGAGATGGCTGGCATGTGCATGTGTGTGTATATAAAATACATTTAGGAGTATGGGATATAGACAAACAGATGGCTAACTGGGGTGCAGAAGAAGAAATGAGAATACAAAATCCTAGCTCTGGCACCTTAGAGATTCCCAAACTTTCCCCCTCTTTCTTTTTAGATGAGGAAACTGAGGTCCAGAGACATTAGTTAGGTGACTTGTCTAGTGTCACAAAGGTATGAAGTAGGAGGGCTAGGATTTGAACTCAAGTCTTTGACTCCAAATCCACACCACTCTGAAGAGAAGGTGACTTCCCACTATTTCACAAAGCCCAGAAAGGTCTTAATAGGTAAATGGGGGGAAATGATTGGGAAATGCAGATCTCAATATCAGGGTACTCCTCTGAAATATTTCATTGCCTTTGGGCAAGGCTATTCTCACCAATTAAATGGTGAGGAAGCTACAAGTCAATGGAACTTCCTCCATTCATCTTCTCTGTCTTCTTAGGTAGGAAATACATGGTTTTAGGTTCCTTTGGGAAAAAAAAAAGTTTAATTCAAACAGTATTGACTTAAAAAATATATTTCAAAATCACCACATGGGGAGCATCTGGGTAGCTCAGGGGATTGAGAGCCAGGCCTAGAGACAGGAGGTCCTGGGTTCAAATCTACTCTCAGATACATCCTAGCTGTGTCACCCTGGGAAAGTCACTTGACCCCCATTGCCTAGCCCATACCACTCTTCTGCCTTGTAACCAATACACAGCAGTGATTCTAAGATGGAAGGTAAGGGTTTTTTAAAAATACATACCAAATAAATAAAAGAAAACTACCCAGGCAGAAAGAAGGCTATCCTTTCTGCTCCTTAGTAGCTCACCATTCTCTTGACCCTGCAGCTGGCAATATTGAGACTTCTTAGACTGGGCAGGCTAGAGTCTGCTACTTGGGGAACCCTCAAGAACTATGCTTTCTGATATATTCTTAGTACTCCTTGGTAGTTTGGATGGGAGCGGTGAAGGGTAGAGTCAGTCCTAAGCTCTCAGATGAGAAGGGGATTGCCTTCTCTTCTTGTTCCAAGATTTGTCCTTTGTCTTAAAATGGCGATTCATCCAGGGGACTGGAGAATTATCCATGAGACCAGCCCTAGTTTCCAGAATGTAAATTTGAAGACGGTCCAGACTGTCTTCCCTTAGATCAAGTCCAAGCTCTTTTACTTATCTTAGAACAAATCTCTACCCTGGAGAGAGGTTCGGAAGAAAGAATAATTGTCAAGATGGTGGCGCCCAGTCATAGGATTGTAACTGTTGTGAAGGACCTCACAAATTATCAGTGCCCAGGGAGGTTAAGTGGCCAAGGTTGTTCAGATAGTAATCAGTGCCATTGTCACATCTTTATTATTCGTCTGGTTATCATTGTCATCATCATCATCATCATTATTGCTGAGTCTGATCATCATAATTATTATTCAATTTACTTATGGTCGTCATCACCATTTTTCAGTTTGATGATCGTTGTCCTGACTTATTTTTCAACATTAGTATTATTAGTCATCAGGCTCTTCTCTGAACCCAATGACTCACATGCCTCATTCTCTTTCCTTTCAGTGGAAACACCCCCATTGTTGTCTGGGGGACGCACCTGGACCTCATCCAGAACCCGCAGATCCGAGCCAAGCATGGCGGGAAGGAACACATCAATGTGCGTTGGGGGACTGGGCAGTTTGGGTGGGGATGGGAGTCATAAAGCTATGCCGTTTCTATATGTGTGGTCATCTACCTAGCCTGGAACGTTCTTGGGCATCCTGTGTGTATTCTATGTTTGTATATTGAGATGCTGGCACTCTCTCACCCACACAGGTCTGTGAGGTTCAGAATTCTACTGAGATGACTTGCCAGGCGCCAGCCCTTGCTGTGGATCCTGACCACCAATCTGACCTGACTGAGAGGCCTGAGGAGTTTGGGTTCATCCTAGACAATGTCCAGTCCCTGCTGATCCTTAACAAGACCAACTTCACCTACTATCCTAATCCTGTGTTTGAGGCCTTTGGCCCCTCAGGCATCTTGGAGCTTAAGCCTGGAACACCCATCATTCTGAAGGTAAAGGAGAAGGGGACCAGCATGAGATTAAAGAGTTAGGAAATGCTTTCTGAGTCAAAGTTAGCCACTCCCGTGGCTTGGCTTTTCTTCCAGTCCAATCTCCTTCTTTTACAGATGAGGAAACTGATCCCCAGAAAGTAAATACTTTGGTTCATATATTGGAGAGTAGGTAATAACTCAGAGGAATGGATCTAGATAGCTTATTCTAGTTTGTCTGGCTACTACCAAATTTGGGGCCTCCCCTTTAGGATTTAGGAAATGAAAAGCCAAAGTCTCATCCTGCTTCTATGTTTCCTACAGTTAATTTCTCTGGGAGCTTCCAGGGAGTGTTGGGATGCCCTCTCCTAACTATGCAAACTGTTACTAGTTTCCACATACCCTTAGGAAGTTCAATTATGCAGTGGATAGAGTGCTAGGTTTAGACTTGAAAAGATGAGTTCAAATTCTGCCTCAACTCTGTGACCCTACACAAGTCAATGAACTTTTCTGTCTGTGCCTCAGTTTCTGCGTGTGGAAAGTGAAGGGGTTGGGCTTGATGACCTCCTAACTCTACATGTAGTATTCAATGATCCCATGAAAGGAGAATTCAGGTTGGGAGAGGAGACCTACATAGGTGTTGTAGTAGCTTCAAGCTGGGAAATGGGGCTTTTCTTTCCTTCCAGGGTAAGAATTTGATACCACCGGTGGCTGGGGGTAACATGAAACTGAACTACACAGTATTGGTCGGAGAGAAGCCATGCACCGTGACAGTGTCAGACGTCCAGCTGCTCTGTGAATCTCCCAATCTTATTGGACGGCATAAAGTGATGGTGAGCCTGACATGGCCAGGCCGAGGGTGGAGCATTGGGAGGAGGGGCAAAGGGCAGGAAGGAGACTTAAGAGTTTTCTGTCCTGGTATTGGCAATCTTAGGGATATGAGGCCAAAACTAGCACTCAAAATGTTTTCTAACCTCTGTGCCATTCAGAGACTGTCCCTTCATCTTATCAACCCTTCTACCTCTTAGGTCCTCTCCTTTTGACCCCTCCAAACTCTCACACACTGTGCATGGGGTATACATTGCCCAGGGAAGTTTCTGTCTGAATAGCTTCCTCTGACAACTAAGGGAGTATTGGTTGGCAATTAGAGAAAGGGATGGGAAACATATCATCACTTCCTGTCAATAGACATTTATTTTAAGCACCTACAATGCACCAAATGCTGTGCTAAGTAATGGACAAATACCCAGAAAATGGAAGCCATTGATCCCTACCTCAAAGAACCTAAAGTTGAATGAGAGAAAAATGTCAATACTGAAACCAAGAATGAAACACTCAAGGCAGAAGTAAATGTTGGAAACTATGGTGCAGACTAGGCTACCACAGTGTTTCAGAGAAGGGAAGAAGAGTTGTAGCTTGAAGGTACTGTTTGCTCAGTTTCCCCATCTCTGAAACTGGAGTATAAACAAAGAGTTCTAAGGACTAATTCAGTTTCCTACTTGTCCCAAGAGTAGTGATTATATATAGGTTTTTTTTTTCCCATATGAAAACTGATACTTCCTTCCCCTGTATTTTTTTGGGGGGAGGGGGGAATAGAAATGGACTTGAATAAATCAGCTACTCTCTCACCCTGATCTCTTTTACTAGTGGTATACTTTTGTAGTACAAGTGGCATGTCATTTGCTGATGTCATTTGTTTCATATTAGCCCACCTGTTTATCCGTAAGCAACAGATCTATTTCCAAAACAGTATAGACTTTAACTTGGGCCTCTTTTTTATGTCCATCTCCTTCCTGGGGCCCATCAAACCCTATGGCTCACCACTACTTCTGCCCTCTGTATCCTACAGGCCCGTGTAGGGGGCATGGAGTACTCCCCTGGAATGGTGTACATCTCTCCAGATAGCCCTCTCAGCTTGCCTGCCATTGTCAGTATTGCTGTGGCTGGTGGACTCCTCATCATCTTCATCGTGGCCGTGCTTATTGCATACAAGCGCAAGTCCCGTGAGAGTGACCTCACTCTGAAGAGGCTTCAGATGCAAATGGACAACCTAGAGTCCCGTGTGGCATTGGAGTGCAAAGAAGGTGCCTGTTGGGAAGGGTAGTTGGGTTCCAGGTAGACATTATAACATCATAGTCAGTCAGTCAGCATTTAATGAATATCCACTATGTGCTGACTCTGTAATTAAGAACTAAGGATCAGGCTAGCTAGTTTGCCCAGTGGATAGAGTACCACACCACCCCTTAAGAAGATCTGGGTACAAATCAGGCCTCATACACTTCTAGCTGTATGACTCTGGGTGAGTCACATAACCCCAATTGTATAGCCTTGGTACTTAGTATCTAACTTAGAACGATACATAGTATCTTACTCATTTAGAACTGCTACTTAGTATCTTACTCAGAACTGATAGTAGTAGTCTCTCGGTAACCGATGATTGTCTTTGTGTGTTTATTGCACAAAGACACTTGTGCGTGAAGGAGATTTAAGTGGAAAAGCCGATGCACAGAGACAGTCCCACTCTTTCGGTGTTGGAAGCCTGGGTCCATTGGCTCGAAAAGTCATTACACCTATATACTCAGAACGGATACATTGTATCTTTCTTTTTACATTGTATCTTATTCAGAAGTGATACATTGTATCTTTCTCATTTAGAGCTGCTGTCTTAGTATGTCACTTAGAATTGATACTTCATATCTCACTTAGAACTGATAGTTGGTGTCTTGCTCAGAACTGATACATAGTATCTTACTTATTCAGAACTGCTAGTTAGTATCTCACTTAGAATTGTTTCTTAGTATCTTACTCAGAATTGATACTTAGGATTTTGCTCATTTAGAACTAATACTCAGTATCTTACTTAGAACTACTACTTAATATCTCACTCAGAATTGATCATCAGAATTACTTAGAATTGATAGTATCTTAGAATTGATACAGAGCATCCTCCTCATTTAGAACTGATACTTAGTACCTTACTTAAAATTGATACTCCTTTCTTATTGACTTAGAATTAATACTCAGTATCTTATTTACTTAGAATTGGTACTTAGTATATAAATTCCGAAACAGAAGATTGTTTTTGCTTTTGTTTCTTTGTTATCTAGTTCAATATTTTGTATGAAGTTTTATGGGTTTAATAAATTCATGGTGAATTTCATTAAATCTAACTTAATCTAATCTTCCCATTTTACAAATAAAGAAACCAAGGCCTACAGAGTTTAAGTTACTTATCCAAGGTGAAAAGTTTGGTAGCAGAAGGATCCAAGACTGTTACCTAAATCTCCTGATTCCTAGACCAGTGATCTTTCCACCACTGACTCAGGTCTGAGGCCAGGAGGCAACAAGATGAAAGATAGACTTTCAGTAGCAATATAAAAGTACACCTGAGTTATATATACTGTTCACTCAAACAGTTACTCCTCCCTTTGGCATCTGGGTACTGAATCATTTAACATTTCACCACTATTTAGGACCATTCTGATGAGGAACTGACCATGGACCTTAGGCTTTGTATTATCTATCTAGCTAGCCATCTATCTATGATTGAGCTATATTTTTAGACTAGACTTGTGATTTTATTGTTGCAAGAAACTCCCAATGAGGAAACTCTTTTTACCAATGTAGATAGCTACCTATACTGCAGCATATAATTTTAGAGAATTGCCTGAGGCAGTGAGATTTTTTTTTTTTTTTGAGAATGAGTTTCCTATCTTACCCAAGCTGGAAGAATTGTGGCTGATCCTGGGCAAAATCCCACTGCTTATCAACACAGATGCTTCAACCTGGGCCAGTTCAACTCTTCTTAGGCAGCCTTATGACCTGCCTCTCCCTAGAGCCTCATCATATCAGCAGCAGCTTTGGTTCAGGCACCAGATCAGCTTTAACTGAACCATAGCTCAAAACTCCAAAGGTCAAACTGTCCACTAGCCTCAGCCTGACCTAACTATAGAGATTATGGTTATGGACCTCCAAGCCTGGTGGGAGAAGAGATATTAAGTGACTTAACAAGGGTCACTCAGTCATTATGTTTCTAGAGCAGCTTGTTGTGGTAGATAGAAAACCAGCCTCAGAGTCAAAAAAACTGGGGATCAAGCCTTGTCTCTCCCATATAGATGGATGTGGGACCCTTAGGAAATCATTTAAACTCTCAGCAAGATTACAAATTGCAGAGTAGGTCCACCTCTGTGTTGGAAGAGGGGAGGCCCTCATTTTAATTTTCCCTTTTTTATATGTGCATATGTATAATAGAGGAATGTATAATTTTGTGCGTGTATATATACACATATACACCTCGAGGCAGTATAATGAGTATATGTAAATATGAATTATAATTATATATTATGTATATATGTTTATATAATTTTATACATACTAAACATGTATGTACAAAATAAGCATAATGAAATTAAATTTAAGCAATCCAAAAAGAGGGAAGTGTAGGAGTCAGTCACTTATATTCCCTAGGGAATCATTTTCATGAGTGACCCTGAGAGGGAGAATCTACAGTGGTTCTTTGCTATAGATTTTTCTATGGAATAAGCCAGGTTCTATACCCAAGGGATTTAGGCCTCACCAATTCCCTATCGGGAAATGCCTACTTTTTGATGGGGAAACGGATTCCTTCCTTCCCCTCTCTGCATCCTTCAGCTGTCAACACAGCATCCGCCTTGTGGGACTGTTAATTACTGCCTTTTATTATATTTACGCCGCTTAATTTTTTTCTCCGCAATGTACTCTTCCCTCTAATTAGGTGTAGTGATTAGAATCTCTTTCATGTGTTGCTGGCACGGTGCTTTGAATGTTGAAGGCACTTGGTGACTTAAAGGAAAGCTACCGTCTGATAAAAAGAAAGCTTCTCCCACCCCCACTCCCCCCTTTCTTTCTCCCCACCAGCTGAGTGACCTAACTGGGAGGGGACAGCAAAGCTGGGGCATCGAGCAAGCGAAGATTCCCTTTGAGAAGTTTCAGAAGGAAGGAGAAATTAGCAGTCAGACAGGGAGTCACATTCCTGACAGTTTGTCAATAGAGGTGACCTGGCAGGGAACTCGGGTCCCTTTTAGGACGAGCAAAGAAACTGAAGTGAGTGAGTGAGTGTGTGTGTGTGTGCGCGTGTGCATGTAGGTGTGTGTGTGTGTGTACACAACAGAAGTGGCTAAGATTTTATATATACTTATATACACACACAAACATGAGAGGGACATGGATAGGTCCTACTCTAATGACTCACCATGCTATGAAGATAACTCTAGGTTTTTGAAATCTTTAGATATTTGATAGGTGTCTATGTTCACTTAATACTTCAATAGTATTGTTGATTTATGCCAGAATTAGTCACGATTCCATCAGTGCAGGCTAAAACTACTGTGTACTGGAGACATGCATGTGTGTGTATATTGGTGTGTTGGGAGACGGAGGGTTAGTTGATTTAATTGAAAAAAGTCATCCCCTGTGGCTAATCTCCAAACTTAGCTAGACTGGTCTTTAAACCAATGATAGCGAACCTTTCACTAGGCCCTTTTCAGAGCCTTTCCAAGTTGAAAGAACCTGCTAAAACTTGTTTGTGCTTCTTCTGCCGTAGCTTATGGGAGCCTAGTTACCTCCAGATGATGAGAAGGAGCAAAAGTCAGAGGAAAATGAAGCATGTGTATTTGTCTGTTGTAATGTTGCTCAGTTGTTTCTGACACTTTGTGACCCCATTTGGGATTTTCTTGCAAAAATACTGGAGTGATTTGTCATTTCCTTCTCTAACTCATTTTACAGAGAAGGAAACTGAGGTAAACAGGGTTAAGTGACTTGCCCAGTGTCACATAACTGATTCCAGTTCTCTGTCCCCTGAGTCACCTAGCTGTCCATGTATGTGTATATACATATGTGTATATGCATTCATATAATACATGTATATATATGTTAGTCATATGTGTCTGTTAATAGTTTTTTTCACTGGCATAAAAATATCATTCAAGAGATTATGATTAAAAGAAGAAATGGGTTCATCTTATAGAAGGAAATAACAGCTGACAATTAGAATGATGCCCTGGAAGCCATGTAATGTGAAAAGACCTGGGGCAAGTCCCCCCCAGCATGCTTAGAACCATGTTGGTGAACCTATGGCATGCATGCCAGAGGAAGCTGCTCCCCTCCCCCTCTCCATGAGACCCTGAGAACATTTCTCACATAACCTACTCCTCTGCCCAGCAGCCCAATGGGAGTGTTTCCTCCCTCCCTTGTCTGAAGTAAGGGGGCAATTCATATGCTATGTGAGGGTTGCAGTTTGGGTACTCAGTCTCTAAAAGGTTCACCATCACTGTGATTCATTGCATAATATAGACCATAATTACACAGGATGAAAAAGGAGGAAAAGTTGCCATCTGGACTATTACAGGGAGTAGCCTGACATAGAAACACTGACTTTAGAGTTGGAAGAAATGTTAGGGCCACATAGACCAATCCTTTATTTTACAGTTGAGAAAACTGAGGCTCAGAGGGTTTAAAGAATTTGCCCTGAGTCACACATTTAGTTCTCATCAAGGCAATTTCATATTAATCTTCCTGTGTCCAGGTCAAACATTCTATGCACTATGTCATAATACTTAAGTATGTGTAGTCTCCGTGTATAGGAAGCATGGTGGAGTGAATAGAGGGCCAGCCTAGGGAATCATTAAGACCTGAGTTCGTGTTCTGCCTGGCAAAATGCCATGTAACTCTGGAAAGTGGCCTAACTTTTCAGGACCACCCCCTCCATTCCCCAGGCAGTTTGATGAGACTATAAACCAGGTTGTCCAGGCTCCAAAGCCAGATTTCTCACCATAATACTCCTCTATTTCTCACATTTCTCCATAATAAATCACACATAAAATATATGCATATGGGTCAATTCCTCTAAAACAGTCAAACTCAAATAGAAAGAAGAAGCCACTAAACCACACCAAGCATCTCTGTGGGCATGTATTGACTCAGAAAACCACATATTATTAATATGATCATTTTTATTTTTATTTATTTAGCTTTTATTTACTTTGGTTCGGCTACACTTGGGAGTGTTGCCACTGCATCATGGCCCAAAGCCAGGGTGTTTGACACATCTTTTCTAAAAGGTAGAGGTTGCATATCCTTCACAATGGGATTCATTCACTCCCTGCTTCTAAGAAACATCTGGGTCAGGCTCCCCATAATCATCACCACCATCACCTTTTTCATGAGAGGCAACAAGAGAAAAGATCTGGCTGTTGAGAAAGGAGGGGTCTGAGTTTGCATCCTACACCTAACCCTTCAATTTAAACTCTTAATCTCATCCTCTCCCATCTTCTCTATCAGATTGCCTCCACTTTGGCTTCTTTCCTGTGGCTCACAAACATACCTACATCTCCTCCATTCCTAATAAACTCTCAGTAGATCTTATAGTCTCTCCTAGCTATTGACCTAGCTCTCTCCCCACCTCTGCACACCCCAGCGAAGCTCCTTGAGAAAGTCACCCACACTGAAAGCTTTCTTTTCTTATCTTCTCCCTTCTTGCCCCTCCACAGTCCGGCTTCTCCCTTCATCAGTTCAGCTGAAACTTCTCTCTCCAAGCTCACTGATGATTTCTAAATTGCCAAATCTACAGACCTTTCCTCAGTCTTCATCCTTGAATTCTCTGCAGCCTTTGGCAGTACTGAACAACCTCTTCCCCCAGACACTACTTTCCTTCTAGGTTTTCCTGACACTCTTCTTTCCTTGACCTTCTCCTTCTGTCTGACCACCTCTCAGTCTCTCTTGGAGGTCTTCATCCAGGTTATAGCCACTAAACTGTGTATGGCCCTCAAGGCTTTGCCATGGGTCCTTTTCTTTTTCCCCTATCTATTATCTCATTTGGTGATCTCAGTCACTCCCAAGAGGCTCAACTATCATCTCGCAGCAGTTGCTCCCTAATTGTATGTATCCAGCCCTAAGCTCCCACATGACCAGCTTCCTCTTAGGCATTTTGAATTGGATGGCCCATAGGCATCTCAAATTTGACCTGTAGAAAACAAAGCTCATTATCTTCCCCCTAAACCCTTCCTTCTTCTGAAGTTTCCTATTACTGTCGAGAGTACCACCATCCTCCCAGTCATCCTGCCTCACCATCAGCTCCTACCTCAAATTCTTCTCACCTGTCCATCTCAGTTTCCTCAATCTATAAAAAAGAGATAATAATATTTGTACTACCTGCCTCACAGAGTTGTTGAGGGAAATGTATTTTATAAACCTTAAAGCACCATATAAATGAGACTGGTTAAAATTTTCTGCTTAGTGACCTTGGTTATTTAACTTCTTGAACTGGGTTAAGCCATGAGGAAGACTTTTCTGAAATCTAATCATCCTTCTTACTAATATCCTTCATGGCAGTCACTCAAGCAGTCAACCAGGAAGCATTTTTTTAAACTCCTACAATTGGGAGCAGTTAGGAAGGAGGCTCAGTGGATCAAGAGTCAGACTTGGAGATTAGACAATCATGGGTTCAAATCTGACCTCAGACGTTTCCTAACTGTGTTACCCTGGGCACGTCACTTAACCCCCATTGCCTAGCTTTGACTGCTCTTCTACTTTAGAACTGTAAGAGTTAAATTAATATCCAATACTTCAAGTATTATATTTTTAAAGCTTATTATCTGAAAAAAATAGAACCATGTGACTGTTTTCTACCTGCTCAAAATGGCCCATTCCACCAAAGCTGCCAACAAGAAGGAAAGAAACCTGGACATGGGAACTCCATGCAATTTATCTCCTGTCTACCTCAGCCCGTAATGGCAAGAAGTGAGTGGGCTCCTGGAAATCATAGTTTTGGTGGGAATCCATATTTTTTAGGGTAACAGGTTCCAATTTCATAGAACCAATACATATTATTGATTCTAAGACAGAAGGTAAGGGTTTTTAAAATAAAAAAGCTCCTACTATGTGTCAGGCATTGTGTTAAACTCTGACAATACAAAGAAAGACAAAAGACAGTCCTTATCCTTGAGCTTACAGTCTCATAAAGGAGACAACATGCAAAAAAAAAAAACCAACACCAGAACTACTCACAAACATGACTCACACTCACAGATAGAAGAGCAGGATCATAAATTAGAGATAATAAATAGTTACTCTAGAACATTCATCTATTAATTTCATTCCTAGGAACTGAGTTTAAAACAGGTTCTTTATCTGAAGTTCATGAATTTTAAAAAATGTCTTGATACCTGTATTCCATTGTGATTGGTTTCTTTTGTAGACCCATATGTTTATATTATTTTTTTCTATTTAAAACCATGATTCTGAAAATGAGTCCATAGGTTTCCCCGGCATTCCCAAGGGGTCCAATATATACAAAATTGCTAAGGACCCCTGCTTTGAGACTGATGGGTTTTAACTTATACTATGGCACTTCTAAAGAGTTGGGATCACACCTTGATCATTGGAGTTCTCCCTCTATGTGATTTCCGCCATCCCTAGCAATCTCCTTTTGGTTTTCCTTTATCCCAGCTTTTGCTGAGCTACAGACAGACATCCATGAACTGACAAGTGATCTGGATGGAGCTGGAATCCCCTTCTTGGACTATCGGACGTACACCATGCGAGTGTTATTTCCTGGCATAGAAGATCACCCTGTTCTCCGGGACCTAGAGGTGAGCAACAGAATGCCTGTATAACCCTTCTTTAGATTCATTGAATGTTTCTCCTGCAGTGGGCATTCAAGGTCATTTAGGTAAACCTGTCTTTACTATATATGAAAAGAATAGATCCCAGAGGAGATTAAAGGAAAAATAATAGACTGAGCTAGGAGGGACCTCAGAGACCATCTAGTCTAATCTTCTCATTTTATAGGTGAAGAAACTGAGGCCAAAGAAGTTGTCCAAGCTCGCATAGGTAATAAGTGACAGAGATGGGGTCTAAACCTGAACCTCTGATTCTAATACTAGATTTCTTTCCATTGTACCTTTTTCAGAAGGAAAAAAAACTCTTTAAAACATAAATCATAGGACTAAAGTTTAAATCCTAACTCTGCCACTAACCCCCTGAGGGACCTTGATCAAATTATTGAAATTCAATCATGCTTTTCTTCCACAGTAAAAATAATTAAGAGGGTGGGAAATCAAGACCTATATGAACTGATGCAAAGTAAAGTGCCAAGAACCAGGAGATTCATTGTGCACAGCAACAGCAATGTTGTAATGATGATCAACTGTGAAATATTTGACTACTCTGATCAATAAAGTGATCCAAGATAATTCTGGAGAACTCAAGGATGAAAAAAATTCTATCCACTTCCAGAGACAAAACTCTGAGTGCAAATTGAAGTATAATTTTCTTACTTTATTTTTCTTGCTTTTTAAAAATATGGCTAATATGGAAATATGTCCTGCATGATTTCACATATAGAATTGATATCAAATGGCTTGCTTTCTCAGTGGGTGAAGGAGAGGGGGGAGAGATGGGGAAAGAATTCAGAAATCAGAATTTAAAAGGGAAGGCCGCACCATATTCAACTCTAATTAGACTAGTTTTTAAGTTCTTCAAATTGACATAACTTGGAGAAAAGTCAAAAGCAAAGCTTCAAGGAAAATCCACAGTAAGAAAGTCTGGGTAACTGGAGAAAGTGAAGATACCTGGGATTCTTTCATCTGAGAAAGAGACACGTGGAATATTCAATGAACATCAGTTAAAAAATTGACTTCATGAATTCAGGCCACATATTGGGCACAGAGGACAAAAATAAACCACTCCTGTCCTCAAGACTCTTAAATTCGATTGGAGAAGATATAGAAGTAGACATTTATTCCAAAATGCATACCAAATAATTCCTAAGGAGAAAGCACAAACAAATGGGGTAGGTGGACAGGGAGGAGATCCCAGAAGCCCTCCTACATAAGACTGAAGTTGACTTATAAGCCATTCGGGTTGAGAATTCTTAAATTCCGTCAGTATTGGCTTGAACAACTGAGGGAGATGATGGTGTAGGACATATTTCATCCCTTCAGGAAGCTCTCTGTGTCTCTGTGGGAACCATTGGTGGCCAGTGCCCTGGCTGACCTCTCCCACTATAATGTTCATACCATCACAGTGTCTATACATTTTGTTACTGGCATGAAGAAGTTGTCTCTACTATATTCATGTCCAGCACCATCCCTTGCACATAGTAACTGCTGAATAAATAGTACACAAATCGAATTGCTTGGCCTCACTAGTGGCCCAAGAAGTTGTTGCTGGTATAAAATGAAAGCTTGGCTTAGCAGAGGGAAACACCTAGCAAAATAGAGAGAAGACTAGATTTGGAGTCAAATGTCCCAAGTTAGAGAGAGTCCCTGCTCTGCCCCTTGTTATTTATCTGATCTTTGGCAATCCCTGTCACCTCAATGGTTGTCAGTAGTTCCCTAACCTATAAGAAGGGGCTAACAATTGTACATTTCACAGAGCTTTTGTAAGGAGGACCGCTCCTACAGTCACTAAAGATCTCAGCTCAAGGATGACCTTCCCTCAGAGACCCCAGATTTTTAACCTCACCATGGTAACTATTAGATCTTTCTCCAAAAGGAAGGAAACTTCTATGAGTAGATCTAATCCATGAGACAGCACAAGGCCCAGCACTGATCCCCAGGATGTTGTACCAGTGTCCCCAAATTGAAAACAAACCCACAAAGACTACCCACCCTTTCAGTTTGCCCACTTAATCCTTTGTGAGCCACTTCACTCTACTATTATGTGATCCTTATATCCTTACACAAATAAGAGACTACACACATTTGCAGGTACTCAGATCATGCTCACTATCATCCTTATAAACTCAATGAGCTGAGATTTTTAGAGGAATCCAGAAGATTGGGATGGGTATGCTAAGAATTCTGATGCTGGCGTAGTCATAGTGGTTCAGCCAACCCTTGGTAAGTCATTCATCCATTTACTTGATAAATATGCAATCAGCATATATTAAAATTGTAAAATACTAGCACATTTACACATACCTAGACCCCATCCCCAACCCATTCTGTCCAACCAGACCACATATGTGGCTTATATCTTCCCTCTCTGGCATCTTCAACCATCTATTATACATATTACATTCAATATACCCAGCACTCTCCTCAGAACCTTTCCTTCTTTCTGACTTTTCTAAGGACACCACCACAATCTTTCCAGGCTGCCAGGCTCTCACTTAGGTGTTATAATTGATTCTTCACTCTCACCCCCACCCATCAACCATATCTAATCGGTTGCCAAATTTTATAATTTCTTTTTTTAAAAAACTTTTACCTTCTGTCTTAGCATCAATTCTAAGCCAGAAGAGTGACAAGAGCTAGGCAATCAAGGTTAAGTGACTTGCCCAGGGTCACAAGTAGCAAGTCTGAGGCCAGAATTGAGCCAAGGTTTTCCCAGTTCCAGCCATGGCAGTCTATTCATGGTGTTAGCTAGCTGCCTGGAATTTCTACCTTTGAAATCTCTCTCCTATATGCCTCCTTCTCCCCCTCTGTGCTGGCAGGCACCCTTATCACCTCACATCTAATTGAAATAGCTGAATGGTTGGTCTGCCTTCCACAAGCTTCTCCCCACTCTAATCTATCCTCTGTCAAACTGAACTTCCTAAAGCAAAGTTCTAAACACTTCAAGCCCCCTATTCAACCCTATCACCTCCAGATATAAAACCTTCTGTCTGGCATTCAAAGCCCTTCATAATCGATTCCCACCTCCATTTCCATTCTTCCTATACTTTACTCATCCTCTCCCCACCAAATCTTTGATCCAATGTCACCAGCCTCCTTACTGTTCCTTGAATAAAACACCCTATCTCCTGATTAGGGATATTCAATGGCTCCCCACCCCCATACCCAGAATTCGGTCCCTCCTCACTTCTGATTTCTGGCTCTTGGTTTTCTTTCATCCTCAGATAAAATACAGTCTTCTGAAAGAAGCTTTCCCCCTCTCCCCTTAATGTCAGTGCTTTCTCGCAGTTGATTCTGCATATATCTTCTTTGTACACAGTTGCTTGCATGTTACTTCCCATGAATTCCTTGAGAGTAATGATTATCTTTTGCCTTTCTTTGCCCCCAGCACAATTCCTCGCACTTAGAAAGCAGCTAATAAATGGTTGTGGGCTGTCTTAATTAGGAGTTTTATTTTCATTTGTTTGCTGATTTATTGATTCCTTGGCTTATTGATTTATTTTGTTCTCTAAACCTTTCCCTGAAAAAGAGGCTTTCTGTCAGTCTTCTGACCATGAAGGAGTTAAAATAAAATCTACCTCAGTTCAGCTCTTATTTCCCTGAGTAAGGAGCCCACAAGATGGCTAATTGTCAGGAAAAGGCTCTGTCTGGAGCAGGTTACGTGGCCTTCTAGTTTCCAATAAACTTGCTAATTAATTGCTTGCAGACATGAGCAGAAATAAACTTTTGCTGCTGCACATTAGCCCGAGGTGATGTGAGATTCAGCATTCTAGGGAGGGAGCTTTGGATCACACTTTCCTTGCTTGGTTTTTTTTTCCACAAGCCTCCTTAGTTCCACCCTATTGACTTTCTGGAAACCAAAATTCTCTAAAAGGGCAGCAGAGTGGTCTATAGCTCAACCTTTTCTCATTTCAGGCAAACCTGCAAACTCACTGGTGTATATACAGTGGGTCCAGGAGGAAGACTAGGGGAAATAGAATGGACCTCCCCATTTGCCATCTGTCTTTCCTTCCTTTTTGCCTTCATGCTCATTTATTGACTTGTATAGTCATCGGCTTATCTATCTCTTCATGGTGAGCCCCATCTAGGCTCCCAGACACCCAGAAAGCTGGAAGAAAGACTTCAGGGGTCATCTAGTCTAACTCTTCTCAGAGTAGAAATCATAGCTTTCTCTATCTAGAATGAGACCTCAGAGATCATTTTTCCACTTCCCTCACTTTACAAATGAGGAAGCTGAGGCCCAGGAGGCTAAGGGATTTATCCAACGTCTTTCGATAAGATGTATCAGAGGCTGGACTTGAACTCAGCTCTTCCTACTCTAGCACTCTTCTCATTCCACTTAGAAGCCTCCTATATAGGTTACATAATTTCTCTGAGTCTCTGTATCCTCTTATGTAACATGCTTGAATCCCTTTATGGTCTCTTCTATTTTTCAATGGGTGATATGATCCCGTGACATGGGATCAAGCCCCAACTCTGCTACTTACTACCTTGGACAAGTTGGAATTGGGATTCTTCCCCGATTTGTGTTAAGGAGCCCTTTGACAGTCTAGTGAAGCCTATGAGTCATTCCTCGGAATCATGTTTTTAAATACGTGAAATAAAATATATAGGACTACAAAAGAACTCTTGAAATATAGTTCTCAAAAATATAGTTTCCAAAAGTATCTATTTTCAATTATAGTTATATATGATACATACTTATACTTTATGTTTAACACATCTTTATTTTATATTATTATTATATTATATATTATATTTACATATATATATATACATATATATATATATAAACCCTAACCCTAACCACCACTCCCCCATTTTATATGCTATCTTCCCTTATTAGAATGTACTTCCTCAGGCAGGAACTGCCTCGTTTTGGGTTTGTTTCTATAATGGCAGACACATAGCAGGCACTTAAGAAATTTGTTTTCACTCATTTACTACCCCTCGATTTCACATTTGTACAACTCAGATTGTAGAGTTTTTTCCTCCTTTATTGAACATAAATATGCCCCTTATTATGATTTCTAATTTTGCTCTCTAAAGCCAAGCAGAATGTCTAATATCTCTTCAATGTAACAGTTCTTCAAATACTTGCTCTCCGTTTCCCCTTTGAGTCTTCTCTTCCCTAGGCTGAATATCCCCTGTTCCTTCAAAGAATCCTTTTAGGATATGGGCTATCCTGTTTATTCTCCTCCAGTTTTCTAGGGTGCCTACTAAAATGTGTGCCCAGAACTAAATCGTATTCTAGATGTGACCTGATAAGGACAAAATGCCGTAATACCATGACCTTGCTTTTGCTAGACATTATTCTTCTATTAATTCAGCTTAAGATCACATTACCTTTTTATTCAGTTGCCATGTTACATTATTCAATTCAAATAACATTTATTATGCACTTATTATGTTCAAGGCATCTCGCATTCCACAACAAAACCCCAAGAGATTTTCATGTTTATTCTTGGTTTTATTTTTTACACAAACCATTTTCTTGCTTAATCTTCTCTTTCATATATACATATATATATATATATATATATATATATATATACATAGACATATATATTTAACCCTTACCCTCTGTTTTAGAATTCATACTAAAAATCATTTTCATGGGCTAGGCAATGGGTGTTAAGTGACTTGCCTAGAGTCACACAGCTAGGAAGTGTCAAAGGTTGAATTTGAACCCAGGATCTCCCATCTCTAGATCTGGAGCTCTATCCACTGAGCCAAATAGCTGTCCCCTTGACATTTATCCCTATTAAACATTATCTTTTTAACTTCTATCCATTTCTCCAACCTGATGAGATCTCTTTGGACCCAAAGGCAGGCATCCAGCATATAGCTTTCAGTTTCAGCTTTGTGTCATGCTCAGATTTAGTTAAGTACACTGGCCTATGCCTTTGCCCAAGTGTCTGGTAAAAGTGTGTAACATACCTGAGTCTAGGATGCATCTCTCTGGTGTGCAACACTGGAAACCTCCCTCCAGGTCAACATTAACTGATTCAAATCATCCAGCCAGAACCATGCCTGGGGTACAGTACCTAGACCTTAATCTAAACTCTTTCTTCTCTCTCTTTCCATGTGAGGATCCCAAGTGAGAAAGGACATACATACCCTCTTCATTTGAAAACCAGTCTATTTCTTTAAGGGCATTCCCTTACATAAGAGATCACAGGATCAAAAGCTAGAAGGGACTTAGACGAAGGACTTCATTTTATAGCTAAGAAAACTAAGGTCCAGAAAATGAGATGACTTGCCTAGTCTTACAAAGGTAGTAAATGGCAAAACCAAAATTTGAACACAGATTTTCTGAATTCTAAGTACAATGAGTTCGCTGTGGGAGGAACTACTCCAGAAGAAAGGAATTTAGACTTAAGCTTAGCCTATAAGATCTATAAATAATAACAGCTTTGGAAAATTTTGTATTTGTAGTTTAGGGACAAGAAAAATAGGGAAATACGTAAGAAGGTGGATAGGCTTAAGCCTAAGAGTTACCAATACTTCAGAGTCATTATGTCTCCTGTGTTTTTCTTTTTCCTTTTGTCTCTTAGCTACTTGGAATTAGTGGCACTGGCTCCTATGGTAGAAGGGGGTGCCAATTAGGGCCAGGCATAAGGCAAGCAGATGCTAGACCTAGACTCCTTTCCTGGAACTCTAATAGACACCTTGAGCTTGGCCTCTAGAGTCTGGGGCCAAGGAAATAGGAACTAGAGAGACCAGGAAGGAAGCAAAGGGTGGGAGGAGGGAATACTATGAACAAGAACCAAAATGTGCTGCTAGAGCAGCAGAAAATGGGGACCCCCAGCAGGATTTATTTGTTTCCAACTTGGCTCTGGTCCCTTCTACTGCCTCCCTCCAGAAGTCTTGCTCAGCTTTTAAAGAACTACAGTAAATGAAAGCTGAATAGAGATGGAGAATAGGGAGGGGGGATGGAGGGGACATCACTGTCTTGAAAGCTCTTAGATTTCCAGACCTATGGGAGCTGGAGGGGCTAATCAGAGCATTTGTCACAAAGCTTCCCCTCCCCCAAGAAAATAAAAATTGGGGACAGTTAGGTGGACATTTCCTTACTATTAAGTCATTTAAGCCCTTACTGCTCTTCTACCTTGGAACCAGTACTTAGTATTGATTCTAAGATGGAAGGTGAAGGTTTAAAAAAATAAAAATTGTACTCACTGGGTGCCATGACGTCTTGATCCTAAACAATGTCAATGTGGCCTGTTGGATGATGATCTAGACCAGGAATGGAGACGCCTGCCTGAAGTCATATTTATGGGCTCATATGTTGAGCTTATGGGGGGAGCATAATGGATAGGGTTCCAGGCCTGAAGAAAGGAGATCCTGGGTTCAAATATGACTTCAGACACTTCCTACCATAGGACCTAGGCAAGTCACTTAACCTCATTTGGGTAACCCTTACCCTTCTGTCTTAGAGTTGTTACTAAGAAAGAAAATAAGGGTTAAAAAAGAGCTGATAGGTACCTGAGGAAGCATCTAGTTCAACCCCCTCTTTTTATAGATGAAGAAACTGATGCCCAAGAAGTCTAAATAATCTACCCAAGATCACACAGATAGCAAGTGTTGAAAGTGGTTCTGACCCCTTATCTTCCTGCCTCAAGAGCCAGTGTTCATGCCACTACCAAGATGTTCCTCATCTCTATGCCACCAACATCTTCCATGACCTTGAGCCAATATGATCTTCTGCTTCAGTTCGATCAATGTTTAATCTAGAAGGTTTCGTTGGTCTAAAGTAGGAAGGGACCTTAGAGACTTAGTCCAACCCCCATTTTAAAGATGAGAAAACTGAGATCTAGGGTGGTTAGTGACTTGTCCAGCATAATTCATGTATTGTCAAAGGGAGGATTTCAGCTCAAGATCTGAACCTAGTATAGAATGTTAGAGCTGGAAGGAAGTTTGGAGGGCATCAAGTCTGATCCCCTGTCTAAAGATGAAGTAACTGATGCACAGAGAGTTTATATGACTTGCCTAATATCATACAGCTATTTAAAGGCACAGCCAAGATCAGAACCTCTGTCTCTCGACACCCAGCCTAGTGCTCTGTTGCAGCCAGCTGAGTGTAGGATTGAAGGTGCTTACACAACATTCATGGGCCCCTACGGAGCCAAAGCTTGCCCAGAAGAAGCTGTGACAATTCACAATGTGCACTGGGATCCTTCCTGGGATGATTCTGGCATGAGTGAGAATCATTTCAATTCAACACACATGTGGAATATCTGACACAGCTGGTTGGTATTATGGAGAGAATGCTGGACTTGGAATCAGGAATCATGAAGACCTGGGTTCAAATCCAGCCTCACATACTCACTAGGTGTGTGACCCTGGGCAAATCACTTAAGCATTATCTGCCTCAGTTTCTTCAACTTTAAAATGGGGATAATAATAGCACCTGCCTGCTGGGGTTGTTGTGAAAATGAAATGAGCTAATTGTAAGGTTCTTAGTACAGTGCCTGGCACATAGTAAGAACTTTATAAATGCTACCTATCATTATTGACATCATCAACATTATTATTATTATTATCTTCTATATATGTTACTCTGCTCATTGCCATGGATATGAATACTAAAAGCAAACAATTCCTTCTCTAGGAAACATATATAAAGATAAACAAATATAAGGTAATTTCAAATGTCGGAGAGCACTAACTGCTGGTGTGGTCAGGTGGTATCAGTGGCATCTTTCCAGAGCCAGCCACATCTATTCAATGCCACAACCTGCTCTGGTCTGATTGAGCAAGATGGCGGTGACCATGGTAGGTGAATGGGTGACCCATTCTATTCTTTCCTCTCTGTAGGTACCAGGCTACCGGCAAGAGCGTGTGGAGAAGGGCTTGAAACTCTTTGCACAGCTCATTAACAACAAAGTGTTTCTGCTGTCCTTCATCCGCACCCTGGAGTCCCAGCGAAGCTTCTCCATGAGGGACCGGGGCAATGTGGCCTCCCTCATCATGACGGTGCTGCAGAGCAAGCTGGAGTATGCTACAGATGTGCTAAAGCAACTGTTGGCTGATCTCATTGACAAGAACCTGGAGAGCAAAAACCACCCCAAACTACTTCTCAGAAGGTGAAGGATGTGGGAAAGGGAAATAACCAAAGGGGTGGGGGGGGGGACAGGATTGTCTACACCAAACTAGACTCCATCAAATGTTCTAGGATGATTTAGCCTTTTACTTGTTAGGGAGCACAACATTGGGCTAAATGACTTAATAGGGTCATTTCATATGTTTCCACCCTTGCATGAGTCCCTATCTCATTCTTAAGCATTTTGTTGAGAAAGCTCTGGTCTTGAAGTCTACATTCATTCCTAGCTTATTACCCATGTGA
The DNA here is from genome assembly GCF_027887165.1 of Monodelphis domestica. Lineage (NCBI taxonomy): Eukaryota > Metazoa > Chordata > Mammalia > Didelphimorphia > Didelphidae > Monodelphis > Monodelphis domestica. The sequence continues at coordinate 204,541,438 of NC_077231.1, read as the reverse complement.
CCCTGGGCAAGTCAATTACTGAGCCTCAATTTCCTCATCTGTAAAATGGGCATAATGATATTTGCAAAGAAAGTCCTTGGGAAACATTAATATAGGGCAGCTAGGGAGCACAATGGATAGAGCACCAATCCCTGGAGTCAGAAGGACCTGCATTCAAATCTGGCCTTAGATACTTCCTAGCTATAGGACCCTGGGCTTAATTTAACCCTATTGCCTAACCCTTGCCACTTCTCTTTCTTAGAATTAATACTAAAGCATAAGCTAAGTAAAAGGACAAAAACCTTAAAGTCTGCTTTATGTATATTCTTCTTTCCCTACTATTTTTTCTGTTTATCTTTTTCATTTCATTTATGTACCCTGTGACTCCTCTGGCATCATGGGGATTTTCTTCTTAAATTATCCTCTTTGTAGAACCTTACTTAACATTTTAGATCTTCAGAAGACCTTTGGTGGTCATTTAGAGACCTTTCCCCTTCAATCAAGAATAATCCAGGTCTTTTCATAGAATCACAAGTAAGAGCAGAAGGAGACCTTAAAGCTGTGTTGGCAAACTTATCACACACATGCCAGAGGGGGCTTCTCCCCTCCACCTCTCCATGAGCACCTGAGGACATTTCTCACATAACTTGCCCCTCTGCTCAGCAGCCCAATGGGAGTGCTTACTTCCTCCCCTCTCTGGGGTAAGGCTGGGGGCTCACATACAGTGTGAGGGTTGCAGTTTGGGCACTTGGTCTCTTAAAAGGTTGGTCATCATTGCCTTAGAGATCATCTTAAGCAATCATCATGATTTATAGATTAGGAAATTAAAGCCCAAAGAGAAATTAACCCAAGGCCCAACAGTAAGTAAATAGTAGGGTCAGGATTTAAATTCAGGTCCTCCAATTCTAAATCTATTGTTCTTAGTTAAGAATCTATAGTATTTTTAAACATTCTAGAGAAGGAGATGCCACATTAACCCTTGATCACCCACCCCTTTCTCATATCCAGGAAGTTCTAGTTTAAGTTAGATTTAAACCCCTTCCACTGCAACTTATTCAATGCAGTTCTGAGACTAAGGCTTCTTGAGAGCTAGAACTGTATCATTTTCCATTGTTTTTAAAATTCATCAATAAATGTTTGTTGAATTGACTTAGGCTACATTGTACCATCTAAGTGGAAACTCTACACATGTGGAATTGGCCAATATGATAAATGTGTGCTCATTTTCAATGGTTTATACCTCATCTGAAATGAGCATCATTTAATCACTAGCCTCTCTTCATCATGGCACCAAGCACACTTAAAGATAATGTTCAAGTTGTCCTTCAACTTCCTATCTAAGCTAAACCATCCCCACTCCTTTCACTGCTACCCTTCCTTAATTTCTGCTACAAATCATCCAGTCGACAAGCCTACAAGAAATGGTAAATCTCGGGGGCAGCTGGGTAGCTCAGTGGATTAAGAGCCAGTCCTAGAGACGGGAGGTCCTAGGTTCAAATCTGGCCTCAGCCACTTCCTAGCTGTGTGACCCTGGGCAAGTCACTTGACCCCCATTGCCTAGCCCTTACCACTCTTCTGCCTTGGAGCCAATACACAGTATTGACTCCAAGACGGAAGGTAAGGGTTTAAAAAAAAAAAGAAAGAAATGGTAAATCTCATACTTGATAATAGCAATAGCTAATATTTATAAGGCTAAAAGATTGACAAAGAGCTTTGCAAACATTATCTCATCTGATCTCCACAAATAGCCCGGTAAGGTAGGTGTCATTACTATCCTTATTTTATAGATGTGGAAACTGAGGCAGAAAGAGGATAAATGATTTGCTCAAATTATCACTAGGCTAGTGTCCAAGTTAAGATTCAAACTCAGGTTGTCCTAACTCTAAATTCATCACTCTAGCTACTATGTCACCTAATTGACTTACCTCTGTCAGTCTATTTAATTAATGCCCTAGTCCTAATCTAATATTAGTACCCCTCCCAACACCCAAGCTTTCCTCTTGGTTTAGCAAATTGGGCTGAGATTTTAGAAGAGAATCACTTTAAGTTCTTTTTTAGCTGCAGTGGTCAAAACCTTGCATGGCAGGAAGAAGTGGGCACAAATTGAAACAATCATGCTGATTTGGGAGCAGAAACAGAAGAAAGAGTTTGCACAAGAGATTGTTTTGATTCTTGTTTTACTTTCACCAACCGACCACCCACTGCCATAATTCTAAGGTTGCCAACTGCCTAGCCAAGCTCCCACTGTCAATTTTCCAATGCCATCTCTCTTCACATCTTTGTATCTCTCACTTTTATTGATAGCTCGTTTTTCCTCCATTGCCTTCTCTTCTTTCAACTTAGCTGACTCTCTTGTTCCTCCTCTTTTTCCTGGCCCCTTCCCCAGTCCCACTTTTTTCCAATTGTTTCCTGCTTTTTTCCTTCATCTCTGCTTCCAACTGCCCTCCCTTTATTCTGAGATCTTTCATTTTCTCCTTGCCAATGTAACCTTAAAATGCCCGTGGCCATATCTGGACTTAACCACCAACTTCTTTGGGCTTCCTCTCAACATAGCTGAGGTCCAGAATCAACTGAAGTGGAGCCCTCAGGACAACTAGGTGGCCCAGTGGCTGGAGCACAGCCTAGAGTAGAGAGGACTTAGGTTCAAATTTGGCCTCAGATACTTTCTAACTGTATGACCCTGGGCAAGCCATTTAACCCTCAATTTGCCTAACCCTTACCACTCTTTTGCTTAGAATTGATACTTAGGAGCAATTCTAAGAGAGAAGGAATGGGTTTTAAAAAAAGAAGCAGAGCCCTCTGTCATTAAAACAGTCAGAATAATGTATATTACACTTGGAGTCAGGGGACTCCTGTTCAAAACCTGATTTAGCTTCTTTTCATCTGAGCAACCTTGGGCAAATCACTTCAGTTCCCCAGACCTCAGCTTCCCTCTCCAGAAAATGAGAAGGCTAAATGCCTTCTAATATTTCTTCCAGATCTAAATCCACAATCCTTATGAAAATGAAATTGGTATTGCAACTTTTGTCTTCAGGAATCAGAACAAAAAAGGCCAATGAGTTTGACCCAATTAGACTTAGAAGGGGATTTTCTGGCAATGTAGATGGTTCAGCACTGAAATGATCTTCCCAAGGGATGCTTTGGTGTATCCATCTACAGGCACCTCTGAATATTTCTATTCTGTCACTGAATGGTTCAGATTTGACCTTGCCTTGGTGTAAAATTATAGATTAAATGATCTTTGAGTATCTCTAGTCTTTGAAAGAAGGCCATAACTTGGTCCTGTGTAGTTGGTCCAGCCATACTGCTCTCTTTACCCCCATCTCTGCTATCCAATAGAAAGACTGTTATATGTACTTTCCTTTATGCTGTTGAAAAGAAAAAAGACTAGTAATGATCTGTTGCAGCAGCCCTCCTCCCAGTTTTCCTTATTTTTCCCCAAAGAAGAAAACACAGGCTATACAGTATCATGCATCACTCCCATCAATGCCCCACTCTGAAACATCACATTGTCCCAATCCTGTGGGAAGAAGTTGGCCCCATGGAGACGTGAGGTCTTGGAATCCATACATGCATTAAAGTCACAAGGTTTGGATTAAGGCTGCATAGAACAGTGCAGGGACATCAAACATGTGGCCATTGTGTCACATGACCAGTTACAGCCCAAACAAAATTAAAATATGATTGGGAAATTTAACACAATAAAGAAAAATACAGTAAAATATAGATAATATATTTTAAAACCAAGTCAGTATGCAGCTGTCAGAATATGGATTAGTCATCCCCATTTCTATTTGAGTTTGACACCCCCAATCTAGTAGAAAGGGCAATGGCCTAAGAGTCAGGAGGACCTAATTACCTTTACTAAAGAGTTAATTGCTAAAATACTTGACCTTGGACAAGTCACTCGTGTCTTTGCCCCTTAATTTCATCATCTGCAAAATGGGAAGAGGAAGGTTAGAATTACTGACATCTGAGATCCCTTAACACTCCACATCTTTTGAAAGCCATAAACCAGTCAGTTTCTTTTCTATGGTCCCAGTGAGACTAACCAAATGCCTGTTTCTCTTGTCTTGCTCGTCCTTTTTTGCCTGTGGCTGAGATACAGGACAGAGTCAGTGGCTGAGAAGATGCTAACAAATTGGTTCACTTTCCTTCTCTACAAGTTCCTGAAGGTAAGAGGGACAAGTATCTGAAGGATTTCATGGAAGACTGATAACCCTTCCCTAATATTCCCTGCTTATGGAATATGTCATTCATATTCTCTCTAATCACTTCCCCACTCAATCCAGTCCATCCCTGGTTTGTAACCCTGTGCCCACCATGGCCCTGCTCTCACCAGAATAGGGACAGACCTTCTGACACAAAGGGGATCGATCCAGGAATACCCCAGAGAACAAAGCCCTCCAAGACTGATTGCAGTGATTCTAAAAGGTGTCTCATAGCCCTGAGTTTCACTACATGTCCCTAATTATATGGGACTTGGGCTTGCCCTGACTAGTGCCCTGACTCCCCAGGGCAAAGAATAGTACTGTGTCTTGAAGGGGAGAAAGTTTAGAACCATGAAGGAGACATGGTTCTCCTGGTGGCTTTGATACTTGGAAAGAATATAATGGAAGCCTCTGGGAGGTCATGACTGTGAAGTCTAGGACCATATCCCCATTTTAGCTAAAAGTGGCACGCTACCCATCCTAATGTTCTCCCTCCCTTTTTTCTTTTTCTCCTCCCTTTCATCTCCCTCCACTACCTCTCTCCTTCCTCAGTCCTCATGTGGGGCTGATAAGGGCCACAAGCAGGTACAAAGACACAATATGTTGACAACAGATAAGCTAGTGATGTGGCAGGGAGGTTGAGAACCACTTGACTGCCAATTATGAACTTGTTTCCCTAAGGGAAGTTGCACTAGAGGGAAGACCTCAGGGATGAGGGGGATGAGGGATCCAAAAGGGGAGTAGAGAGGGGACAGGGGAGAAATAAGGATGAGAAAAAGATAAGAAAAAGAGAGAACATTAAGGAAAAGAATGGGGAAGGGGAGGCTAGGGGCAGATTATGAAGGTACAAATCAGAAGAGGTTAGGAATGAAAAGTGAAAAAATTATAAGAAAGGAAAGGAGGTAAGAAAAGGAGAAAGACTGAGAATTCCAATACTAACATTTGTTTGACTGGAGACTGTGAATCAGACACAGCCAGCAGATATAGGATTCTGGGCCATACATACCCTGAAGTTCAGCAGCTCTGATCATCACAATAATCCTCTCTGCCATAGGAATGTGCTGGGGAACCCCTCTTCTCCTTATTCTGTGCCATCAAGCAGCAGATGGAGAAGGGTCCCATCGATGCCATCACTGGGGAAGCCCGATACTCCCTGAGTGAGGACAAGCTTATCAGACAGCAGATTGACTACAAGACCCTGGTGAGTGTCTGCAAGAGGTTTTCCCAACCTCAGGCTACATAAGTGTGTGTGTGTGTGTGTGTGTGTGTGTGTGTGTGTGTGTGTGTGTGTGTGTGTGTGAGAGAGAGAGAGAGAGAGAGAGAGAGAGAGAGAGAGAGAATGAATGTTTGAGTGTGTCATGGTGGTGGGAATGGGGTTGTGTCAAGTGGGGTCATAGCTATAGGACCATATATTTGGAACTAGAAGCAACTTTAGAGATTATCTAATCTTGCTCTGTCAATTTAGAGATGAAAAAACTGAGACTCGATAAACTGTAATGACTTTTCCAAGACTACATAAGTATGAAAGTGCAGAAGTAGAATTTGAATCCAAACCTAAGTGGCAAACTAGAGATGAATAAGTCAGAGAAGTGACTAAGGAAAAAGCCCAACACATCCCCAGACCCACTATGGTATTGTTGAGAGTTAGCTCATCATTTCATCAGCCTAGGAGTGACCTCTAAGACCTAGAAGTAGAAGGGGCCTCAGTGACTCTGTAGTTCAACATCCTTATTTTACAGTTGAGGAACTGAGACCAAGGGAGTCAGAGAGACTGGCACAGGGTGACACATATAGGAAGTATTTGAAGTGGAATTTGAACCTAAATCTTCCTAACCACAAATGTAGCCATCTCTCTAATCCATAAGAGTTCAGTAAGAGTGGGCACAGTGTAAGAGTGGGAATAAGTGTCATAAAAGGGAAAGCACTGAAATAAGGTCTGTGGTCTTGTGATTTGCAGCCTTACATTTCTGTCCCAAAGGCCCCAATCCCATGTGTCAGACACAAAGGTAACTAGGGTTAGAGACATATGAAGTACTTTGTCTGTCTATCTATCTATCTCCTTTTCAGGTCAGTTTCCCAGTCATTCCCCATAGGACATTTCTGCAGGAAGAGGATGCCTGTAGTTTAACTCCCTTTGCTGCTGCCCAGTCATAGACCAGGTCATCACTATTTCTGTGTATAGTGAGAAGAAGGAGGAAGAACCAAAAAAAGGAGAGTGAAGCTAAATAAAGATGAAAGTGAGAAATAATCATAAGGGGGGAAAAGAGAGAGAGAAAGAAGAAAGAAAAAGAAAGAAGAGAGAGAGAGAGAGAGAGAGAGAGAGAGAGAGAGAGAGAGAGAGAGAGAGAGAGAGAGGGAGAGAGAGAGAGAGAGAGAGAGAGAGAGAGAGAGAGAGAGAGAGAGAGAGAGAGAGAGAGAGGGAGAGAGGGAGAGAGGGAGAGACAGAGAGAGAGAAAGAGAGAGAGAGATTTTTAAACAGCAAAGGAAGTGAGAAAAGCAGAAGGTAGAGAGAGGTTCAGCCTAACAGATACCCACCCCCATCTCACCCTCTTTCAAGGTTCATTCCAACACTCTGATTCTCAGGCCATCTTGCCAACCAGTCCCCAAAGAGTAAGCTTCTAGTCCCCAAGGTGGACTGGGGAGACAGTACCAGCTAGCTCTAAACAAAGGCCCTCTCTTCTCTATGGGAATGATTTGATGCTAATCAGATTTTCCCACCCCCATCTTCAGAGAGCCCCATGAATCCCTATAGGCATCTTAACAGATTTACAGGGATTGGCTCGGCTGAAGAAGATTCAAAGCAGCAGCATGTGAATAAGGCCACTGCTTCCTCACATTCCCTGTCTGCTAAAGAAGACTTGAGAAGCTCCTATTTAAAAAGGGGTGGGGGAAACCTTCCAAAAATAGAGACCTGAATAGATTTCTTAATGAGACAGAACTGTGTTCAAGTGTGTCTCCTGTCTGTTCTCTCTCCCTCTCCCCCACCTCTTCCTTCCCCCCACCAACCCCACTCTCCTCAAATCAATGCTGAATCCAATGAAATGAGTTACATTAATATTTTGCCCCTAAATGGTGATAAGTTTTATTTCTGGGGGAAAAGGCCATTGTTAAAATATCAAGTCCAATATCAGACTCTGTCACATACAAAGGATGTGGGAAAATCTGGATATGTCAGGGAAGCACAAAGAAGAAAGAGTCACAGGATCAGATAGTTAGACTGTGAAGGGAACTTAGAAGTCATCTAGTTCAGCCCCAAATTTCAACAGATGTGGAAACTGAGAGCCCAGGCACTCCTCCAATAATACCAAAGTGACACCAGGCTCTCTGATTCCCAATTCAGCCTTCTTTTGACTGAATCATGAAGAACAGTGAAAGCAATTGAAATGGAAAGTTCTGGAGAGGCCATTTCAATTGGTGAGGGAAATTACCACATATCAAGAATTGGGTGCCCATCCATCTCCAAAGAAGAGACAAGAGATGTCTTTATAGGGCATCAGAATGGATTTAGAAAACCCCTTTAGAATGAAGGTTTTAGATCCAAGGAAGGTAGCAGTCGACTCTGGAGGCCAATGGTACTTGGTCAGGGAGCCTGAGATGGTTGAACATGAAATAGGACTGTTCAAGAAAGAAAACACAAGTCTCACACATCTGTCAACATCATTACTTTATACATCACACATCTTATATATTTGCTGGTTGAGTGGATGGACATGCAGTGAAAGCAAGGAGACAGACTAGAAGAGACCCTTCTGGCCCCAAAATTTCAAGGGATTTGATAGATTAGAGATCTCTTCTAAGCCCTGACAAATTGTTGTTAGAGAGGGAGGCCCAGCCACTGAGCATTATAGTGGGACCATTGGACTGGATCCAGTCAAGATGACTGTCTTTCTATCAGTAGACTACTTAATGTCAGTCTGGGAAAATACACCCTTGGAAATCCCCACTGTGCCATCCATAGCCAAGGAACCATTTCAATGTGGTTATATAGAGAGGAGAGGCTATGCCCCTGCATTTAGGCTTCCATCCTCTCCCTTTAGTCAAGGACTGTGAGAGTTCATAATCCTGTTGCAGTCTACCGAGTTGTTTTCCTCTCTACATTCTCTAATCCACATCCTGTAACTTTGACAGCTGGCATGCCCAGAACATAAGCAGGGGTACACAAAAGTCAGGTTTTGGTGGCAAAGAGTCAGAGAATCAGAGCTGCAAAGGCCCTTGGTAGGGTCTAACTAATCCAACTTCCTTCATTTTGTGAATGAAATAACCAGTGCCCAGGTCATTCGTGTAGTAAGAAACAGCTAGGATATGAGCCCAGATCCTTTCCCTCCAAGGCCAGCAGTGCACCCCAGTGCTTCAAGTTTGAGGGAAGTGGGTATCTTGGAGGAAGAATCATTTCAGGGTTCAAGGAGCCCTGGATCTTTCTATCAAAGGCATGCAGAATGAACACATGGCTCTGAGCTCTCTCTTGCGCTCTCTCTCTCTCATCATTTTTACAGTAAAGGTTTGTTTTAATAGTTTTTAAGAGATTTGGGGGTGTGTTTTTTCTCTTTTTTTAATGTACTAAGCATGTTACCACATGAGCTCAGTGCAATAGTCTGGCTACTAATGAAAGGCAGACATCAAGGGATTGAGGTCTTAATTGCCACCACATGTGGGACTGTTGCTATTGTCTGGCTCTAAAACCAGATGTGACACTAGGGAAATAGATATGGGACAATGAAAGTTCAGAGAAGCTAAGGAAAGGAGAAGAAGGCTAAGGGAATGGAGGCTAGAGCTTCAGCAAGATATGCCAAATGAGGACAGGCTCGCTGGAACAGCTTCTCTGGCTATCGCCATGGCCCAGTCTATTTTGAGAGAGACACTGGCCCTAAGAATCTTAAGCCCAGGCATCTCTGGCACAAATAGGTTGCCAACTATATAATTATTTCTGAGTTTCCAAACCATAAGAAAATAAGCCCCAGAAGCAGGAAGGAAATCCCTGGTAACTAAAGAGAAAGCAACTTGAAGATTTGGTAGTTCAGGGTCTTTTTAATGTTCTCATAGACTGCTTCCAAAGAGAGAAATTGAGTCCGATAAAAGCCTATATCTGTACACAAAACTAGTCTTGGACAGATCCAGGAATAGAGCTCAGATAGCCTGATCCTGCAGTCTTAAAGGGCATCTTTTATTTTTGAAGAGTACACTAAGTACCTTATAGACTGTTCACAAGCTTAGAGGACAAAAAAAAAAAACAACAACTAGCAATAGCTAAAACTTGAGGACTCTTTGGAACAAGAGGTAAAATTGACTAATTTGTGTCAGTTTCTACTCATATGTTGTGGTGGTTATTATTATTACCAAATGAAAGAGTGGCTTAGTTAGGGGCAGTGAATAATGAACATGAATGTATTGTATATAAGTATGTTGTCCTCTGTTGTTCTCTCTCAACATTCCACAAATCTGGATTTTAGTCTGAAATGGAAAAATCAGAATTTTGTCCTGGCAGGAAAATGGACAACCAGCTCAGTTAATGAAATTTTCAAAAGAAAGGGAGAGACAGCATGAGACGGGGGATAGAAACAGAAAACGAGACTTACGGGGAGAGGGGGAGAGAAATAGAGAGAGGAAGGAAGGAAGGAACAAAAGAAGAAAGGAAGGAATGGAGAAAGGAAAGGAAAGCAAAGCAAAGCAAAGGAAGAACAATGAGTAAGGGGAGGGGATAAAGGGAGAAAATAAAGGAGAGTAAAATAATAAAAAGAAAGAAGCAAAGAAGACTCCTGAAAAATCATATTTTCTTACTATACCAGAGAGAGGGAGTAGGAGACAAAAAAAAAAATCACCATGAAGTCTTTCTTTCACTTTTCATCCCTACATGGCTCCAGAGCACCAGAGGAAAGAGTAAGGGGGAAAGCAAGGTCCTTGTGTGAAGATGGGAGGATGCCCATAACAGATGAGTTCCTTCACTTCCTCCTCTCTGAGAAATCCTCTTCCCTAGAGCCTATCCTTTATTTCTCTCCTCATCCCAGGTGTTGAGCTGTGTCAATCCAGACAATGTCAACAGCCCTGAGATCCCAGTGAAGATTCTCAACTGTGATACCATTACCCAGGTCAAAGAGAAGATCCTGGATGCCATCTTCAAGAATGTGCCCTGTTCTCACAGGCCTAAAGCTGCTGATATGGATCTGGGTGAGTGAGCCAATGGATCTGCCTCTCAGGGTAAGGTCCAGGAGAGGAAAGATTACAAAAATGCCTTCTTTCTTGTTGTCTTCCACAAAAATATTCAATCAGAGGTTTTCTGATACAGGGAGGTTGTAGATATGAATTCTAGCTTGGTAAGGAGGATGAATCAAATAGCCATTTCCAACAACAATCTTCTATGACTGTGTTATATGATGAGGAAGAAAAAGGGTTGATATCCAAATTATAGGAGTTTTAAGCTAAATATGACAGCCTAGCCCAATCCAGGTCTTACTTATCTCCATGGTTTGTTTATATATTTTCAAACCCTTACCTCCTATCTTAGTCTCAGTTCTAAGTCAGAAAAGTGGTATGGGTTAGGCAATCAGGATTCAATGACTTACCCAGTGTCACACAGGTAGGAGGGTCTGAGGCCAGATTTGAACCCAAGACCTCTGTCTCCAAGCCTAGTGCCCTATCCTATATGCTATCTAGTTTCCCCATAGTTTATTGAGCATCCTCAGAAATAGGATTGAAAGATACAAGTAATGCAGGAAAACCAAAAAAGGGAGGTTTAGAAGTCTAGGTAGCATGACAGAGGAAATAACATGCTTGGGATAGAATCATGAAGATTGAATTCAAATTCTTCCTCTGAGCCCACATGAACATGAACCTCTGTAAACTTCAGTATCCCCCTCTGTAAAATGGGGGCAACACTTGTAGTGACTACGTCATGGGATTATTAAGAGACTCCAGTATAATAATGTATGGAAAGTGTTATATAAACATAAATCTCTGTATAAATGCCAGTTATTATTAGATTGATGTTTTCCAAATGATGGCCCTAGGCCAATCTGGAGTTGTCTCTCCCTGTCCCTACTCTTTGTCCCTCTCCTTAGTTTTATCTCTACCAACTCTGTGGATGTACCTGAAGGATCTGGGTCAATGAGAATGGACAAGCCAAAAAATGAGAGATGGCAACTTTCAGGGGAGCAACGCTTATATTTTATTTCAAGTGTGTCTATGAATAGATTGCCTCACCTAGCCCTCATCAGCATCGATACCTTATGTGCAAATAATAAAGGATGTGGTCCTCCCCAGTGTTTCGCAGCAAGGAGTGTCCCTGAGGGAAATCCCTGTGAGATTCCCAGTATAGATGGATATCAGGCTTCATGCTGATCTGAGGCAGGAGGCATCAGGGATGGGGAAAGAGGGTGATGTTGGCAAATGAATCACAGAAACAAACAAGAAGCAAGACAGATCCCCAAGGGAAGTCCTTGGACTTCAAGCATGCCTCAACTAAGCTACCCAGTTCAAATGAGTAATTATGCTCTGGGGACCGGAAGACTTGTATTCGAGTTTTGCCTTCAGTGCTAACTAGCTAGAAAACCTTGGGCAAATTTATATAGCTCTGAGAGTCGATTTCTACATCTGCAAAATAGGGACAAACAAATACTTTGCTCTGCCTACTCCAGGGAGGTGTTATGAGACAGCAAACCCAAACATGTTTTTGGAAGCTGCAGAGCATTATACAAATGGACTCTCTTACTGTTCTTCTTCTCTAAGATCATGTGCTCAGAATAAGTTTTACAGTGGCAGAGCCTTTGAGATTATGTGAGGCTTTACTCATAATGGAATACTGGACTAGAGTCAGGAAAACTTGAATTCACATCTGACCTTAGACACTTGTGCTGGACAAATCACTTAACCTACATCTGTCTCTGTTGCTTCAACCATAAAACAAGGATAATATGTCTACCTCCCAGGATTTTTGTGAGGATCAAAAATAATTCATAAAAGCACAGGGGCAGCTAAGTAGCATAGTGGATAGAGAATCAGGCCAAGAGTTGGGAGGACCTCAGTTCAAATCTACCCTCAGACAGGTCCTAGCTATGTGACTGCCTAGCCCTCATTGCTCTTCTGCCTTAGAACTGATACTTAGTATTGAGTCTAAGACATAATTGAAGGTTTTTAAACTAAAAAAGCACTCCGTACAGTGCCAGGCAGATAGTAGGGATTTAATAAATGCTTGTTTCCTTCCTTTCTTCCTTCCCCTCTCATTTATAGATGAGAAATTGAGGCTTAAAATGGTAAAGAAAGAGCCAGTATTAGAGCCTGTGTCATAAGACTTTTAACCCCATTTTCATTATCTCATACTCCCCCCAAAATTCAGGAAAGGAGTATATGCTACCTTTCCACTAACCCATTCTTAATCTTGAAGGATTAAATGAGATGATGTTTGTAGAGTGTCTCCTTAGCACAGTTCCTAGCACACAAATACCACAAAAATGCTCATTCCCTTCCCACCTGCTTCTCTTTTTGAACCTAACCTATGAGTCCATTGTTTTATGGAACTCCTAGGTAAAGAAACTTTCTCTACCAATGTAGATAAATATCCTCTGAAATTTATAATCATAGCTGCTTGAGACCCCTGAGAAGTAAAATGACTTGCTCTGGGTCACAGTTCCTCTATGTGTTATAAGAACAATAGCTAATATTTAATTAATTTAATTAACATTTTAATTTTGAAAGGCGCTTTCTATATAACCTCATGTGATCCTCCAAACAACCTCATAGGTAGGTCCTATTATTTCTCCTAAATTTTAGAGACAGTAGAACAGATGCACAAGAGAGCCCAGTGGAGGGTAGAAAAAAGATGGAATGGAGGAAGTGATGATATGGTGAGTGTCAATATCAGGGTAATGTCACTTCTTCTCCCATCATGCTCTCATTTGGGGTGAGCCAATATGTTCACAGGTATCTGTGTTGGTCAAAGTCTTTGCTACTCTAAGACCCACATGCACTGGGCACCCAAAAGGAATGCCTAGAGATGCCTATCTGAATTGTGTTGGCTGAGCTTAGCTCATCTGCCCTCCCTCCCCCTCATACCCATTCCCTAGGGAAGGGCACTGGGAGCAGACGGTACATGACAAACAACCACACAAACATCAAGATTCTTAAGAAGTTGGCTTCCTTTTAGTTCCCTATCTGTGGAAACTGGAGAGGTGCTGTTTTCTCATCTGCGAAGGATAGAGGGTAACATCCCTAGGTCAAAGGATATCATTTATGAAAGGAGAGACTACCTGATTTGGGTTTATTGGATTTCGATGAATAAGTATTGCTTTTTTCTCCTTCCCATCACCCCCCCATAGGGAAAGAAAAGGAAAAATGAAGTCCTTGTAACAACTTTCCACATATTTGTTGTTGTTCAGTCATTTCAGTCATGCCCAACTCTTCATGACCCCATTAGGGGTTTCCTAAGCAAAGATACTGGACTGTTTTACCTTCTCCTTCTCTAGCTCATTTTTAAAGATAAGGAAACTGAGGCAATCAGGGTTAAGCAATTTGCCTCTGGTCACATAACATACCTAGTATGCATCTGAGGTCAATTTGAACTCAGATCTTCCTGACTCCAGATCCAGGCACTCTATCCACACTACCTCCTAGCTTCCTACATTTGTTTGATTCTTTGTTCCTCACTTCTCTATCAGGAGTTAAGTTTTTTTCATTTTAAAAATTAAGAAACTGAGGCCCCGGGGGAGAAGTGATTTGCCATGGCTCACACCAGTAGCATTTCTTGCTACATCAAAGCTGAGTATAGCCGTGTTACAGCACTAAATTTCCCCATCCCCATAGGAAGTATTATTCTACTGTTGGATGATACCAGCAACACATAAATTCATTAGCAAAAGCATTTAATTAAGATCCAATACAACATAAACAACAAGGAATATAAATAAAGCTGCCAGTCCTGTGTCGACTTAGCTCTGCTTTTTAAATAGCCTTCTTCCTGATAGCACTATGGCGAGGGATCACACAGACCAAGCGTTGTGGGAGACACATTCCAGACATTTTCTCCTACTAAGTAAAACTCTCCCAAGGATTTTGAGAAATTAAGTCCCATGGTCAAGGTCAATCATGGTTGGGACAGAGTTAGGACCAGGACTTAGGTCTCCTGACTCACAGTCTTCTACTCCTTCCATATAGATATGATTATACCAAACTAGAATGTTAAGGAGAAGCAATGTAGGGATGGCATGAGAAGAGTGAGGCAGCTACGAGGCTCAGTGGATAGGGTGCCAGTCCTAGAGAGCTGAGGTCCTGGTTCAAATATGGCCTCAGACACTTCCTAGTTATGTGACCTTGGGCAAGACACTTAATGCCAATTGCCTAGCCCTTATGACTTTTCTGCTTTAGAACCAATACTTAGCATCTATTCTAAGGCAGAAGGTAAAAAAGAAAGAGAAGGAAGAAAAGCAATGTGGGGAAGCTAGGTATGGATAAAACATCAGGCCTAGAGTTGGAAGGCTTGGATTCAAACTTGGCCTCAGGCACTTCCTAGCTGTATGACTTTGGGATAGTCACTTTACCTTGTTGGCCTCAATTTCTTCATCCGTCAAATGAGCTAGAGAAGGAAATGGCAAATCACTCCAATCTCTTTGACAAAAAAAAAAAAATCCAAATGGGGTCATGAAGAATTGAACATAACTGAAATGATTGGGCAGCACCAACCAGATATCCCTCCATCTCTGAATCATGATCCTATGATAAAGGGTAGCTAAGAAAGTGGCAGGTGTGGCAGTAAATTGAATAGTTGCCCAGCCTTGGAATTGTGAGGATGCAAGATCTCCTGAGTCACATTAATGTGTGCTTAGCATACAAACCTTTGTGGGAAGAGCACATGGGAGATGTTTCCTGGACATTTCGGTCCATGCTAGTCACAAGAGACCAAAAATACACTTGGTACTCTCAGGAGAGAGCATTTTGTAGTTAGCATAAATTGTTTCTCCATAGCTCAGCTGAGAGTTTCTGTTTTTCCGTAGGCTGGACTTTCTCTTCCTCTTACCCCCCCCCCCCCCACCTCATACTCCAAGGATAAGGGGAAGAGGAGAGAAAGACAGACAGATAGACACGGGGACGGGGACGGGGGGGGGGGAGGGGAGGAGAGAGAGAGAGAGAGAGAGAGGGAGGGAGGGAGGGAGAGAGGGAGGAAGGGAGGGAGGGAGGGAGGGAGAGAGAAAGAGGGAGGGAGGGAGGTATTTTTTATTTTATTTATTTAGCTTTGGAAAGTTGCTCCTGATTAAAAAGCCTAGGGGCACAAACCTGACAAAGTAGCTTGTTAATGAAAAGATGTAAGGTATTCTCTCTTAAACCATACAGAAGAGAGAAATCAGCATTCTAAGGAGAGGAGCTGCCTTCTGATGCCACCCCAGGGTGGGTCAGCTGAGCTTGAAAGCCATAAGGAAGTCTTCAGTAGATACACTGCTCTTGCTCTTCTGTTGGTTTATTTGGGTTGGGTACGTCATTTGGGGAGAGGGTATTGCTATGTCCTTCCTCCTCCTAGCTTCTCTAACAATACTGAGATTTGATCATGTGACCTAGCTATATCACCATCAGCTCTCATTACTTGTTTCAAAGGGAAAGCTTTAGTGATCCTGTCATGCATGTTACTGAACAAAAACCCATCAGTAAGCCTGGCACATAGTAGGTGCTTAATAAATGCTTATTGATTGATTGATTATATGTAGAAGGTATTTAATAAATGGTAAATGAATGAACTTGGAATTATCAGAACCCAATAATGTGTCACAAAGGAAGAGGGTTGAGGAATGGAGGAGAAAAGGTTGTTAGAATTGGAATTAATATACAGGTGAGCCTCAAACTTCTGAAATTTCACCCTCCTCTATTCCTGACATTTATGAGGTACTCCTTTTTTTAAGTGCTTTTAAGCCTTTAAGTTTTAATAACCTAAAACTGCACTAAAGCTTTTGGAACACTCAAATACCATTGTAGGGGGGTGTAACTATAATTTGTTGTTATTTAATTAATTCAGTCATGTTCAACTCTTCTTGACCCCATTTGGGGTTTTCTTGGCAGAGATAATGGAGTGGTTTTCCATATCCTTCTCCAGTTCATTTTACAGATGAGGAAACGGAGGCAAATTGGGTTAAGAGATTTGCCCAGTTAGAAAGTATCTGAGGCCAGATTTGAACTCATGAGTCTTCCTAATTCTAAGGCCAGCAATCTGCCCACTGTGCCACCAAGTTGGCCTTAACTATAATTAAGCCTGTCCAAAAGTGGAATGAGCTGCCTCCAGAAGGAATGAGTCTAACATCCCTGAAATGCATCAAGAGAAAACCCGCTGACCACTTGTCAGGAACTGCACCAGACACATTTCTGAAGTCTCTTCCAATAACAAGATTCCTTAATTGATTGTCCAACCCCTTCCCTGCCTCTGACTTTGTTGAAGCACATTTTAGGGCTGCCCAAACAGACCTAATCATCTCCTTGCCAGACATGGAAAAGCACCATATTAACAGCTCCCATTAGTATTGTTCTAGGTGAGGTTTCTCATAATAACCATTCAAAGCAGGCAGTGTAAGTATTATTATCCTTATAATTCTGAGATGTAAACTGAGACTCAAAGAGTTTAAATTGCTTGCCCCACCTCATACAGCTGAACCCCATTACCTGCTGAAAAGTGGGAGGGAAGAACTGAGGAGAGGGCATCTGTCCCACTCTTGCTGTGATAGCCCATCCCAGGTTATGTCTCTGATACAGATACCTACCCTTCCATTCAAATACCCTCTGAACATTGCCCCCCATCTGCTGTGCAAGCTTTCAGACCGCCCCCTCTGATTCAGGCATCAACCTCTCAGGGCTCCCAGACACCCAAGGCAACAGTTGCATGACTGAGGCTGGAGAAATCCTCCCCCTAACCACTGTGCCACAGATCATCTCATGGCTATGACAGTTATTGCACTCCAGGATAATAACCTATAAGAGCCTCACCTCTGGCCTTTACAGTCAGGCATAGATGGGTCCTGAGCTGTCCTGAAAATGTTACATTCTCTTTGCCACAAAAGCCAACCCCCTTCCAAATTTCCCCATTACTGTGTCAGAGCCCATCTCCCTTCTAGTCTGCCATAGTAACTCTTCTAGTCTCCTCAGTGTTAGACTCATCCCCTAACTTTCCCTTACTCCATGTATCCAAACAACTGCCCCGTCTTAATGTTTCTACATAAGCCTCATCCCTCGAATACTTTACCACTCACACCTTCTATCATCTGGCAGCAGCACTGCCCAGGACCACCACCTCTCACCTGGACAATGACAATAGTCTTCTAATAGGTCTCTCTCCCTCAAGCCTCTCTCTCTTTCCAATTCATCTTTCTTACAGAGGGTGATTTTCCTAAAGCACAAGTGGTTATTTTGTTTGTTTGTTTCTTAAAGCAAAGATCCAACCCTGTCACTCCCCTGCTCAATAAGCTCCAGTGACTCCCTATTGATTTTAGGATCAACTATGATTTCACCTTTAGCTCATCCTTTTAGATTTCTATTTTTTAGTAAGTCTTACAAAGTATACAATTATTTTATGTATATATAATTTATAAATAAGTAAATATATTTGGTTATAGTATACATTATGTATGAACATACTATATATATAATTTATAAGTTGTAATTATATACTCAGCATATATTATAAAATATATGTATCTAGTTTATTTATAAATACATACATACTCTATAGTATAAAGTATGTGCAATTTATATATAATATGAATATAATTTATATTTATTATATAATAATTTATAAATACACACTATCATATATTAAATTACATGTAATTTTATATGTATATAATTTATAAACACATACCTATAGTATATATAAAATTACATATAATTTACATATATGTGAATAATTTCTAAAATGCACATGCATTTATATTATTTATATATTTATGTTATATATTATATACTATTTATATATTTATTTGTATATTATTTATAAATGTTACATGTAATCATAAATAATATAACATAACTATATAATTTATAAATGAGTATATTATATACTCTAATATGATATATTACACATATAATAATGTATATATATCTATATGATTTATAAAAAGTAAACATATGCCTTATAACAGATACTATACATTATATAATGAATATGTATCATATGCATATAATTTATAATTACTATATAATTAGTAAATAAGTAAATATATACTCTAGCATATATTATATTACAAAATATGTTTATGTAACATAACTTATAGATAAGTAAATATATACTATTATATGTTACAAATAACATATTTACATGTCATGTGTATATAATTTATGAATAAATATATTCTATATAGTGTATACTATATTATATGCTATAAATTACACTCACAAATAATAATTGTGTACTTCCTAAAACTTGGACACTCACTAGCTCCATGACTTGTGGCCCCTTCCTTCTAAGAGCTGCACGTTCCCTCTCCATTTATCTAGAACAAAGTCTCAGGTGCATCCCTCTGTGGGGGTTAGCATGGGGCAGAGACCTCTGGGTCTCACTGCAGGGTTCAGATCTCTGCCACAAGCACAGGGCCAGCCAGTGGACAGAGGGAGCGCCCATGGGGTCCTGGAGTGCTCTCCTGAGCCACATCAGCGTGGTTACAGACTTTGAAGAAATTCTCCAGCCTCTGCTTTTTTTTCCTTCTTCTTCTTCTTTTTGTGGCTGTATTTGTGGCGGTGACCTCCAGAGATTCCTCAAATTCAATGCAAATGCTTTATCAATAGCCCCGGGAACTTCCTTCTCTCTGTCTGGCCGCAGAAGTCGCTCTGAAAGGGTATATTTTTTAAAATAAGTAATTCTTGTATGCAATAAAAAGATACACTATCTTCTGAGTGAAATATAAAGAGTTCACAGCAGCTGTCTCCCAGTTTGCATTTACCAGGGCTCCTGATGGGGAGAACAGATAAAGATAATGGGATTTTTTTTTAATTTCACCTCTCTCTCTCCCTGGAAGGTGGAAGTGTAACAAATTGGATTGTGAGTGTGTCTGTCCTTTGTGCTCAGAGCCAGGAGCAGGGCGCCAGGAGGCTGGGCAGCCAGGAGCAGCAGAGGCCAATGCTAGCAATTTTCATTTAGTGCCATGCATATGAATGCCGGGGTCACCTTCCTTCCTTTTCCAAAGCATCCCCCCATTTTCTCTTTTAACTCTTCCCTGACCTAACACAGGTAGGTCTGGGCCCCTCTCCAGGGGATGGGGAGGAAAGTCATTGCCATTAATCTCTAGGAACACAGTTTTGTCCTGTGTGAGGTTGTAGCATGTTTAGCAGCTAATCAAGATTTTAAGAACACATTATGCTACCCAATTTAAGAATTAAAATATATATATATTTCAATTTGATGATTTTCAACTTGGAGGAGGCAAGACGGGGTATTGGATAGAGAGCTAGCTTCAGAATCAGGAAGGCCTAGGTTCACAGAGCGTCTGAAACAAATTGAGCCTGAGACCCTGGGCAAGTCACTTAACCTGGGACTAGCCTTCAAGAAGTGAAATTACATAGCACATTCAAACCTGCATTTGAAGAGGGAGTTTCCTTGCCAGGAGTTTGTCTATCCTTCAAAACATATATTTGTTTAAAAAAGCAAACTGTGGGGAACTCACTTTTACAATCAGATGATCCCATTTGGTTTCTAAATAATTTTTTTAAACCTTTACTTTCTAGTAACAAGTCTAACAGAAGGGCAAGGAGTAGGCAATTGGGATTAAGTGATTTACCCAGGGTCGCTTAGCTGGGTAGTGTCTGAGACCAGATTTGAAAATCCAGGACCTCCCATTGCCAAGCCTGACTCTCTTTCTGCTGAGCCATCTAGCTGCTCCCACCAGTAACTGAATGAAATGGAGTTCACAGCTTCCTTTATACTCTCAAGTTTGTGGCTTTCATTCGTTATCATCCAAAATAAATCAACCAATCAGGGTTAATGTGAGTCAGGAGTCAGAATAACCCAGCCCCTGAGTTCTGCTTCTGACCCATAGGGTAGGATTTTGGACAAGACATTTAACTTCTTAGTGACTCTAAGCAATTCATTTAGATTGTTACCTTTGAAGTGCTAGGCTGCTTCAGTGAAGGGAATTTCCATACAGAGAGTTCCCTATATTAGCAAAATGATAATCCAGATCAATAGATGAATGGACAGACAGAAGTGCCTTACATTAGTGAAATGGCAACTCCAGGGAGAAGAGAGAAAATCATCTCTATTTTCCTGCCTATGTCTAAAATAATAGTTATTCATAATGTCACCCACTCTTCTTGTTGTTTCAATTGTCATACTTTCTGTGAATACATTTAGACTTTTCTTGGCAAAGATCCTGGAGTGCTTGGCCATTTCCTTCTCTGGCTTATTTTATAGATGAGGAAACTGAAGCCAACAGAGTTAAGTGATTTGCCCAGGGTCACACAGCTAGGAAGTATCAGAGGTCACATTTAAATTCATGTCTCCCTGATTCCAACCCTAGTGCTCTATCCTCTGCACCACCTAGCTGATATCTTTATAAGTGGATACAATTGATTAGATGACCTTAAGTTATACCAGCAATAGGGTTCCTGGGCTCTCCAGAGTCACCTCCTCAGAAAGCAATGTTATATGAGAACTTTTCTCTTTCCCTTCCTTCCCTTCCCTTCCCTTCCCTTCCCTTCCCTTCCCTTCCCTTCCCTTCCCTTCCCTTCCCTTCCCTTCCCTTCCCTTCCCTTCCCTTCCCTTCCCTTCCCTTCCCTTCCCTTCCCTTCCCTTCCCTTCCCTTCCCTTCCCTTCCCTTCCCTTCCCTTCCCTTCCCTTCCCTTCCCTTCCCTTCCCTTCCCTTCCCTTCCCTTCCCTTCCCTTCCCTTCCCTTCCCTTCCCTTCCCTTCCCTTCCCTTCCCTTCCCTTCCCTTCCCTTCCCTTCCCTTCCCTTCCCTTCCCTTCCTTCCCTTCCCTTCCCTTCCCTTCCCTTCCCTTCCCTTCCCTTCCCTTCCCTTCCCTTCCCTTCCCTTCCCTTCCCTTCCCTTCCCTTCCCTTCCCTTCCCTTCCCTTCCCTTCCTTCCCTTCCCTTCCCTTCCCTTCCCTTCCCTTCCCTTCCCTTCCCTTCCCTTCCCTTCCCTTCCCTTCCCTTCCCTTCCCTTCCCTTCCCTTCCCTTCCCTTCCCTTCCCTTCCCTTCCCTTCCCTTCCCTTCCCTTCCCTTCCCTTCCCTTCCCTTCCCTTCCCTTCCCTTCCCTTCCCTTCCCTTCCCTTCCCTTCCCTTCCCTTCCCTTCCCTTCCCTTCCCTTCCCTTCCTTCCCTTCCCTTCCCTTCCCTTCCCTTCCCTTCCCTTCCCTTCCCTTCCCTTCCCTTCCCTTCCCTTCCCTTCCCTTCCCTTCCCTTCCCTTCCCTTCCCTTCCCTTCCCTTCCCTTCCCTTCCCTTCCCTTCCCTTCCCTTCCCTTCCCTTCCCTTCCCTTCCCTTCCCTTCCCTTCCCTTCCCTTCCCTTCCCTTCCCTTCCCTTCCCTTCCCTTCCCTTCCCTTCCCTTCCCTTCCCTTCCCTTCCCTTCCCTTCCCTTCCCTTCCCTTCCCTTCCCTTCCCTTCCCTTCCCTTCCCTTCCCTTCCCTTCCCTTCCCTTCCCTTCCCTTCCCTTCCCTTCCCTTCCCTTCCCTTCCCTTCCCTTCCCTTCCCTTCCCTTCCCTTCCCTTCCCTTCCCTTCCCTTCCCTTCCCTTCCCTTCCCTTCCCTTCCCTTCCCTTCCCTTCCCTTCCCTTCCCTTCCCTTCCCTTCCCTTCCCTTCCCTTCCCTTCCCTTCCCTTCCCTTCCCTTCCCTTCCCTTCCCTTCCCTTCCCTTCCCTTCCCTTCCCTTCCCTTCCCTTCCCTTCCCTTCCCTTCCCTTCCCTTCCCTTCCCTTCCCTTCCCTTCCCTTCCCTTCCCTTCCCTTCCCTTCCCTTCCCTTCCCTTCCCTTCCCTTCCCTTCCCTTCCCTTCCCTTCCCTTCCCTTCCCTTCCCTTCCCTTCATTCCTTCCCTTCCCTTCCCTTCCCTTCCCTTCCCTTCCCTTCCCTTCCCTTCCCTTCCCTTCCCTTCCCTTCCCTTCCCTTCCCTTCCCTTCCCTTCCCTTCCCTTCCCTTCCCTTCCCTTCCCTTCCCTTCCCTTCCCTTCCCTTCCCTTCCCTTCCCTTCCCTTCCCTTCCCTTCCCTTCCCTTCCCTTCCCTTCCCTTCCCTTCCCTTCCCTTCCCTTCCCTTCCCTTCCCTTCCCTTCCCTTCCCTTCCCTTCCCTTCCCTTCCCTTCCCTTCCCTTCCCTTCCCTTCCCTTCCCTTCCCTTCCCTTCCCTTCCCTTCCCTTCCCTTCCCTTCCCTTCCCTTCCCTTCCCTTCCCTTCCCTTCCCTTCCCTTCCCTTCCCTTCCCTTCCCTTCCCTTCCCTTCCCTTCCCTTCCCTTCCCTTCCCTTCCCTTCTCTTACTTTTTTTGACTTCACATTGCCTTCCTTTTTGAAAAATGGTCTCTTCTAAAGGTCAGCATGCACTCTCCACTGCCAATAATTAAAGAAGACTTCTTGGAATGAGTAGGATTTAGGATAATAGATCCTAAAGAAATGAGGAGGGAAGTCACTTGGGGAATTAGAAGGGGACTATTGTTCCAAAGGGTCAGGAAAAGGTTCCCCTTAATGGAAATAGAAATGGAGGTGGCCTACAAATCCAGGGGGAGGTTGGGTATGAAGTAGAAGATGGATTGTCTAACACTTTAGTAGCCACTGGAGTGGATACCATAATCATCTAGACCAATGTTGTTCTAAGGTTCAAATTTCTCCCCAGAGATTTTCTTAGAATCATAGTTGAAAGAGGTCATTTGAGTCTACTCAATTTCCCTCACTCTACCAATAAGGAAACTGAGGCCTCCAGCTGAAGTGATGTGCCAGAGGGCACACAAGTGGTATGTGTCAAGGTAGGATTTGAGCCTAGGTATTCTGACTCCAAATCCAATGTTCTTTCTATAGTTCTACAGCCCCTTTCATCTATTCTGAATGGCACAGGTGCCACCATCATCATGGCAATAACAAGAAAAATAATTCACATCTGGAAATGCTTTAAAGTTTATAAAATACTTCCTTTACAAGAACCCCATAAAGTGGGTAACATGTCAAGAGCCTTGTTTTGTCTCAGAGAAAGTAAATGTGTTACCAAAGGTCCCATGGCTAACAGAGGTCTGAGTCAGGATTCAAATCTAAACTAGATAACTAGATAGGTAGGCAGACAGAGAGATAGACAGACAGACAGACAGACAGACAGACAGACAGACAGACAGATAGATAGATAGATAGATAGATAGATAGATAGATAGATAGATAGATAGATGGATGGATGGAGAGAGAGAGAGAAAGAGAGAGAGAGAGAGAGAGAGAGAGAGAGAGAGAGAGAGAGAGAGAGAGAGAGAGAGAGAGAGAGAGAGCGCATTGATCCAAAAACTAGGAATACAAATACAAGTAATCATAATAGTGCCTGCCCTCAAGAAGCTTACATTCAGATAGAGAAAGACTGAAGAGAAAGGAAGGAGAACTGTTTGTCCAGGCAGCATAGTGAGGAGAAAGTTGTGAAGTGACAAAGAAGCCTGGACCTTAGCAAAATAAGGGAAAAACTCACATACCAGAGTTAGGAACTCAAGTCTTTAGCTCCATCCTTTTCCACACTGTTGGACAGCCAGTAGAGATTCCCCCACCTAATAAGAACAGGTCCTCTCAGATAACCTGCAAAGAGAGCTTCAGGGGAGGTCATTCCTGTTTCCTAATAATTGATGCCGTGGGTCATCTCTGAGCTGATTGCCTATGTCCCACATGGGTCTTGGCAGCATTTTCCAGGCTATCACAACAGCATCCCTGAGGCTTCAGAAGAAGCCCTTGAGGAATGACATTTTCCTGGGTGACATTGACCAAGCTGCCTCTCTGCCCCTAAGCAAATGCACCAGGGTTTTCTCACATGGCAGAACCAGAAGAGAAGGGATCTTTATTTTAGTTTTAGCCACAGAATCAGAGGGAGCTCATTTGGTAAAGGGAGCACTGGACTGGGAATTGGGGGACCTGGGTTCTATTTATTATCATTACTGTTATGATAATTAAGCATATGTTGAACACCAACAACACACGGAGCATAAAATTAGACACAGTCCTTGCCTAAGGGCCCCATAAGGCTAATTAAACAAGCTACACACATGCAGAGAGAGAGAGAGAGAGAGAGAGAGAGAGAGAGAGAGAGGGGGGGGGGGGAGACATGGAGAGAGGGAGGGAGGGAGGATGTGCTGTCCTTCAGCTCTGAAGACAATGCTGCTGCCCTATTATCACTCTACAACTCATTTTTCCACTTTGCACAAAGCCACCCACACTCCTTTTCTTGCCACCCCCAATACACCCCTGCAACACATGTCCGGTAATGCCTTTGACCTTCTCTCTGCAACCATATGGCCCAAAGGTTGTCAGCAGTGATTCAGAGGAGTAAACAAAGTTTCTTTCTTCCTGCTCTGTCAGAGTGTATAATGGCTTGATCATAGATCTCCCATAAAGCCATCATTAACAATGAGAATTACTGGAAAAAGGAGATGGGTTAGTCTGAGCAGAGAAGGCAGATGAATAGCTCCTGCACATCATCCACTGGCATTCACAAAATATTAAAAGAATAAGAGACTGGTTGGCCTTTGGGTAGATCTTTGAAGGAAGATTTATGGAAAGGGGCAACTAGGTATCTCAGTCTAGAGAAAGCCAGGCCTGGAGACGGAAAGTCCTGGGTTCAAATTTGATATATACTTCCTAACTATGTGACCCTGGGTAAATCACTTAGCCCCATTTGCTGCTCTTCTGCTTTGGAACTGATCCTTAGCATTGATTCTAAGACAGAAGGCAAGGCTTAAATTAAAAGCATGGGAAGGTAATAAGAGATAGCATAGAGCAATAGAGAGAATCTGGGAGCTATATGAATGTTAATCAAATCCTTGGAGACTAGTGCTGGCTATTATCCTCTGACCCTTGGTAGCATTGGTTTAGAGCAAGAATGTAATCTCAGAGGTCATATGGCCCAATCCCCTCATTTTGCAGACAAGGAAACCGAGGCACAGAGAGACTAAGTGACATACCCAAAGTCATTTAGCTTATCTAGTGTTGGAGGTGGGATTGGAATCCAGGTCCTATGACTCCTTATCCAATTCAGTTTCTACTTCTCTCCATGCCTCCATTCCCACTAAATTTTCTTGTTGGAAACAAAATACAGGTCAGGATGGACCAAAAGACTGACCTAGACTGACTCATCTCATAACTGCTGTCTGTGATCACAACTGAGCACTGACTCATCCTCCTCTGTCTCCTCATTGCCTGCCCTAGGCATTCATTTTTCACTCATATCTCACTTGCTCAATCTGAACATCTCCTGTTCATTTAAAGAAATTAGTTGCCCATTTCACCAGCAAGATTTTATTTTTTTCAAAGTGCCAAGTACTAAGACCCAAAGAATAATCCACATTTCCCCAGACTCAAGGAAGAGTTCCTGCTTGGGCTTGGTCCTATGCTCTACAACCTGGTCCCATGTGGCATAAGCATTGGGATAGGAGGAATTAGTGTTTAGGAGAGTGAACAAAGGAATGACCATCATATTGACTCTGAAGAATAAGGAAAATATGGTTGTAGTTGATTCATCCACTAACTTGCTCTGTGACCTTGGACCAGTCATTTTATTCTCTCTGGGCCTCTCAATTTCCTTGCTTGTAAATTGAAGGAATTGAACCAGATGATTGTTGAAAATCCTTACATTATATTTAATGACTCCACCTTTTCCCATACCTTGCCTCAGTTTCCCCGTGGTAAAAGAGAAAGACTCATTCCTTTTTATGGAAAGAGAAAATTCTACCCACTTCACTCCAGAGAGAGTCAGTGAGAGAACTTTAATCTACTTCTAAAGCAAATACCAGGTATTGTTACTGAGTACCTGGGATAATTGTCCTGTGGGTGAGTCTGTAGCTGGTTAGCATCACTGGTTAGAACACCTGCTTCCTAGACCAAGGTTATTGGTCTGATTCTCCTACTAAGGAATTTAGGTCATCTCTCTTCTACAGGCTGCACTCCTAATTCTACCTATCTGACTGCACACCTTGGGTTACAAGGTCTAGAAGGATAGGCAGTTTTAATGTAAATCCATCCCCAATACTGGAGGGGGGAAATTATCACCTCTCCTTTGATCTACAGTACTATTTTAATATACAAAAGTTATCTCATCAGCCATTACAATCTTAAGGTGAACAACTTAGCATTATGTGCCCTTTTTCAGAAAAGGAATTAGATACAGTTGAAGGATTCCTATTTACTTAGCATTTTAGCAGGACAAACAGGATTAGAACTCAGTGCTCAAGAATCATTACACATGGCTTCTTAGTCCACCAATCCATATGGACTCGCTCCAAGTCCTGCTGAGATTTGCTGTCATTACATTGATCAGGCAGAGAAGGGGCAGCTGCCCACCTAGAAGGAGTTCCCCCTTGCCTGGCACTTTCCCTATCTAACTACAGCCAGCCCTGTTACCATTTTAATGGAAGGTAAATGAGCTTCCAACAGTGTTGGGCTCCAGCCATAAAACAGCCCAACCATGCTCTCATCATCTCAGGCCACTGAATAGAGTATCAGAGACTCAGGCCA
The DNA here is from genome assembly GCF_027887165.1 of Monodelphis domestica. NCBI lineage: Eukaryota > Metazoa > Chordata > Mammalia > Didelphimorphia > Didelphidae > Monodelphis > Monodelphis domestica. The sequence goes on along the minus strand of NC_077231.1, from coordinate 204,514,634 downwards.
TGGTTCCTCCCATCCCTTCCCATGGACAAGAGCCAAATTCGTCTCTCAGGCCCCTGGGCATATGTTCCAGGAGTATCCTTTGGGTTTTCACCATGCTTTTCTGAAAGGAACCCTTCCACTCTGGAACTCTCCTCTGCCCCAGACTCCGCCAAATCAAAGAATGTCACACATTAGAGCTGGGAAGTGTCTTACACAAAGGTGTCAAACTCGCGGTCCACAATACTCTGAAGTGCTGGGAACCAGATTGAAACATAATTGGAAAATATTTAACAGAATAAATAAAAACAATAAAACCTGATAATGTTAATAATGTGTGTGTCAAATCAATGTGAGGCCACAGGAATCCATTTCTATTTGGGTTTGACACGAATGGCCTTAGAGTTCATAGACGTAGAAGCAGAGGGCATCTTAGAGGTCGCCTAGTCAACCCCTTCATTTTCCAGATGGCAAAACTAAGATACCAAGAAGTGGTGTGAGTCAGACAAGGCGTAAGTGGCACACCTGTATGTAGTCCAGATTTCCTGGTCACTATACTACAGTATCTCTTAACATTCTTGACGTCTTCATGTCTTTTCAGTCAAGTGATAGCCATTAAGAGGGTAGATTTTCTTTTTTCATGGCAATGTCATATGAGAGGTTCTGGGAATGAGGCTGACATTCTCATTATAGCCCCAATTGCCCTTGCTATAACATTCATGGTCAATGTGGGGCTGAGTGCTTCTTCCTTTCTACAGTTATCATCATCTATCTTTCTATCATTATCATGCCATCAGATCATCCCATTGTTGTTTTATTTTGTTAAGATACTGGTAACCAGCTGCCTCAGTAGAGCTAATTCTCCTCCCTTTCCCTCTCATACCAACTGACCTGCAGCCCTAATGACCGCAATCAATTCCAACAGCTTTACCATCCACAAGGCTAAATGATGAGTGGTCCCTAAAGGCCTATTGAGGCTCCTCATCCAGTCCATTGAGCATGGATGTCATCTTTATATTTTCATTATTATAGCCATCACTGAGCTCAAAAGTGAATGGCAAAAAGGCACCACAGAATGGGAATTGGAGAGAGGAGGATGTAGGAGACATGAAATTTAATTGCAAATATACCATGGGAAAGTCACTTCCCTTCCTTTTCGGAGTTAACCAATATGTACAGTGGGGATGGCAATCCTGGCTATTCACCCTCAAGTTCAGAATGTATTTTTGAGAGATACAAGAATGAATAAAATGTGACCTCAGGCCTCAAGGAACCTGTATTCTAGTGATTGGGATACACAAGTAATCACAACATTAAATAGAATATGGGAGGTGCATAAATAAAGGCTGTGAAGCTGCCAAGGAGAGAGAAAAAAATGACTTTTTTAAACCCTTACCTCCTGTCTAAGATTCAATACTAAGTATTGGTTCCAAATCAGAATAGTAATAAGGACAAGGCTATTGGGGTTAAATGACTTGCCCAGGGTCACACAACTAGGAAATGTCCACTAAGCTGCTCCAAGACAAATGACTTTTGACTGAGGTGACAGAGGAGGGTTTCCCGAAGACCTTGGGGCCTCAAAGGTAGGTCTGGAGTGCTGGATTGGTTTCCATTTCTAATGAGCAAAGGCACTGGAAAGTATACATATTGGGAACACAGTAGCTCTAAAGAAAGGTAGATTGGAATCTGATTCCTGAGGACCTTGAATACCAGGCTCTCCAAAATCTAGACTCCTCAGTGTAGGCTTTACTTAGTCAAGACTTTGGAACAATGGAATAAAATGATCAGATCTATCTATGAGGAAAATCAATCTGGCAGTAACATAGGATGGAGACAGGACAGGGAGGCTCAGAAGGAAATCATTGCAATAGTCCAGGCAAGAGATAGCGAGAATCTAGATTAATATTAATGGAAATGCAATTAAATTAGTTCAATAAATATGTATGGTATTTGCTATATGCAGAAATTTGTGATAGACATTTTGGGGGAATAAACAAATAAAATGAGATCCCTGCCTTCACAGAGCCTGTAATATAGTTGGGATAATATGATGGAAGAAGAATAACAACAAAAACAATATAGAGAGCATTTATACAGTGTTTTAAGGATCATGAAATGCTTTACAAATATTATCTCATTTGATCCTCACAACAATCCTGAGAGATAAATGCTATTGTTACCTCCATTTTAAAGACAGGGTAACTGAGGTGGTGATTTTAAGTCACTTGCTCAGAATCACACAGCTAATATGTGCTTGAGGTCACATTTGAATTCTGGTCTTCCTGACACCAAGTCCAGTATTGTCTGCTACCTTACACACCAGCCCCACCTCCTCTTTTTCTTTTTCTTTTTTCCTTCCTCCCTCCCTCCATAGTTCCTCCTTCCTTCCTTCATTTCTTCCTTTCTTCCTTCCAACCTCCCTCCTTCCCTCCATCCCTTCTTTCCTTCCTTCCTCCCTCCATTCCTTCCTTCCTTTTTCTCTCTCTCATTTATTATGTATGTGTACATATGTGTGTAACTACTTTCTTCTTGTGTATTTATATTTTTCAGTAAATGTAAAAAATAAAAAATAAATGACTGCTTTGTATTCCAAATAATAGAACTTGCATTTCTATAATACTTGCAGGCTTACAAGCACTTTCTTCACAAGTGTATGATGTAACGCCAGTGTTATTCGATTTAAAGCTGAGAGCCTGAGGCTTAGGGAAGTTGTCTGACTTTCTCAGGCTCACAGTGAGGACATGAAAACTCCAGGAGTTTTAAGGCTAGGTTTTCTGAGTCTCAGTCTAGTGACCTTTCCACAATAACTATTTATTGTTTAGTTACTTTTTAAGTCATGTCCAATTCTTCATGACTCCATTAGGGATTTTCTTGGCAAAGCTACTGGAGCAGTTTGTCATTTCCTTCTCCAGTTCATTTAACAGATGAAGAAATTGAGGTCAATTGGGTTAAATGACTTGCCCAGGGTCACATAGCTAATAAATGTCTGAGATCAGATTTGAACTTAGGAAGATGAGTCTTCCTGACTCCAGGCCTAGTACTCTATCTGCTGCACCATCTAGCTGGCTGAAAGATAAACTCAGGGCATTCCATTAAAAGGCAGTGTAGTACAATAGGAAGTTTGTTGGCTGGGCTTGGAATTAGAGGAACTGGGTTTGAATTCCAGCTATTAGCTGCCTGGGTGACTCTGTACAAGTCATTGAAGGCTTTCCTCAGTCATTGGTTCCTTCCAGTTCTATATCCTATGACTGAAGTTTTGAGCCTGGGTGACTAGGAGAGTGATAGTGTCATCAGCAAAAATAGGGAAGGAGAGGATGGCTGGAAGCCAGTTTGAAATACAAGTCTGGAGCTTGGGGCCAGGTTGTGGATCTTAAGTATTGTCAACACAGCGGTAATAGAAGGCAGGGAGGTGTTGGGAGAGGAACCCTATAAATACCCCAAATGTGACAACTGTAGCCCAAGGCAGGGCACAGTAGAATATCCACATCCCTGCTTTGACACGAGGGAAAATGAGGCTGTGAATCAGGGAATGGATCCCTTGGAGCCATGGACTGAATCCATAATAGCACCAGGATTCATCACTTCTGAGTCATTATTTCCATTACCATAATGCACTCTGAAAAACACCTTGCTTCTTCCAAAGTCTGAAAGAAGCTGCCTTGACTTAGGAATAGGGTAGGAACTTGTAGGTCTGGAAGCCACATTTCTCTGGACATTTGACTAGAATGTGTATTGTACTTGGATTTAGGAGGTTATTCTGATGCGTGCCTCTGTGTATGTGTGTGTGTGTGCACGCGTGCACACATGCACAATCTTCGGTGGTTTTTATCCATCTGGGTAACACATGGATTTCCAAGTGCTTTTGGTCAGAGACTGGAATGCACATATCTATGTCTCCAAATGGACTGTACCTTGCATACTTGCAGATGTCTCTGGCATGTAGCTCATGGATATACTTGTGGTTTTCTGTGTGTGATTCATCAGTGTAGGTGTTTGTGCAGATAATGTGACTATGGGGATGCAGATGCCAGCGTCACATCATAATAATGTGCTGGGTTTCATACCTAAAGGTAACAATTCTGACTCATTACCAATAACACATGCAGATGGAGCTTTCCTCCCAAAAGGGAGAATGTGTCATGCAGATCTAGCCACAGTTCCCTCACCCAGTATCATTTGTGGCCAAAGGCATCCCTGCCAGGGTTAGTTATGGATGCAGGTGATGAAACTAACCAATTATAGACTGCCACTTACTTGAATGAAGAGATAACACAGCTCTTCTACTTACTACCTGTGTGACATTGTCACACTTTAATCCTCTCAGTTTCCCTCCCTGTAAAATGAGGGAGAAGGACAGCTAGGTGGCACAGTGGATAGAGCCCTGAGGTCAAATCTGGCCTCCCACCTTTACTAGTTGTGTGACCATGGACAACCCACTTAACTCTGTTGGCCTCAGTTTCCTTGTCTGTAAAATGAGCTAGAAAAGGAAATTATAAACCACTCTACGTATCTTTGCCAAGAAAACTTCAAATGGGGTCACCAAGAGATAGACACAACTGAAAAAAATGAAGGAGATAGACTGGGTGCTCTCTAAGATGACTTCTAGCTCAAAATCTATGTTATTATAAATCAATCAATATCAATCAAGTATTAATTTAATACCTGCTGTGTTCCAGGTGTTAATGTTATTGTGTTAGTCTCTAGAGATACAAAAAAACCAACATAGTCCTGTCCTCCACAAGCTCAATCTAACCAGAAAAGACACCAGGTTCATATAAAATACACAGATTAAAAGTTATTGGAGTGGGTGGTAGAAAAGAAGAAGAAGGTACTAACAGCTGAAAAGATCAGGAAAATATTCTTGTAGAATACTATGCTTGACTCCTATGAGCCCCAAAGAAAACCATGAGCTCTGTGAAAATGAGGTAAGGAAGAAATACTTTATAAAGATATAGAGGCAAAAGATGGAGTTTCATGCATGAGGAAAAGCAGGAATACCAGTATAGCCAAGCCAAAGTGTGTGTAGAACCTAGTCATGTTCAGTGAAGCACAAAGAAAATAAAGAATTAAGCAGGGAACATTTATTAAATACCTACCATAGGCCACCTACTGTCCTAAATATTGGGCATTCAAAGAAAAAATTCCCTGCCTTCAAGAAACTTATAATCAATGATTTTCTAAATTGCAGATAGACAGACAGACAGATAGATAGATAGATAGATAGATAGATAGATAGATAAAAAGATGGATAGATGAATGAATGGATAGATGAAAAAGTGGATAAATAGATCAATCAATAGATGAATAAATGCATAGACAGATGAACTAATAAATTGATGAACAAAGGGATAGATAGATAAATACACAGACAAATGGATGAATGGATAAATAGATGTCTGAAACAAAACTTTAAAAGCAGAATGTAAAATATAAGGCACAAGCTTGGTCCCAAAGATATGAGAAGACATTACCCCATATTTCTTTGCAAAAAAAGAGGTCCACAGATGTAGAACATTGGATGTAATATCAGATTTTTTTCAATATACTGATTGGTTTTTTAGAATTTCTTTTAAAAAATCATTTGTAACAATGTATGCTTGTATGGGAAGGGAGACAGAGGAAGATATAGGACATCCAAGGAATGTAAAAACAAAAGAGATCAATAAAAACCTATCATTTAAAAAAATAAATGTGTTTGAAGTCAGACTGGTAATTGATGCTAGAGCCAGAACTCAAGCCCATTTCTCCAAACTCTAAGTCAATGTCCTTTCCATCTGGTCCCCTAGCTATGACAGGAACTGTGAGGGATTAGGACATATGGATGCTTATGCCAACAGTGTTAGTGCTGTTCATATAACTGTCAGTAATGTGCTAGGGTTGGTGTGTGCATGTGAGTTCTCAGACTCTCAACATTATGTACCTCAGAAGCCCTTGAAACACTATGCTTCTCTTCAACAGAATGGCGACAAGGAAGTGGGGCTAGGATGATCCTACAAGATGAAGACATCACCACCAAGATTGAAAATGATTGGAAGAGACTAAACACATTGGCCCATTACCAGGTAAGGAAGAAGAGACTCTTTGGCACTACAGGCAGCGCATCAGTCTTGCAAGCTGAAGGTCCTGAGTTCGATCCTTGGAAGGAGGGTGTGATATACTGGGAAAAGGCTTCTGGAGACAAGAGTCACTCAACTTTGGATGGGGATTACCTCCCACCTGAAGTGGATGTTTATTGTCTGGCAAAGTGGGACCTTCCCTCAGGGGGAAATTTTCTCTTATGACAAGATCAAAACCCGGGGTTTCTACCTCCCAACTAAATAAACTGGGGATTTCTAGATTTCCATGTTGATACAATTGTCATGTCCAAGATACCTCACATATTAGATAGAACTTCTCCTGGTCTTGAGATGCAAACCCTTAATGCTAGTATTCTCTCTTAGTGCCTGTGAGGGTGTTCTGGCCAAAAACAAACAAACAAACAAAAAAGGCCAATGGGCCAAGAATTAGGCCCTGGATTTCCTGCAGAGCATGGACTGGGAGCCTGGAAAGAAGACAAAGGGTAGAAGTCAAAGGGTAGATTGGATCTGGCCATTTTTTGGCAAAAGTGATTATCCGTATTGAGGTATAGTGACAAAAGATGCTAGAGCAGGGTACTAATCTTAGATGGCATGAGAAGTGAGTGGCAAACTTAGTAGTCCTAGCTTAGCACTTTATCTTTTGTTTAAAATCCAGAGCTCTCTCTTAGAAAGGGTAAATCTCAGCAATTCCTAAACAAATCAAAAATTCTCTGAACAAATCAAAAATTCTGATTTCATTGGACATAGATTTAAAAGTGTGTCTGTGTGTGTGTGGGGGGGGGGAGCATTAGAGGCCTTGTAGTCCAATACATTCATTTTATAGTTGAGAAAACAAGTTCAGAAACTTTTAAACGACTTGCCCAAGGTCACACAGGTCCTCTGACTCCAAATCCAGCACATCATTCAGTATGTCAGAGGCATAAGGATCTTTGAGTCCATCTTGCTTAATCCTTAATTAAAGAGGCAGAAACAAACTCAAGACATACAGAAAGTAAGTAGCAGAGTCAGGACTCAGCCCAAATTTTCTAAGTCCAAAGTCTAGTGCTCTTTCCATGATGCCATATTGCTCCCAAAATCCATTGCAAGGGGATCTTTATCTGAATTTGAGAGAGGCAATAAGGTGGAATAGAAAAATAAGTGGTTTAGGGGTCTAAGGACCAGGATTCCAATCCCAGTTCTTCCATTTACCAACTGTGTGACCTTGGCAAGTCATAACCTCTCAGAGCCTCTGTTATGCCCTCATCTGTAAAATAAAGGGGATTGGACTAGAGGAGCCCCGAGGGCTTGACTTCACCCCTCCACAATGCAGTGCAAAAACAAGAAAAATGCACCTTCTTTAAAGTCCTTTCCAATTCTATTGCCTACGACCCCAGTCAACCCTGTGTCATGGAGTAGCCAAGGGACATTCTATGCCTGACTCATTGGAGACCTTTCCCCTCTAGGTACCAGATGGCTCTGTAGTGGCTTTAGTCTCCAAGCAAGTCACAGCCTATAATGCAGTGAATAACTCCACTGTCTCGAGGACATCAGCAAGCAAATACGGTAAGGGTTTGTCGTCCCAGGAGGTGAGACTGTTGCCCTGAGCAGGTGCTGTCATGAAGACAGCATGGCAGATCCAAGGTGTCCAGGACCAGAGGGCTCCAGCTGAGCCATTCAGCCTGACTCCTGAGAAACAAGAGCATAATTAGTGGGTGTAGCTCCGAACACTTACAGGGAGGCAGGCAAGAGAACTGGCAACGACTTCTATCCAGGACAGCATAGAGTAATCACGAGTGGAGCCAGACAAAGAGTGGAAATGTTAAAGAGGGGAGAGGGAGGAGTGATGGGAGGAAGAACAATGGGAGTTTGGAGCCCTCCACTTTTTGTTAAGGGATCCAAGCAATTCTTCTTAAGGCATTCGTGATCTAGGCAGAGATTCAGAACACACAGAGATTAAACTTGAGAAGTTTTAGGAAGCAATGAGTGAGAAAAATACAAAACCTACACAAGAATGGATCCGGAGAAAGAACGTTAGAGTTCAAAGACCTGGGTCTGAATCTTGGCTCAGCCATTTCCTGGCTATCTCATCTTAAGCAAGTCAGTCAGTCAGCCAACAAATACTTTTAAAGCTCTCCTTGCTGTTCAGTTCATCCAAGTTCTGCTCTTCATGACCCGGTGGCAGTTTTCTTAGCAAAAAATACTGAAGTGATTTGCCATTTCCTTCTTCAGTGGATTAAGGCAAATGGATGTTAAGGGACTTGTCTAGGGTCACATAGCTAGTTAGTGTCTGAGGCAGAATTTGAACACAGATCTTTCTGGCACCAGTCTATCCACTGAGCCACCATATATGCCAAGTTAAAAAACATTGGGGATACAAAGACCAACAAAAGCTTCCTGTTTGAATGGAGGAGACAAAATGAAAATAACTGCACAATAACTTAAGCCTCAGTAAGCCTTCATTTCCTAATCTGTCAAATAGGGCTAATTATACCATAAGTTTCCTCCCTCATGCCATGACCCTCCAACAATGCACTAATGCATAGGCAATGATGCCTTTGTGAAAGCATTTTGCCATGAAAAAGCAGGATCAAATGCAATTGTGGTGGTTGGCACTGTTGTTAAGGGCTAGGAAGGTACTGAATGAAGGTATAGAGTGAATAGGACCAAATAGTGCCAATCTAGGGAACCTAACAGTGAATTTTAAATCAGCCCTTGAAGTAGGTAAAGGACATGAGATGACTGAGAGAAAGATGGAAGGAAGGCTCTGAACAAACAGAGGTAATATTCAAGGCAGGTTTCTTAAGTGCTCTCTTTGTTTAAAGCTCCACAACAGGCCATGGCAGGCTCCACAGGGGGAAAAGGCTAGAGAAATAAGAAGGATCCCATCCTTGACCTCAAAGATTGGGACGTCATGGTGGCCCAGTGGGGAGAACGCTGGGCCTAGAGACAGGAAGATTCTTCTTCCTGGGTTCAAATCCAACCTCAGACACTTACTAGCTGTGTGACCCTGGGCAGGTCATTTAACCCTATTTGCTTCCATTTTCTTATCTTTAAAGACGAGCTAAAGAAGGCAATGGCAAACCATTCCAGTATCTTTGCCAAGAAAACCCCAAATGGGATCACCAAGGGTCGGATACAACTGAATGACAACCACAAAGGGGCAATAAGATGCACCAAAATAACAATGAAAAGGAATAAGGATGAACACAAAGATGCGGTGCCCAGGGCTATAAAAACTATAGCAGGTTATACCCCTAGGATTTCTAGCAGATTATCTGCAATAGCAGAGATGGCACACTAGAGTCACACATGATGAAACAGGAGAGGAGAAGCTGAGAAGCCTCACAAGTTTGGGGGTTTTTTTTGGCAGAAAATATGATCCGGTACACGGGGAGCCCCGACAGCCTCCGTTCCCGCACACCCATGATCACACCTGACCTGGAGAGTGGGGTCAAGATGTGGCACCTCGTGAAGAATCATGAGCACGGGGATCAAAAGGAGGGCGACCGGGGGAGCAAGATGGTGTCTGAAATCTACCTAACCCGGCTACTGGCCACCAAGGTATGGGAGCTGGGGTGCGACTGAGGTGGACAGAAGAGCATGTCTTCCGTCATGAGATCTCCATATGTCTGTATCTCTAGCCAAATACACACATGTACACACACGTATATCATATTTCCACAAATTATTCAGTTTTTCCCTAGAAGAGCAAATGATAAACAATCTGAGATGTCAGGTCCCTGTTAAGTGAAATTTTTTCCTCTTTGCTGTGACCCCAAGTAAGTCATTTCATGCCTATGAGCCTCAATTTACCCATTTGCAAGAAGGGGATAATAAAATCTAAAGGCCAGTGGTTTGGTGGAAAGAGTCTTGAATTTGGAGTCAGAAGGCCATGATTTTCCTACTATCTATGTGACCTCAAACAAATCACTTACCTGCCTTAGTCCTCACTGTCATGATCTCTAAAATGAAGAGTTTGGGTTAGATGATTTCTGAGGTCATTTCGGCTCTAAATCTATGACCATTTGATCCAATTTGCATCGCATCATTGGAAGTGAAGAATCTTGTAAAACTTGAAGTGTGATGGAAATGTGACTGTTATTCTTTTCGGTCTTGGCCTGGCTTTCCTAGTCATTGCCTGACTGAATCAAATTAATTCAGTTTCTTGGGAAACTTCAGGCCTCTACTTTGCCCATTCTTCACTCTTTCCCTCCTGAGACTGACTCTGTACTCCCTTGTTCAGCAGACCAGCTGGTTATATCATCGAATGAAAAAACAAAAAACAAAAACAAAATAAAAAACCCAACAATTATTCATTAGGAAGTGTGAATAATGCTCAAATTAAACCAGCAGATTGCATTTGTCTGTTCTGACCAAAGGAGTTGTTCATTAGCATTTGTGAGAAATACTTGAATAACACCCACCAAAGAGTGCTAAACCAATTCCATTGTTGGTCCAGGGAGATTCACTTATGTCCAGATTTAGTGTTCTAAAATCAGTCCAGATGCAGCCTGCCTGCAAAGACAGATCCCAGGGATATGATGCCCTGAGTCCTTAAAAGGGACAGGTAAAAAGAGACTTAAGAACATTCTCCATATGTGTCTATCCAATTTTGCTCCAATATCCCAGCATGCCTTCTCTCTCTATCTTTCTGTCTGTCTGTCTATCCACTCAATCTGGTTGTTAATTATTCCTCAGAGTTCCTGGATTTAATTGTGTTGACATTTGTTTTTCTTCCCTTCCCTTCTCTCCAACCTCATCCCAATAGGGAACTCTGCAGAAATTTGTGGATGATCTCTTTGAGACCATCTTCAGCACTGCTCACAGAGGATCTGCCCTGCCCCTTGCAATCAAGTACATGTTTGATTTCCTGGATGAACAGGCAGACAAGCATGGTATCCATGATCCCCATGTCAGGCACACTTGGAAGAGCAATTGGTAAGTGAACAGGAGAGCCAAGCAAAATTGCTCCCCTAACTGTGAGTCACAACCTCCAGAGTACCAGCTGGATGGGCTGGGGGCCAGCTCCACTGTCTTTATCTTCATGGGCAGGTCCACCTTTAAGAGAATCACTTGCTTCTCTCTCTCTCTCTCTCTCTCTCTCTCTCTCTCTCTCTCTCTCTCTCTCTCTCTCTCTCTCTCTGTCTGTCTCTGTCTTTCTCTCTGTCTCTGTCTGTCTCTCTCTCTCTTTCTCTCTCTCTCTCTCTTTCTCTGTCTATCTGTCTCCCCCTCTATTCTTTGCTCTCATATCATCTTTCTCAACTCCTTCCAATTGATTAGTCATTTATCCATTTCTTTATTCCCTGATGCATACCTGTAATAATCCTCTAATGTACACCCAAGAATCTGCTTTCTGTTCCCTCAAATCCTATCTTCAAAGAGAAGTTCACTAGAAAACTTAAAGTCTTTAAAGGCAGACTTAGTACTAACCAACACTATTTCTCTCTATTACCCTGCCTTCTCTTTCTCTAGAATACATGTCACCCCTCCCAGGGTCTGTGTACTATCTTTGTATCAGATTCAGACTGAGAGCATGTGACTGACTACATAATGCATACCATACAGTATTTACCATAAGGCTATTATAATTGAGGAAATGTTTAAGATGAAGAACAGAGATGGTGGATATTTGAAACTAGCTTAGGTAAACATAGTAAAATCTACTTCAAGTCTTCTTGAACATAATCTTTATTTGGTCTGTTTAGATTGGCTATCCCTAGAAGATGACTTCATGACCACATCATGGAGACTATGACGGGAGAAAATTTAAAGCAGGTGATAGTCTAAAATGCTTAGAGAATCAAGAAGAACTGAGAAAAGACCAATAGAAATGATACTTAGGAGGGCATTGGTGTCCTTCAAGAGGGCCATTTTAGTGTGATGAGGGTGCAGCAAGAAAATGGAGATAGACCAATTTTAAGAAGGTGGGCAGTGAAAAGGAAGATAGGGAAAATAAGGAAATCAGGATCAAACCAAACACTTCTCAAGGTAAAGAAAACTCAGTTTGTGTTTATAGACAGAGGAAAAGGATCGAATGGTGAACGAACGATTGAAGATGTAAATTGTCGGTACAGTATAAATATTTGTTAAATACATGAATGCTGCTAGACAAAGATGAATGACTAAGAGGCTGAGTTCCTAGAAGAGGTGGGAAAGTATGGGACTGAAGAAATAGGTGGCTAAATGGGTAGCATAGAAGGGAGAAATACATTGGGAAATGAAGGTGATATAAAAACAAAAAACTCGAATACCAAAAACCTCTAACAGACAAAATAGAGGTGATTGAGTTAAACATTAGAAAAAGAAGAGTAACATCTTTCTTTGACTAAAAGGATGAGAGCATGCTTGTAGAGAGAAATATGTTGAGGTAAAAAAAAAAAACCCAGGAATAGATGAAGGAACTTGAGTTGGGTAGACTCAGTATTCTCTGTAAAAGCAAAGGTGAGGTGATCACCTTGTTCCCCAACCCCCTCAATCCCTCCCTGCCCCCACAGTGAAAGATGGGAAGGGGTGGTTGGTGTGCCAGGGAAAAGTGGAGATGATTAGGAACAACTGCTATGGGACTCAATAAGAAACAAGAAAAGAATTGCCAAATGACAGTGGGGTGGGGGCAGCTGAGGCTATATATATCATGAGCTTGTAGTGATACAAGTCTGTCACAATCCCCTGATTTTCTATAGTAATGCTCTGACATCCAGGACATTGAGTGAAGAAAAAAAGATCAGAGTCAGTGATTTTTTGTAGTTCCAAATGAGTGCGAAGAGCAAGCCTAGAAGGGCTCAGACATGGAAAAGTTGATGATAAGGTGGTTGGAGAGAGGCAGTACTGAGTTCAATATCTCAACAGTGAGGAAGTGTCAATGCTAATAAGTAAGGAGATTCAAGATATGGCTACACTACTGAATCCTAAAGAAAGAGGTCTTCTGCCTTAAGGAAGGCTAAGAACTATGAAGTCAAACTGTGCAATGGGCACAACTTAATTTTTTTTTAAGTTTGTAAAGAGAAGGGCAGGAAATGGAGTAGCGAGGAAATTTCCAAGCTAGATGTTAAAGTCAAAAAGTGGAAGTGAGTCTAATAAGATGAGGAGGATATAATTATATGTCATTACACCACAAGTAAGAATCATTGGTGTAATGGTGGTAAATTAGTAGGTGGCAGGAACAGATGAAAAAGCAGAGGTTTGAGATAAATCTGGGGTTAAGACGAATCACAATCCCTGAGTCTCACAAGAAGGGTACTAGGAAAGCAAGATGGTATCTAAAATCTACCTAAATCATCTACTAGTAGCCACTTAGGGGTGACACTGAGATGGGCAGGTCATCAGTTCTCTCTGGTTGGTTGGTTGTCCTTTGTACACAAAGAGGACCAAAACCATATCATCATCCTGGTCCATGTACAGTGTGTCTGACTGTGGCTGATCAGAAGGCTCTACCACAGCTCAGGCACAAATAGGCCATATGCCTATTTGGGGTAGAAATGTCTAAATTTGTGCATCTTGTGTTTCTTTTGGGCTACTTCAATTCTGCTTTGCTCACAGAGCACAGCGCCTTCTTTGATGCAAGCCCACTACACTAGACAGTCCTGTGCTAGTGTCTCTCATTTGTCTCACAACCTCACAACCTTGTCTCAGAACAATTATAGTTCTTCAGAGAGACCTTTAGAGTGTCCTTTTGTCACTTCTTCTGACCTCCATGTGAGCACTTGCCTTGTGTGAATTCTCCATAAAATAGTCTTTTAGGCAAATGTGTTTGCAATTGAACAGCACCATTTGGAATTGTGCTCTCTGCAGCAGAATTGGAATGCTTGGCAGGTCAGATCAAGAAAGAACATCAGTGTTCAGGACCCTGTCTTGCCAGCTGATCTCTAGCATCTTTCTAAGACAATTCAAATGGAAGCAATTCCATTTTCTGGCATGGAGCTGGTAAACTGCCCAGGTGAGGCAACAATGAGGTGGACCTTCAGTTTGGTAGGCAGCCCAGGACCTCTTCTCCCACACTTTCTTTTGGAGACTTCTAGATGCTATCTTCTCTCTAAGAAAGGAAAGATATCAGAGAAGTTAGAGGCATTACAGGAGAAGACAGTGGAGCCCATGAGGTCATCTAGGAAATTCCAGGTTTAAGTTAAGGTAATCAGAGGAAAAATATGTTGAGAGTAAGTGGAGCTGATCCACAAATGAGCAGTGGTCCTATGAGGAACAGTAGAAATAATAAATTAAGGGGTGTACTTGAGAGAGTAAAGGGGGAAAGTATGACTGTTATATTGGGGATTTGGTGAAGGAGCAGCAAAAAAGGAGGGGTTTTGGTAGGAATACCAGGCATGGAAAATAGGAATAAGGATGGAAAATGTGAATAATAGGATTGGGAGAGACAGAGGAAGATGCACATTTGAGGCAGGGAAAGGGGGGAGCATTATTTCTAGAGTAAATTAAAAGATAGGAGTGAGATGTTTAGGTAAGAAAGAAACCAAAACACCCTCAAAACATGCAAAAATCCTCCCTACAAAGTACTGGAGAGACCCCCACATATATATGTGGGATCTTCTAAGTAAGTAGTAAGCTTGTACAAGTTCCTTGATCAAGGGATCCCAGTACCACCATAATCTCTCACTTTCATAGTGTTACTACATTAAGGCTGCATTCCTTCTTTTCTGCTCATATGTAGTTTTGTAGTAGTTGGCACAGTCCTCATAGAATCCCTTAAAGATTTCTCTAAAACCTGTGGCAGAACCTTTTGAAACTTGGATTTCTGGTTTATTTCCTTCCTGGAGGCCCTTTATAGATCTGATGTTTTCCTGGGTCTTTCTATTGGCATGGCTATGCCTAACTCATCCTAGGCTGCCATTCCCCTCCAACCATGGCTCTCCTTAGAGATCTGAAGATCTGTAAGATTAATGCATGCTCTGTTGAGTTCTAAGAAACAATGAATCATAGTATAGGGAGATCTGACCTTGGAGTCAAGAAGATTTGGGTTCCTATATTTTTTAAAAATCCTTACTTTCAGTTCTAGTAACCACTCTAAGGTAGAAGGGCAAGGGCTAGGCAAATGAGGTTAAGTGACTTACCCAGGATCACAGAGCTAAGAAATGTCCAAGGCCAGATTTGCACCCAGATCCTCCCAACTCCAGGTCCGGTGCTCTGTCCACTGAGCAAGATAGTTGCCCCTAAGTCACTTAACCTCTAACTGGTCTCAGGCAGCTCTCCAGGACCATCAATTACAAGAGAAGGGACCCAGTCTTCCTGGAAAGTATGAGGGAGTTTTCTTGTCTGGAAGTTCCCTTTATCAGTGAAATCACAACCTTAGTCCCTCTGTCTGCTGAGCTCTAGGCCTGAGTAAAGAGGTTTATAACCCAAATGGCATAGTATAAATGTGATTTTTTTTCTTATTACAATCACCTCTTCTTTACCGCTGCTCTGCAAGCTTTTTTAGACCTTCCTTTACTGAAATCCATTTAAATTTCACCTGCAAAAATGTCTCCCTAAAACCAAAAATCAGTGCAAATCAGTGTTCAATTCAATTCCATAAAACAAATATTTATTAAGGGTTTGATGTGTGCCTAACACTGTGCTAAGAGCTAGGAAATAAAAGACAAAAATTAAACACTCCTCACCCTCAGGGGCATTCTACTGGGATTCTATTCTGTCTCTGACAGAGGCACCAAGGGACACACTGAGGGGACAGTATGACTGCTCCACCTAACCCCAACATCAGAGGGAAGGCATAACCCAACTGAGTTTGCCTAGTTTACATAAGTAGCCTGTTTTGGATCACATCTAAAATTCAACTCAGCATTGCCTGAATTCAGAAAATTCTAGATTTAAATTTCAAATTTATAATCAAGAGTGACTTTGGGCTAGTCACTCACCCCTGAACATCCTAGGCAACTCTCTTTAGACTCTCAGTAGCAGAGCATTGGCAGAGCTTCAGGTGCAGAGGCAATTTCCTCACCAGGAACTTACCATTCCTATCAAGTCATAGGTCTGGACCACACCAATGAATCCATCATCCAAAACTTCATCTAAGCTTCTTGGAATCTATTCATCTTTTCATCCTATACTTGTTGTTAGCATAAGCCCACTGTTAGCCACACTTCAATAGATGTGACAAGGAGCGTTTCTGATTATACTGCAGTCTTTGGGAAAATGAGAATTTCCCACAAAGAAAAATAGCAATAGTCCAGAGTGAGGCCCCAGAGAGTACCCAGGGTGACTCCCCAGCCCCCAGCTATCCAGGGTGAAATTGTTTGGGTTACCTATTCAAAAAGGCCCTTCCTGTCTCAGATTACTCATTGTCCTGGACTGAAGGGTGGAGGAGAGGGGTACAAGGAGGGGAGAACAGTCTGGGAATTATGAGGTCTGCATATTGACAGGCTTAATTTCCTCTGATTGAAAAGAGATTGTTTTTTCATTCCTCTCCCAACCCTATAACGCCCTCCCTCACCCTATTCCCCCTTTCACATCCCCCTACCTTTTCTCTTTTAAATAAACCTCCTGCTCATTTAGTCTGAGTGGCTGCAATCAGCCAGAGATTAGTGCCTCCACTAATGTTAATAATATGCTAATGTTTCATTAGGCAGGAGCCTCTGGTGCTAGGTGCCTCCCTTGTTTGATTTGTCTGTCAGCAAAACTGGCTTAAAAAGAAGGAATATCACCACCGTGTCCTACATACAAATACCAATGACCACTCATCCACCAGTGACCAATAGTCAAATGCCAGAGTCCTCCTCATTTTTCAGAGGTGCTTTGAGAACTATTTCCTCTCTGTCCACTAGAAGAAATGGAAAGAAAAGAAATTTTATTCATTGGGATTCCAAAGCCATCCTCATTCACCAATCCAGCTGCCATCTTCTTTCATAATAAGATAAACTCAGTGCCTGACCCATAGTAGGCTTACTTGATAAATACTGGTTGATTTGGCTGGATAAGAAGGATGGAGATGGCTTCATGAGGAGTAATCAAGGCCAAAGTTCTCAATGATCTATCTGACACCCAACTGTAACTGAAGCTTAGAGATATTTTCCATATTTCACCACCATTTCATGGTTCACCAGGCCCACCGTTATTTCCAATTCCAGACTTTTCCTCTCCCAATAGGATGGCTGCTCAGAATGAGTATATTTAAATGCCACAATGCCCAGGCCCCCAGTGACAAAATATTTAGAACCCTAGGCATGGAATTTTACAGTTGGAAGAGACCTCGGACAGGCTTGTTGATTGACTCATAATCCTATGTCGTCGTTGTTTTTATCTAACTTTCCCGGCATTTGTAAGTGTTGTGATACGTGTGTGGAGTGTTGTATGGGCTGCTGAGAGATACAAAAGGATGGAGCCATATTGCAGTTGCTGAGTTGAATTGAATTCACTGAGTTTAAAACCAAGCACATAAAAAGCACTGGAGCTATTACCAACAGTGAGAATAACAACATGGACAACAAGGCAAAGGGGGAAAAAGTCCAAAACTGGCATAGAGTCCTGCTGGGGATACAATGAATTCTCCTAGCCCTAAAGCCTCAGTCTTTTTATCATCCATCAGTGGCTGCCCTACAGCACTGAAGGAAGTAACTTTACTGTGGCAGGGGAGGATGGCAAGAGAGAGAAAAGCAGGTGGAGAGTTGCATATGTTGCTACTCTGGTTCTCTCCCCTCTACCTTAGAAGGCCAGCAGGCAGATCAAAAAGGGTCCAACATTCAGTAATCAGAGGGAGAGCTTCCTCAAGGTGCCTTCTTTAGCAACCAGAACTGCCTTGTCTGTCTTGACGCAATCAAAATGTCTTCCCAAGAGCCATTTGGATCTTTTAGAAAAAAATTCAATCATGCGTGGAAATTTAGTTGTACTGCATATAGCGAAGCATCACACTGGCTTCTCTGGGGAGTTTGTCTAGCTCTCATTCAGGAAACACATTTATTAAGCACTTAGAGAATGTAACCTCTCTTTTGGTAAAGAATATGACTGTCAAGGTCACCTAAGGAAGGGACATTGGATGAGATGCCAGAGCATGAAGCCCAGGTCCCTTGCAAAAGAATTGGCTCATTGTCCTTCCTATTAGACAGCCTTGGAGAGGAGGGAGAGCTATAAACAGCTTCATAACCCTATTCTCTTCCTCTGTCCATATAAAAGCACCCTCCCCCAATAGCTCAGTTCCCTTTTTCCTGAGGATGAATAGTTCAGCATTTAAATGCTTACCATGGGCAAAATTTTAGGGATAAAGAAAAGCAAAAATAGTGCCTGCCCTCAAAGAACTTATGCACTAATGGGGGGGGGGGAAGAGCAAGGAATAACATTTATAACTAAATAGATTTATACTATTTATTTATCTGTAAATTATATATGTACAAATATATTGCATATATTTATCTCTATATATATTTATACATACTATATAGCATTTATACTCTAAATAGATACATCCAGGATAAATATAGAGTAGGTACAAGGTAACCTTAGAGAGGAAGGCACTAGCAGCTAAGGAACACAGTAAAGGCTTACTGCAGAAGATGGGACTCAAACTGGCTCTTGAAAGACATCAAAGATTCTAAGAGTTGGAAATGGGGAAGAGAGGAACCTTCCAGGCACAGGACTCAGCAGGTACCAAGACATGGAAATGAGATATAGAATGGGGTGTGTGTGTATGTGTGTGTGTGTGTGTGTGTGTGTGTGTGTGTGTGTGTGATGTGTGTGTGTGTGTCACAGCAAAGATCTAGAGGATCTACCACTTCTCAAACCCCACCATCTTGTTTGTTCTCCCATTCCTGTATTAACGATCATCTCTGTTCCCTTCCTTCTTCTCTCCTCACAGCTTGCCTTTGAGGTTCTGGGTCAATATGATCAAGAACCCCCAGTTTGTATTTGACATCCACAAGAACAGCATCACTGATGCCTGCCTCTCTGTGGTGGCTCAAACCTTCATGGACTCCTGCTCCACGTCCGAGCACCGCTTGGGCAAGGACTCCCCATCAAACAAATTGCTCTATGCCAAGGACATCCCCAGCTACAAGAACTGGGTAGAGAGGTGAGTTTGGGGGGTGGAAAGATCAAAGTCAGGATGCTTCTTTAGGAATGTTCAGTGTCACTAGATCAGGGATATCTGTGACTGTCAAGGTCACCTAAAGAAGGGACATTGGATGAGATGCTAGAACATGAACCCCAGGCTCCTTGCAAAAGAATTTGCTCAACTACAAACTGGTAGCTGGAATTTCTATAGTACTTTAAAGTTTGCAAAGTATTTTAGGAATATCATCTCATTTGATCCTCACAATGACACTGAGGGAATCAGTACTATCATTACTCCCGTTTTATAGATGAGGAAACTAAGGCTGAGAGTAGCTAAGTGACTTGTCCAGGATCACACAGCTAATAAGTATCTGTGGCCAGATCTGCTCCATGTGGATTGGGAGGCTTCAGGTGAGGAACCCTTTCCCACAAATAATTTGAGACCTTCACCCCCAGATCTATAAGAAGTTGTGTGCTCATTTCATTAGACTTTGGGATAGTTTTCTGAAACACTTTCAACAAATCCTTGGGTTGAATCATAATAATAGCAATATATTATAGAACATCAAAGCACTGGCATCTATGTTGAGTCTTTTTTTTCAGTAGTACCATACTTTGTAGGGATCCATCCATACTCTAGCCCTCAACCCCTCTTAGTGACATCTATGAAACAGCCATCCAGGGTTAAAATACTGCCTCTCCTGCTTCATCCCCACCCCACCCCCATCTGCCATGGGTTTGGAGATAGTACAAGGCCAAAATCTTATGAAAACGAATCCCTGGACCTTAGACTTAAGACGAGTCTTTGCCAAACATCTGATAAAACTTACCCTCATCAATTTAACCCTTGCAACAACTCTCTGAAATAGTGCTGGACCAGGGCTAGAGCTAGCTTGTTTGTGCCTTGGGCAAACTTCACAAAATGTGCCTTCCCATCTACTTCTAAAGACAGATTTCTTTGCCAGGGCAGAATGCTGAGATTGAGAACCTGAGACAATAAAGAGACTGATATAACACAACTGGGCAGGAGAAAGGTGAGCCTGTCATGACTAGGGAGAAAAAAAGACCAGCTTCTTCTGTCTTGAGAACATGTGGCAATGATGTCCAAGTTCTCTGTATTTTGACATCCTGGAGCACACCTGTATTCAAACTCTGACCTTGGCTGTTCTCTGGGTTGAATATTGGGAAATATATGAATAGGGAAGCTAAGGGACTTGCCCAAGGTCACAAAGCTACTACATTGCAGAGGTCAGATTCAGATTCTCCCAATTACTAGTTCATTGTTGTTAGTTGAGACTTTTTTCTTCTATTCTTTGAATTTTTGCTCTCCTTCCTTTTTTCTAGGGAGCTCAAACCTCTAGTAGAACAGAATTCATTGAGGGGAATCTCAAATCTAACATTTTTTGTTTAAAAGCAAGTATGGTCTAGCTGTGTGATGTTGGGCAAGTCACTTTATCCCCATTTCTTAGCCCTTCTTTCTTGGAACCAATACACTGTATTGATTCTAAAACAAAAGGCAAAGATTAAAAAAAAGAAGAAGAAAAAGGAATGAATTCCAGTGATACAGTGGAAACAACTAAAATCAGAGAACCTAGTTTCAAACTCTTCTGCCATGTATTGTCTTGTTGACCACAAGGTCATTGAGTCGTCTTGGGCCTCAGTTGCCTCAAAATTAGAAGGTAGGACTAAATTAACTTGAAATTCCCTAAATCTATGGTCCTGTATACTAAAATGGAAAAGAAATATGTACCCTTTCCACCACCCTCCATCCCCCACCCCCAGCAAAGGCAATTCCTTTCTCCTTATATATTCCCACCACCCTCCATCCCCCACCCCCAGCAAAGGCAATTCCTTTCTCCTTATATATTCCTGGGAACTGGCTCCCAGTTTTACAAAAGGAAAAATAAGAGATATAGGGAAAGAGCAAAACTTGCTAATTGTTACTCCAAAAGCCAACAGCAAAACCAGTTTCCCCAAGGATGAAGGACCCACCTGAGTGGTACTGTTTTGCAAAGAAGAGTTTTATCTTTTCCCTCTTTTCTTCTTTCTCTTGCTATATTCACCACTATTCCTTCCCCTCTGATGTATATATAGTAACATTAAGTCAGAGAGTATTTTTTGCAGTCACTTCATTTGTCCCTTTTGTCTGATTGTATATGAGGCACCCTTAAAACTCTCAGCCCCCTTCACCCAGACAGTAGATTCATTCTCCAGCATGATCTGTTCCCTTGCTGGTGAAGAGATGTAGCAGTGGAGGTGGGCAGTATTGGGGACCTACACATACATGTCATGGCAGCAAAGCTTCCCAACACAAAGAAAGGAAAGAAGTGACGTGCAGCTTTGCTCACTGTCTGTCCTTCTTTCCTTCCATCCGTCCTTCCAGCTTTCCTTCTTCCTTTTCCTCTCTCATTCCATCCCTCCTTCCCTTCCTTCCTTCCTTCCTTCCTTCCTTCCTTCCTTCCTTCCTTCCTTCCTTCCTAGTTTTCTCCCTTCCCATTTTCCTTCCTTCTTTCCTCCCTCCCTCTCTCTTTCTTCTCTCTATCTCTGTCTATCTCTTTCTTTCTCCCCTTCAGTGATCTACCAGAGGATACAAACATTTAGGAAATATCTGCCTAAGGACCCTTCCCCCCAACACAGCCAGTTTATCAGAGGTGTCGCCATCACATGTGCCCACACTAGGCTAATGGCCTCCCTTCTGCTTGGTGTTAAATGAGATTTCTCTCACGCAGCTGCTTCAGGTCACGAGCAACTCTGGTCCACTTGGTTATTTTTAGGAGTGGTTTGACGGTTTCCATTTCTTATCCCACTAGTTTCTTAGCAACCAATGGGACTTGCTGGAATTCCACCTTTTCCTTTGCTTGAGGCCCCAAATCTTTTCTTGTTCCTCTGGGCACTTCTGGGGCTGCAGTATGGAGAGAGAATTGGAGACCACTAAGGAGAGAGGTGGTCATTCATTCCCCAGATGCATCCCTGCCATTTAGGAATAATGAATTCATTCAGCTTTCAGCTCCTAAAACTAGCTGGCGGTTTGACAAGTCTGTTTCAGGAAACTGAGACACAGGAGAGCATGGTTAGTTTAGACTCACACAGCAAGTGAAGCTGAAGACTAAAGCTCTAAATGACAACTTCTCAGTACCGTGAGTGTTGACCATACCCCTTAGCCCCTGGTAGCTGCTATATCAGAAATATCTGTCTAAAAAGTAACTAACTTCAGAATGTCCTTGGAAAAGTCACTACTTCCTGAGCCTCATTTTCTTCGTCCAAAAAATGAGGGGGTTGGACTGTTTGGTCCATCAGGTACCTTCAAGTCTAGATCTATGATCCTACGATACTGGAGAGTTGTCCACCATATCTGGACCATTATCCCTCCTCTATTCTGATTACTAATTTTCCTCACTTCCTTTAAGTTTCCACCTTCTTTAGAAAGTCTTCCCTTTCCCTCTTTTAATTATTCCCTAGTTGTCCTATAATAGTGTGCTTTGTATATATTTCTTTGCATGTTGTATCCCCTATTAGATTGTAAACCCATTGATGGCAGGGACTGTCTTTTGCCTCTTTTTATAATCTCAGAGTCTAGCACATAACAATAAATATTTATTGAGTGATTGATTAATAGCTAGCATTTTGCATTTATGTGCTGTACAAGTTTACTTGAGGAAAGATGGAAATTGAGTATATATGTACATGTGTGTGTATATATAGTGGTGGGTTTATGTTATGTTTTGCTCTTCTTTTCATGGTTGTTAATCAGGGTCTGTGACAGTCAAGAAATAGGGCTACCAGAGAGATTCTCCATTCTTACTCTCTCTTTGAAATGGGTAGAGAATGAACAGATTAAGGTGCCAGAACTTTCATCTCATCTCATCCATGCAGACCAGAGGCTAATGCACTGAAAGGCAACTGATTTTGCTCCTAGACACAATGAATTTAGTCTTCTAAAGGATCTTCCATCTGCCCATCTGTCCTGTGCCGGGTTGGTTTGTTTGTTTTGGTAGCTACCTGTTATGGTCCTACAGACCCCCTTCACCATCACTGCTGCTGAAGTTTTTAGATTCTTCCTTGTGTCCAAACCATTAAGAACTTCACTAACTCCAACCCTTCCCTCTTGCCTCTCTATCCCAATTCTTATCCTCCTTCTAGAAATATTATTTAGAATTCTAGATCTATGTGGCAGATTGTAAGGCAACTAGGAAATATAATGGATAGTGTTAGATTTGGAGTAAAAAAGACTTGAGTTTAAATCCAGCCTCAGACAATTATTACTGTTTCCCTATCTGTAAAATGGGGATAATATTAACACCTGTTTTCCAAGATTATTGTAAGCCTCAAATGATGCCTTATTATCTGTAAGATACTTCAAAAATGTTAAGTAAATCCTTATATCCCTGAAAACTGCTACTTTTCTGTGAATCTACTGAAGATAAATTAAGATAAAATAGGTAAAGTGCTATATAATTGTGAATTATTGTTATTATGAGAGAAAAAGAAAGAAAGAAAGAAAGAAAGAAAGAAAGAAAGAAAGAAAGAAAGAAAGAAAGAAAGAAAGAAAGAAAGAAAGAAAGAAAGAAAGAAAGAAAGAAAGAAAGAAAGAAAGAAAGAAAGAAAGAAAGAAAGAAAGAAAGAAAGGAAGGAAGGAAGGAAGGAAGGAAGGAAGGAAGGAAGGAAGGAAGGAAGGAAGGAAGGAAGGAAGGAAGGAAGGAAGGAAGGAAGGAAGGAAGGAAGGAAGAAAGAAAGAAAGAAAGAAAGAAAGAAAGAAAGAAAGAAAGAAAGAAAGAAAGAAAGAAAGAAAGAAAGAAAGAAAGAAAGAAAGAGTCTTAGAAAACTAGATAGAAAGCTGACTCTAGAGCCAGGAAGACCAAGGCTCAATCCCACCTTTGCCATCTACTGGGCAAATCACTTCATATCTCAATGTTTTAAGGCAACCTTCTAACAGGAGAGGTTACAGAGTTTCCCTGCATTGAGAAAAGAAGTTTCCTCATCCAGGAATTCTACCACAATAAAATTTCCTAGCCTATAAGGAAGCTGTTATCCTCTCTATTTCATACACAGAGAGTATTCATTCATTTCAGTCCTGTCTAAGATGACCCCATTTGGGGTTTTCCTGACAAAGATACTGGGGTAGTTTGCCATTTCCTTCTCTAACTCATTTTACAGATGAGGAAACAGAGGCAAACTGTTACCTGACTTGCCCATGGTCACACAGCTAGAGCCTGAGGCCAGATTTGAACTCCCAAAGATGTGTCTTCCTAACTCCAGGACTAGCATTTATCCACTGCACCAGCAAACTGCCCCAGGAAGTTCCCCAGTGTTACCCATAAATCCTAGTAACCAACTCTCAAAGGTCCACAGATGTCCAGAATGGCATTACAGTAGAAAGAATTTTGGGTCTCTAGCCAGAAGTCCTAGGCTCCAATCATACCTATAACCCTTACTGCCTGTGTGATCTTAGGTAATTTATTTGCTCTATCTGTGTCTCAGTTTCCTCATCTGTAAAACTGTTAGACTGGATGTCCTCTAAGATCTCTTCCAGTTTTAGCTCTGTGATCTTAAGATCATTGATTTGTAATTGGAGGGAACTAGAGAATCCAATTAGTCCATACACACTCCTCCTCCCATTTTATAGAGAAGAAAACACTCTAAGGGAGATTGTGACTTGCCCAAGATCACACAGATAGTAAGGGTCAGAAATGACTTTTGAACCCAGACCTGATATATTTCCCATTATGCCACACTGCCTTCCCAAAGGCTCATGTTGGGACTTTAAGTAATACAGAAGAAGCAGAGGATCAGGAAGTAGTGAGGGAAGAGAGGAAAGCTCCTACCCAAACCTAGCATAAGCAGACATCATCATTATGTAGAAATGGCAAAAGGAAGAGCTGGGTCACAGCAGAATCATCCAAGCAGATGCTACTGTGTTGGATAGGAAGGTCCAATCCCATCTGGTCTTTTTGTCTCCCAGAGTCTGCAAGGGAAAGTCTGGGAAGGATTGCCATCTTGCCCCACTCCTCCATCCTCAGGCCATGGGTGCATCCAGTTTAATCCCAATAGAAGCAGCCTTTCTGGGAACCAACTCATTGGCATGCAGGGATCTCACGGGAGGAAACTGGAGAAGAGGGGCTGGGTCTGACCTTTCCCTTCCTGGCTGCATAGCCAGCTGACTGAGAACACTTGTTTGAAGTTCATTAACAGGGCTTAATTGCATTCTTCACAATCAATAAGCTGTCTCTGTACAGGAGCCCAGCACAAAGGCCACCACAGCAAGAGCTGAAAAGGAGGCAATTGTGCACACAGCAGAGAGAGCTTCACAGTGGGGTTCCTTTATCAGGCTCAAGTGGTGCAGGCAAGGGTGTGGGAGATACCGGGGACAGCAGGAAGGGGACAGAAGATCAAGGTCAGAGCAGTTCTGCCCTGCAGGGAGCAGCAGAGGCACCTGAGAGGCAAGACGCCCAGGAACTGACTGACTAACATCCAGGGGCCTGAAACAGTCGGACTAGACAAAGAGGCTCTACCCCTTCCCCACCCATAACCCCTTCCAATTGTCCAGCTCAGTACAGCTTAGGGAGGCAATACAGTCCAGAGATTTACCTCAATTTCAGTTGTTGTCATTGTTCATTCATTTCAAGCATGTCTGATTCTCTGGGATCCCATTTGAGGTTTTCTTGGCAGAGATACTGAAATGGTTTACTATATCCTTCTTCAGCTCATTTGACAGATGAGGAAACTGAGGCCAACAGGATTAAGTGACTTGCCCAGGGTCACATTGCTAGTCAGTGTCTGAGGATGGATTTGAACTAGTGTGGAGTATGATAAAAATCATAATATCATAGAATTGAGAGCTGGAAGGAACCTTGAAGATCCTCCTGTCCAGTTCTCTCATTTATACACGAAGAAGTTCTGTGACTGGCAGAGCTAGATTTCAAGCCCACATCTCCTCACTCCCAATTCAGAGGCCCTTGGCCCTTACAAGTCCAAGGTCACAGGTTTTATGGCCATATGGACCAATCTCTTCCACAATCCCAGACAGAACCTTCAATCCTACTTTGAAACTCTCTTGGGAATGATGGAAGAGAGATTCTACATCACTTCATTCAAAGCCATTCTTGCACAAGAAAAACACTTCAAAACATGTTCCTATACAAAAGGTAGAAGAGCCCGCCTATGCCCCCTCGCCCCTCACAAAAAAGAAAAGATTTCTTTTTTTAAAGAGTATTTTTAGAGAAAAATAATTTGAGATTGTAATCATTCAGATAGGTCAGACCTTATGCAATAGATTAGAGAGACTACCCAGTTTTTCTTGTTTCATTTTTATAAGAAAAGGTAAATCATTCTAGTGTCTTGGTCTATCCCTCAGTACAATGGAAAGAATGAAATTTATTGTTCCTCAGATAAGATGTGAAGATAAATGAATCTCAAAAGAAGCATAGTATAAGGCCTAATGCATACCATATCATCTAAGGAGTATAATACTTTAAGATCAGGGATTCATTCTTTCTAAAAGAAACAAAGAATGATTCATTCTTTGTATGGTATTCTCACCAAGCACAATCTCTCACCCAAAGTAGACAGGGAATAAATTCTTGGTGATCAGTTGATTTAAACAGATTGTACTTCAAACTAAGCCAGATAGAGTCAAATTGGCTCCATGACCTTGTAAATTCTGCCAAGAGAGTAGCAATCAGCTTAGGGAACAGTGATCTAAGCAAAAGAGACCCAGATTTGAATCCTGGCTATACCACTTATCCTCATATCTACCTCTAAAGCCTTCTTCTTAATTCTAAACCCATCCACCTCTTACAATCTAGGACCAACATAGCCTAGAGATCTAAGGAGAAAAAAAAACTTTCACTACAGAGAAGCAGTATGACAAGCACTTGAGAAATTCTTATTAACTAATTGATTGATAAAAAAAGAATTAGATACTTGTGATCAAATTTTGCTTCTGATGCTCATTACCTATTACCTATGTGATAATGAGAAAATCACTTATTCTCTTTGGACCTCAGTTTCCTCATCAGAAAAACAATGGTGGGAATGGTGGGAATGGTGGAGACTGAATGGATTCTGAGTTCCCTGCCAATTCTAAATTGATAATCCTAGTCAATAAAAAGGTTAACAGTCAATAAAAAGGTTAACGAGGGGGCACTGTTGGTAGAGTGTTGAGCCTAGACTCAAGAAGGCTCACCTTGCTGAATTCAAATCTGGCTTCAACACTTTCTAGCTGTGTGACTGTAGACAAGTCACAAAATTTTGTTTATCCCAGTTCCTCACCTGTCAAATGAGCCGGAGAAGGAAATGGCAAACCATCCCAGTATTTCTACCAAGAAAACCCTAGAAAGGGTCAAATAGAGTTGAGCTGATCCACAATAAGGTCATAAAGGAAGGAAAACTGAGGGCTAAACTTGGAAACTTAAGACTCCAGCCTGACAAGGGATCATGGAGATGGAGTGTCCATATGCATGTGAGACCTGTATGAGAGTTGCAGGAGTAGGAAGCAGAAAAGAAGGGGAAATCTCTCTTTACAGTGATGCCCATGTCTTGTACCCCCTTACTATGGGGGTGGCAGCTTTGGGTCCCCTTCTCCATCATTCCCTGTATCCTTGGTCCCTATTCTAGATCCAGTGATGTATCCACAATATCAGTGTCCCGGCAACGGCAATAGCTCAGCACAGTGAGGCTGTCCCAGCTCTCACCTTCAATGAGAGTTCTACGGCAGTAAATTGAACTGTCATTTCACCAAAGGCACTTGAGTCTGATAGCTGGAGTGCCACTCAAGTGCCACCTCTGGCAGGCTGTCACCCAGCCCCAGGGTACTGATAGGAAAAAGAGAAGGGAAGAGAACAAGCTCGTACTGAATGGCTCCAAGGTCAGTGCCATGGGGAGAGACAGACCTGGTGCCTGACTGAAGAGGAGGAATGTATGCCCAGATCTCCAGTGACCATCTCACATTCAGGGAACTTCCAGGGCCTTACATGATCTCAAGCATCCTCACAGCTTCTAGGAAGTCAATATTCCTATCTTTTGAGGATACTAAGGGTTCAACTGAGATCCAGGCAAGTGATAAGGTGGTGATCCTATGTGTCCTGCATCCCAAGATGCCTTCTATCTCATGAATCCAAGAACCTGTTTAGAGACAGAAAAGTTCAAAAAGGAAATTGAACTCCTTTCTTAAATTTGAAATGGGAGGAGTCTTTCCAGGTCATTAATGGGATAGGAGCCCCCTTCTATAGGAGTTTCAGAGTAATCTGGGGATTCCTAATTGAACTGGAATTTATTACTAATTATAAACTAAACCACAGCTACAGCTTTCCCCTCAAGAAAGAAGGGAAGGCAGCTAGGTGGCTCAGTGGATAGTCAACCCTGGAGAAGGGAAGTTCTGGGTTCGAATTTGATCTCAGACACTTCCTACTTAACCCTGATTGCCTAGCCCTTACTGCTCTTATGCCTTAATACCTAGTATCAATTCTAAGAAAGAAGTTGTTGTTTTTTTAATGAGGAGAGAGTCTAGAAATATGTTGATGTCTTCAGAGATGGGAGGGAGAGATAATTCCAAGCCCATACTCAAAGCCTTCTCAGTTTGCTAGTATTTGTTAGAGCTAAAACTCTGATGGCATAGCCTCGGGGAGCTTGGGATAATTATTATCATGTATTAATAATAGTATGATCAATAATTAATAAAAAGTATTCTCCTAGTAATGGAGCAATGGAGAGAATCAACTGCAAATAACAGACCCAGCCCTTGTCCTCCTCCCTGAAGCCACTAAAAGATAGAGATCATATACTCTCCATCCATAACCTATAAATCATGCCTTTATGGTCATCTCCAGCAGTAATCTTTGGGTAGGAGGCAAGGACTCCTGCCTTCTACTCTTAACTCCCCAAATTGTTCCTTCTATTTTTCCACCAGGCTCATCACTGACTTTGATCTCCTTGAGTTGGGGCAGACAAGCTAGACATCTTGGGGGTCAGAGGGGAAGGAGACTGGGGGTAGAAGAGTGGGGACTGGATGTCTTTGGGGCACTGGGGCCTTACAGCTCCTCATTAGGCAACTACACAGCTTCCTCTGGTGGGGGGAGTTGGAGTTTGGTGCACAAAATGTCAAATTGCAGAAATTAAAAATGTAAATGCTGGCATCTAATTAACCAGTTGACAGCAGTGCACAGCTGCTAGTGACAGTGACTGATTGCCGTCTGCCAGCCTCCTCTCCCCCTACCCAGCCCCCAGCCCCACCTTTCCCCTTCTATCCCTTGGAGAGGAAGGAGAGCTTCAGGGAAAAGTGGCTTCTTTAAAGAGAGATTGTGCTTCCTGGTGAGAACCAACAAGTAAGAGAAGACTGTGGTAGACAGAGCCCTACGCCCAGTGACCCCAACTAAAAAACTTGAATTCAAATTCTGCCTCTACTACTTACCATCTATGTAACCCTTTGGCAAATCACTTTAATCCTTCCAGGACTCCATTTCCTTATTTGTAAAATGAATGAGTTGAACCAGGTAATTTCCGAAGTCCCTTCCATCTAGTCATCTCCAGTTGCCATCTCTGGGAAGAAGATTAAATATAAATCATTATAATAAATAAATTTTAAGGTTTTTCCAGATTGCATGGCAGTACAATTTTTCAATATTGTTTTTTTCAATTTTACAATCCATGTTCTTTCTCTCTCTCTCTCTCTCTCTCTCTCTCTCTCTCTCTCTCTCTCTCTCTCTCTCTCTCTCTCTCTCTCTCTCTCTCTCTCTCTCTCTCCCCTACCCCCTCCCCAGGAAGGCAGGTAATATGATTTAGGTTGCATATATATTACCCTATAATACATATTTCCTTGTTCATCATGTTGTGAAAGAAGACACATATTACTTTCGCTAGAGAAAAAGTCACAGAGGAAAAAAGGAAAACAATGGTAGTTTCAATTTGCATTCAGACTCCATGTGCTACTTCTATGGCAGTGGAGAGCTTTTCTCATGTCATGAGTCCCTTGGAGTTGTCCTGGGTCCTTGCCTTGCTGAAAATAGTTAAGTCATTCTCAGTTGATCATCATACATTATTATTGTTATGGTATACAGCATTACCCTGGTTCCACTCACTTCCTTTTAAATCACTTAACACAAGTCTTTCCAGGGTTTTTGTGAGAATAATAATCTTTTATTTTTAAACTCTTATCTTCTCTCTTAGAAGTGATACTAAGTATGGGTTCCAAGGTAGAAGAGTGGTAAGGGCTAAGCAATTGGAGTTAAGTGACTTACTCAGGATCACACAGCTGGAAAATGCTTGAGGTCATATTTGAACCCAGATCCTCCCAACTTGGGGTCTGGCTCTCTATCTACTGATCCTTCTAGCTGCCCCCTTCTAATAACATTCTTTAAAGTATGTGTAACACACATGTCATATTATCAGCTACATCTATACAATGTTTAGACTGGGTATACTATAGGACACTATTGTCCTGCTGATGGAAGAAAAAAGAACTGGAGAGATGAAGAGCAGGGAAGGAAGTCTTCTTGATTCCCCTCCCTGGCTCGCCCAAACTCCCAGCTCTGCTTGATTCCCTCTTTGATCTATAGCGCTTTATATTGTCTTATTTAACCCTTATAACTCTGGGAGGCAGGTGCTATTATTTTTCCATTTTACAAATAAGGAAACTGAGGCAAACAGCGGTTAAGTGACTTCCCCAGAGTTACAAGGATAGGGAGTGTCTAAGGAGGGATTTTAACTCAGTTCTTCCTAACTCCAAGCCCAGTGCCCTTACCCACTTCACCACCTAGTTATTTGCCTAACAAAAGAAGTGGGGGGGGGGAAGAGGGGATAGAGAGGAGAGCCTGGGGCCTGAGCCTAAGAAAGGGCCTGTGCCCCTAAGTTACAAAGCAGGAGACTTACCTCAGGGGCATGGTACCATATTGGCATTATTGATTTTGAGAGGCAACAGAGTGTTATAAATCAGTGGTATCAAACTCAAATAGAAATAGATCCCTGCTACACTTGGAACTTAGAAAACCACAATTTAATAATCTGTATTGTATTTATATTCATTTTATTAAACACTTCTCAATTACATTTTAATCTGGTTCAGACTACTCTTAAAAGAGCCATAAGTAGCTCAGGCTTCCAGTTTGATACCTCCAGATAGAGGGCAGGATATACATTAGGGCTTCTGGGTGGAGCAGTGGATAGAATGCCAGCTCTGGAGTCAGGAAGACCTGAGTTCAAATTTGGCCTCATACTCTTACTAGCTATTTGATCCTGGGTAAGTCATTTAAACCTGTTGTCTCAGTTTTTTCATCTGTGAAATGAGCTGGAGAAGAAAATGGCAAACCACTCCAGTATCTCTGCCAAGGAAATCCCAAAGAAGTCACAAGAAAGAGGACTAACTAAGGAGTTGACATAAAGTGAGAATGACAGGTACAAATCCTGCTTCAGACACTTGGCTGTGTGATATTAGACAAGTCAGCTAACTTATTTGTGACTCAAAATTCTTATTTTAGGGTTTGGATTAGATAATCTCTAAGGTCTTTTCCAGTTCCAAGTCTCTGATCCTAAAAGAGATAACCCATTCTCTTGAACAAGGGGAGAAACTAATCTACTGCCAACAGACCCAAAGGTTAATCAATCAACAAGCATTTATTAAGCTCTTACTATGTGCTAGGCACTTTGCTAAGAGCTAGAAATAGTTATTCAGTTATTTCAATCATGTCTGACACTTTGTGACCTCATTTCTTGTTTTCTTGGAAAAGATCCTAGAGTGCTTTGCCATTTTCTCCTCCAGCCCATTTGACAGATGAAGCAACTGAGGCAACCAGGCTTAAGTGACTTACCCAGGGTCCCACAGCTAGTAAATGTGAGGCCAGGTTTGAAGTCAGAAAAATGTGTCTTCCTGACTCCAGGACTCTATCCTTTGTTCCACAGCAGCCACAGATACAAATATAAGCAGCAAGAAAAATAATCCTTACCCTCAAGGAGATTATATTCTAATGGAGGGAGACAACAAATAGAGAAGAACTGAAAGAGGGGAGGGAATGGTTGAGAAAGTCCTGGGAAAATGAGCCAGAAGTGCAATCTGGAAAAGAATAAAGATATCTTTGGTCCTGGGCTTCCACCTTAAGTGGAAGGTTCTGGAATGCCCCCAACCAATCAGAGGGAGAGATCAAAGGGATCTGAGGTTATGTCCAATGCGAGAAGTAGTCCAGAAGTAGAATGAGCTTCCAGGGTAAAGAGTGTATCTGTGACCCTAGATAAGTGGTCAGGTCACTGTCTCTCTCCATCTTTGAATTTGACTTCATTCCTTCTCATATCCCAACCCTGGCAGATATTACTCAGACATCGGGAAGATGCCAGCCATCAGTGACCAGGACATGAATGCCTACTTAGCTGAGCAATCTCGCATGCACATGAATGAATTCAACACGATGAGTGCCCTCTCCGAGATCTTCTCCTATGTGGGCAAATACAGTGAGGAGGTAAGCCTGGGTCTTCTGAGGGGGAGCAGTGGGTGAAAATCTCTGCCCAGGGCCTCTCCCAAACAGAATATTTCCCCTAGTCAATTCCTGCCATTTCTTTGATGCTTCTCCTACCCAGGAAATCTAGGGGTTTCTGCTCCAAATAGCATGCCCCTGGGATTCAGGGCTTTCTATTACACTTCTCCCCTGGCCAAAGCACCCCTTCTCTATGCCTTCCAAAGCCCAGCACACATACAATCAGCCTTTGCTACCATATAAGGAAATCTCAGGATACAAACTAGACACAGAACAGTAATCCGGAACCCAGTCTCATTACTCATTTTTGGCTCAATACCAGTTAACAAATAAATCAGGCTTTGATGATCATCTCCAGTTGTCCTTCCCAGTTCTCCTTGACTTCCAACCCCTGGGAAACCATTTTCTTATGATTTTCTGAGCACTAAAGGAAGAGGCCATTTCTTTCTGAGCTCCAAGTAACATTTGCCCACACTTCCCCCACAGCCCCACATCCAGCTCCAGCTTAATACTATTCTCTTAAAGACTCTGAAGACTCTCACAAGGCAGCTCCCTTGAATTCTGCCCACAAGAACCTTGTTCTTTTCCCTGTCAGTTCATTATGATAACTTTAAAAATCATATTTTTATATTTAAATAAATTATACGAAAACACTTATAGAGCACTTTAAAGTTTGCAAGGTGGAACTTCTCAACCACCCTGTGAAGCAAGTGCTGTTATTCTTCCTACTTTCCCGATGAGGGAACAGATGCTGAAAGAGTGGGGCTTGCCCAAGACCACCCAGCTAATAAGTATGCAAGGCAGGATTTGAGTTTAGGACTTCCTGACTCCCCCTCCAAGGCTTTATTCACTATGGTCCTCACTTGGGACCCATTCTCTTCTTCAGAGTCCAAGGTTTGGATGCCAATGAGTGGGTTATAAGGAGAAACAAACAGAAAATGAAAGTGTACTTCTATTTTCAAAAAGGCTTAATTTTCAAAACAGCCTTCTCAGTCCATCTCTACTCCTCAGTCAGCTGGAATCAACCAGGAACTTTTCCATTTATTTAAATTTTTATCAAGCTAGCCTCTTTCTTAGACATATTAAGTCAACAAGCATTTTTAAGCCCGGACTATGTGCTAAACACAGTTCTAAGCACTAGACATATGAAATCAGAAACAATAGATCAAATAATCACACTCTCTTTCCCATTCCAATTTCTTGATTATTTTGCCCTCCTCCACTTAACTGTCTTGTTTTCAATTTCCCTTCATTGGACTCCCCAATGTAGAGGAAAGCACTGGCGTTGCCTCCTGATGATCTCAGAGTGAATCTCAGTTCTTCCACCTAACTTGTGTGAACTTGGGCAAGTTATTTACCCTTTTTGAGACTATTTTGTCACCTGTGAAATGGGTATAATACTGGCACTGCAGCTGTGATTGTAAGGAAACCACTGAAAACAGTCAAACGTTACGTCAACTTTTTCTTCTCCCACTTCCCTTCCCAATTCTCAAGGATTCCCACCCATACGAAGCCTTTCTATTCTTGAAGTTTCTCGACACTCTTACCAGGATTTATTATGAGGTAGATGCTGTCTTCTCCAGAGTCCAGGACCAGTGTAATGGTACAATCTTTCAAGCTTCCTCC
Organism: Monodelphis domestica; assembly: GCF_027887165.1. Taxonomy (NCBI): domain Eukaryota; kingdom Metazoa; phylum Chordata; class Mammalia; order Didelphimorphia; family Didelphidae; genus Monodelphis; species Monodelphis domestica. The sequence continues at coordinate 204,480,538 of NC_077231.1, read as the reverse complement.
TGGATCCCATGGTCACTCAACTTAACCCTCAAAAACCTGTTTCACTGGCAAACTTCTATGACCGTGGGCAAGTCACTACCCTCTGGGTCTCAGTTTTGTAATGTGTGAAAAGGAGGAAGGGGGAAGTCAAGACTAGAGCTCCCTCCAGCCCTGGCATCCTATGAGCCTTTGTTCTGATGCACAGTGACAGAGGTCTTTGAGTGGAGGCCAGGATCAACTATTCAGAGTTGTTGTTCTACCCTGTTTCCTTACACACTAATCTTAGGTTTGACAGGGCAGTAGAAAGTATCCTGGCAGGACCAGCCCTGGACAAAATGATGACGTTGGCACCTTCTGCCTCCCCCTTCCCACCCTCAGGAACAACCCCTACACGCATTCTCTCTCTCAGCTCTCTCATGGACACCTCAGGTTCTCTCCACTTCCCCTTCCTCTCCTCCAGTTGAAACCTGCTCTCAGGAAAAGAACCAATAAATTGAGCTATCCATGACATAGAAAACTGCCTCCATGAGCAAGTTATGACTCTGATAGCCAAATTTCAGGCACCAACAAGTTAATGAGGCTGATACTCTGGAAGGGCCAGGGACTATTTTAGCATCCTAAAGACAAGTAAGTAGACTGCCTACTATGAGTGTTACATTATCCCATTGGATCCTCTTACATTAGATGACAAAATAATAGATTTAAAGTTGGAAGGGACATTGAAGGCTTTCCATTTTACGGACAAGAAAACTGAGGCACAGAGGGTACCAGATTCAGGCAGCTTATACGTGTCTGACATTGGATTTGAACTCAGGTCCTCCTGACACCAAGCCCAGTGCCCTATCTACTATGGTACAGTGCCTTCCCTTTTATTCAGATGAGGTGCCTGAGACTCAGACAGGTTATTTGAGTTGCTCAAGGCCTCACAGCTTTTAAGAAGCAGAACCAGGGCTCTATCCAGAGTGGTGGACAGTATTCTTTCTGTCACAGTCCAGCCTCTCTCAGCAAAGGCACAAAGCAAAGGCTCATCCCAGGGAATGGCTGCCTCTCTTTGACTCTCCTTCAGAAATGGTTCTTGGGAAGTGGGCCAGTCTGTTTGCCCTAGGTACTGCAGCCACTCTGTTCAACTGGCTTCCATAAAGCTTTTCTCTCTGCTTACTTTCTCCTGTATCTACAAGATTGCACACCAGTCTTCATAGACCTAAGTGTATGTTCCCACAATTATATTCACATATTCATACACATAGGGGCATGGTATGTGGACATGAACATATGCCAGAATACCCATACCTCACTTCTGCAAGCCACTGCACCAGTAATAGAATTTGCTCACCTATCCTGACATGCTGCATGGGTGTGTTCACATATACACATACATGGATAGATATGTATGTTCTAATACCTTGGATGTATGTCTACATGCACTGCCTATAAGAGTATCCCTCAGCCTCCAAAGGTGTGCACTGGCAGGTAACCCATCTCCTTTGTCCTTTTTCAACAGATTCTTGGACCTCTGGACCATGATGACCAGTGTGGGAAGCAGAAACTAGCCTACAAACTAGAACAAGTCATAACCCTCATGAGCATAGACAGCTGAGAACTGTCCTTCCAGGACTCCCTTGGAGGGGGGACATACCAAGCCGTGCCTCAGACTAGATCATCATCTTTACCAAGTGCAAGTTCCGACTGGCTGTAAGCAGCATCACCTGAGCAGCACCTCTCTCTCTCTCCCTTTCTCTCTCTCTCTCTCCCTCTCTCCCTTCTTTCTCTCTCTCTCTCTCTCTCTCTCTCTCTCTCTCTCTCTCTCTCTCTCTCTCTCTCTCTCTCTCTCTCTTTCTCTCTCTCTCTCTCTCTCTCTCTCTCTTTCTCTCTCTCTCTCTCTCTCTCTCTCTCTCTCTCTCTCTCTCTCTCTCTCTCTCTCTCTCTCTCTCTCTCTCTCTCTCTTTCTCTCTCTCTCTTTCTCTCCCCCAACCTTCCCCTCATTTCACTCTGTCTTCCTCTCCCTCCTTTCTTCTCCTTCTTTTGCTCTGCCAACACCCTTGGTGGGATCAAGCCACCCAATCTCCAGTCATGCTGGCAGGACAAGAAGACCATGGTGTAGGAGCTAACAGGAGGACACTGGAGCTGAGATCTCTATTCCAGCTGCGACCCACCCTCAATAATCGATGGATGATGATATCTCCAGTTGGAGATGAGTACCCCTGGACAGGGGTCATCTCTGTGCTGCTGTCACTCACTACCTTTTGTTTCCCCATAGTTCTTTCTTTGAATGGACCCACGGCCTAGGGAATGGACAAAGGAACTCAGTATTATGTTAGCTGGGAAGAGAGAGAAAAAGCTTTCAACCATCACTTCTAACTCTAACCAGTGGTCTCATCACTCAGAGGCCTTGAGAAGGAAAGCCACCTTCCTGAGTAAAGCCAAGGTCCCTGTCTTACAGGAAGAGACACCCAGACACCTCATCTCCTCCCTGTCTTTTCATCACTGAATTCCCCAACCTGCCCACCCTCTAGTTCCTCTACAGACCATGCCCCTCTCATGGTTCATATCCCCCTGGAGAAATTCAATCAGAAAAAAAATGATGCAATGGAAAGAGACCTGGGTTCAAATGCTAGCTTTTCTATTTACTACCTGTGTATGATCTTCAGTTTCTTCATCTGTAAAATGAAGGATTTGGACTAGCTGATCTCTAATGGTCCCTTCTAGCTTTAAGTCTATGGTTTTATGGAAAGCTATGATTTGACTCTCATTAGCACATAAATGCTGTGTGTTGGGGAAGAGAAAGGATGGAGGGGATGAGAGGGGAATTGTCCTATTTTAGAACAAGATTTCTTATTTTTCATCTACCTTCCCTTTCAAAGTAACCACAACCACATCTCCAGGTCTAATTCATTGGCTCATTTCTGCCTGGGCCTCACACTCAACAAACAGAAATCACTTGCTGATCCAGTTACTGTCCTTCTTTCCCCTCTTATCAGCATCGCTCATCAGGGGGTCATTGTGAAATATGGATTGTGTCTGGGAGATATCTATCCCAAGCTGTTCCCATAGTTCCCACCAGTGCTATGCTTCCCTCCAATTCTAAGAAAGAAAAGGAATTATCTACAACCTTCTTCTTCACTCCCTGACCAATACTCAGCTCATCCTTCCTCCTGGTTTCATCAGCATCCAAGCTGCCTTGTCTGTAACTCTCTCCCTCATTACCCTCATGGATATCACCTGCAATTGGTGCTCCTGATCACAGCCTTAAAATGGGCAAAGCAGAATCCTGGCTGGCCTCAAGCCTTCAACTTATCTTAACAAGGATGAATAGTGGAACTGGGCTTGAGGATGCAGCTGAAGAAGGAGTCACTCTAACTGCCATCTGGCCATCCATTTCAAATTTTGATTTAACCTAATGTTCAATCCTGGGAAGGCAACGCACACACATACACACCCTATGGTGAGAAGGGACTACACTGCATGGAAGAGCATAAAACAGGGGCAGAATTAGGAGAGACCTTAGAAGTCATCCAATTCAATTGCCCACCCAGCATAGTAATCTTTATTGGCAGCTCCAGCCTGAATTGGTACCCTACTTGAGGAGACAAGGGAGCAGAGAGGAAGAACTATCCAGGGAAGTGATGGAGTGGGGTGGATGGGGGAGGTTGTCCACTGCTTCCAACTTATACTTCTTAGCATCAAATACCTTTCTCTGGTACTCATATTTAATAAAGTCTAGTAAAGAGAGAAGATGATAGCTATAGCATTTCCCAGAAAAACACATGGAATAGCCTTGTGGGGGGAGGGAGTCTGCAAAAATGTGTGCATGTGTGGCCAGGATAGAGCTCAGGGTTTGGAGAGACTTTTCTTTCATATATATTTTAAGAGACTTTTGTGAGGATTCACCTCCTAATAACTCTTCCTGCTCCTTAAGGATATTTCAGCACTTGATAAATGGGCTGATTACTGGTAGATATAAGGGAGAGGAAATGAGACAGGCAATGAGGGAGACATTTAGTTGCTTGCCAACTTGAGACTATGATGGTTGGGGGCAGGGGTGGAGAAGGGAAATAATGGCAACATCCTATGGGCAGTAGAAAATTGGACAGTAGAAGAAAGGGCAAACTTGGTATGTGACAAACAGAAGTGGGAGAATGTGAAAAGAATCATTTTAAGAGAGAGAAAAAAGAAAAACCAAATGTTTTGGTGAAGGAGATGCTAGGTGGAGAAACTTCAATATTACTTTCTGGTTAGTTACTTCTCCTTTCCTCTCAACAACCCACAAAACCAGGCAGGCTGGACAAAGCAAGCAGGGGACTGGTCAAGGAAGAACCCTAGCCATTGAAATTCTTTTGCACACGTGAAGGGGTTAGGGAGGAAATATGGGAAATACAGACATATCGAATGGAAACCGTCCGCGTGGGTGTGAATGTGTATGTGTGAATAGTTTTTAATTTTTTTTTGCACAGCTAGAAAGAAAAAAATGAACAGCAGAAAAGATACTGTTGTCATGGTTCTGTTAAAATATTATTTTTAAAAGAAACGTTATTATTGTTATTGATGGTATTTTGCCGGTACAAGATTCCTACCCCCACCCCCATTTTTCTTGTTTGAAAAATTCCAAACACCTCAGAGAAACAGACAAGTCTTTACAAAAGAAGAGGGAGAAAGAAGACCATCATTTCACAACCTCCCTATTTCTCTTGGGAGATGGTATTTTAATTTATAAGGAAAGTACTTTTTCAGTTGTTGTAGTAGTCGTTGCTTGCTGACCCTTGGAGCATCCAGTTCCCCCTTTGTCCAGACCAACCAGGGATCTGGAATCATGGGAATCTCCCTGACTTGAGTCCATCTCAAATTCTTTGTCACTTTTTCTTTCTATTCCTTTCATTCTGATTGGCAGTGCTCACATGATACAGCAGGAAAATAATGTAAAAGGCTGAGGGAATGAGAGAAGGAAGGGGAGGGCCCTACTCAATCGCTGCTGAAAAGTTGGGTCCTCCTCACACCAGGCCAAAGCATCTAATGGGTGGATTGAAATAACAGCATTCAGGGTTACAACACTGGGCAAAGAGGAGAATTAGATAAAAGAGGGAATCCTCTCCTCTTGAATTTTGAGGGGTCTTTTGGGACAGAGGATGAAAAATCTCTTCTTTATCTCAAGGCTAACTCTTGGGGTCATAATTGCTAAGGTGGAAACTTTAATCTTAAAATTTCTGGTCAGGCAATAGCTCCTCTTCAATGGTAATGTAATGCACAAGCATTTAATTTTTTTGAAGCCTTACCTTTTGTCTTAGAATTAATATTAAGTATAGGTTCCAAGGCAGAAGGGGTAAGGGATAGGTAATTGGGGTTAAATGACTTGCCCAGGGTCATTCAGTTAGAAAATGTCTGAGGTCAGTTTTGATCTCAGAACCTCCTGTCTCCAGACCTGACTCTCAATCCACTAAACTGCCCCTATTAACACACATTTAATTAATAAACATTGACTATGTGCCAAGCTTTGTGCTCAGCACTTAGGGATATGGTAAAGTTGTAACAATCCCAGCCCTCAAAAAACTTATAGAACAGGCAAGTTTGGATTCTCCACCCCTCCCCCCAGGACTCTCTACTTTGAAGTTCTTCTCCCTGTTAGGTTAGAGTTCTGGGAGCTGAGAGCTTGACCCTCCACTGTCCCCCTGAGAGGTGGACTGTCTACTGTCCCACCTCTGCCCCTTTGGAGGAATTAGTCTGATAATAATTTGACTACAGAGGGAAAGGTGTATTCCCAAGGAGGGAATGAGCACACTACTAGTTGTTTCTTCCCCAGGGCTGAGAGGGTTCCCAGAGCTTGTGCCCACAGAGATTCCATCTGTACATGGCCTCCATCTGGGAGCATTGGCATGGTTTAAAAGAAGCATGACATGTATTCGTCCCTATGGCAATGCTACAGGAAAAAGGCTTTCCTCGCTTCTCTTGCCCTCAAAAGTAGTCTTGAGTACAGAGACTTGGCCCAGGACCACATGGGAAAGGGATGGCCACTGTACCTGAACACCGGCTGGGATTAGAATTATTCCTTTTAACCCTACATAGATTCCACTGAAAGACCCCTCTCTTCCACCTGTAGCTAGGAGCATAGCTCTGCTTGACCTTTTTGCTCCTAGCCCCCTACAAGAAACAACTTAGAACCAATGAGTGAGAAGGGACACAGAGGCCTGAACTGATTAAAAGCCAAAGAGAACAAAGCAAATACTTTAGAATGAATCTCACCTTTTTGAGTAGAAGTTTCCATCTAGGGTAGTTCACCTAGAGAGGAAAGAGATGCTGGTTAGACTCCTCAACTGCCTTCCTCCTTGACACTGTCCTTATATCTCAATGCTCTCTTCCTGCAGTCCTGGGCCCCAACCATCCTCTGTGTGTCCTCTTCCATGCCCTTCTGTGCCCGTGTATCTGACCCCAGCTGCATGTGTGGCTTTCAGGGTGCCTGGCATCTTCTCGATTGCCTCTCTTCATGGTCATGCATGCCTTCAAGGTCCCTTACCCTTTTCAGCCCCATGCATGTGTGGCAGCCTCTGGCTGGGTGCTTGTTGAAGCTCTATGATGCATGCCCTTGTCTCTGCTTTGCCCACAAACCTTCCTACTCCCTCCATCAGACTTGACCTTCTCTCCTCTGTCTCTTTGTCTCTCTCTCTCTGTCTCTCCCTCCCTTTCTCTCTCTCTGAGAAGCCTGGAAGTCAGTCCAACCAGGGCTATGATCCCAGGAGTTAGAGCAGAAGCAAAACTCTATCCACAAATGTGCAAGATTCTTGCATTTGATTTTTGGCCAGATCTACAAAGTAGGTCTCCAGTTGCTATTTCCATAGGATGCTTTTACAAGCCCCTGTGAGATACCAGTATGGGCACAAGAACAAAGATATTCCCTGCTCTTGACCTCAAAAAAAAGTTTCTTTGATCTCTTCATTGTGGACCTTCTCTTAACTAATGCAGACCAAAGGGAAACTCAGCTCCCTCAAGCATCTCTGCCTTGTGTCTGTCCCAAGTTATTCTCTTCTCTTGTTCCCAAGAAAGATCCTTCCCAGAGGTCTGATCCCCATTATCCTTAATCCCATTCTTTTCTACTCCAATTGAAAGGTGAGTGATAACCTCACAACTGATCTTGAACAAAATGGTTTAGTTTGGTTTGTTTCTCACATGTGATCTGAGGTCAAGGAAGAAAGAAGGACCCTTGAATGAAGGTCACCATAATTAGGTGGATTATCATGTGATATCTATAGAGCTAGGGATTGTCCTAGGGGCTGGGATGGAAACCCTTGCTGGGAATCATTTTTTAATAGGCCAAAATAACAAATAAAAATAAAATTGAATCAGGAGAATCCCCAGAGAATGAATGGACCCCATTGACTTTGTATAGAATGTAACTTTTGATTCAAGAGCTCCTCAGTCTTCAACACACCCTTTTTTTCATACTGTATATTGGTTCCAAGACAGAAGAGTAGTAAGGATTAGACAATGGGGGTTAAATGACTTGTCCAGGGTCACATGACTAGGAAGTGCCTGAGCCCATATTTGAACCCAGGACCTCCTGCCTCTAGACCTGGCTTTCAATTCACAAAACTACCTACCTGCCCCCACATAGACTTTTCTGTACTCTTCCCACCCTAGTAGAAGAGGTAAGCCTGGGACATTTAGCAGGCTTATAGTCAAAAAAGGAAAGATGAGGCACAGGTGACAGATGAGATTAACAAGACACCTGAGATCAACAGGGGAACCAATGGTTTTATTGAATTATTAACCATCATTGTTAGAAAAACAATGTGAAGTTTTAGAAAGGCTAGCCTTAGATTCTGATTCTTATCCCTAATCACCAAGGAAGTCCTTGTTTCCCAGAGCAATTTTATGAGAATCAGACTCTCAGAGTTGGAAACATCCAGACGTCTTCTAGGCCAATCTATGCCTAAGCAAGATATATGCTTTACATTGTTCTTGACAAATAGTTATCCAGCTTCTACTTCTTCCAGTAATGGGGAACTCACTAACTCCTGAAATATCCTATTCCTCTTTGAAGGAACCTTTATTTGTCAGGAAGTTTTCCCTTAAATTGAGCTAAAATCAACCTCTCTTCAACTTCTACCCATCGTTCCTAGTTTGCTCTTGAGGCCATGAAGAATAAGTCATCATGGTGTAATGGGAAGAAGAATGAATTTGGAGCCAAAGCTCCTGGGTTTGAACCCTGACTCTCCTATTATGTCACCCTGAACAACCTTGGTAACCTCTGTGGACATCAGTTTCTTCCTGTGCAAAATGAAGGGATTAGACGATCTCTAAGGTATAAAGCTGATGATATGATACCATTTCCAAATGAGGGTCTTTCAAATGCTCAAACAAAGGTCTTGTTTCTTGCTACTCCAGAATTTCTCTTCTCCAGGGAGGTGACTGACCAATGAAGACTTTCTTTAAAAATCATATTAGTAAATAAAGCAATGGTTTAGTGAGTCTGGCGTGGTGCCAGAGCAACACAGGGAATAGAAGACCTTCATTGGATCACTCTTGTTTTCTGTTCTCCTTTGGACTTTTGTCTCATCTCTAGGACCAGGCTTTACCTACAGAAATCTTGCATCTGCAGAGTAGATAACCATGTAGGGAGTATGATAATTATCCAAATAGGTTTCTTGTGGTGATTCCTTCATTAAGACTGTAAGACACTCTCTGTTGTGGACTGGACATTCTGGTGGCAGTAGGAAGGGGCACTCTTTAGAAACTGAGTCCTAGAGTCCCTGTTGACCCTAAATTGATAGGGAGAGAGAATTAGTCCCCCTGGCTTCAGCTTAGCATAACACACCCCTGCCATATGCATCTGCTTCTTTTTCCAGAATAAGGACGCCTTGGTCAACATTGGTTGATGGGCTTTCTCAAAGTTATTTTGAAGGTGTCTTTACTCCTAGAAGGGCAAAGCAAAGAGTAAAGTTATTGAACATGTAAAGGAAACTTAAGAAAATAAAACAGACTACCTGACCAAAAATAACAAAGGGAACACAGAAAGCTGCTCACATTGACAGACCAGTCAGCAGTTCAATACGCACAGAAACATAGATATAATATATATTTTTTATTTTCTCCCTCTGGTTACTGTTGTTAGTCTGTTGGCTTGTTAAATCTTCCGTTCTTTAGCAAGAAAAGCTAGTTTACCTCAGAGAATCCGTTTCCATTTGGAAACCAATTACTTCAAGTTTTGTAAAATGGCTGGCATTGCCCTCCATCCCCCATTACGACTAGAGGTTGGGGAAGGAGGGAAGGATGTGGGATGTGTGCTTCATGAACTTGGGACCAGAGAGCCCAGGCGGATCATGGGTTCCTCTGGTGGTTAGCAATGCCAAGTACACTACAGGATGGGAATGAAGTGTTGGACTCTAGCCCGCCCTCCCTCTGTTGGGATTTCAGCTGGACCAGCCCATCTTTTGACACCAAGTAGATAAGGCAACCAACGGGCACTCCCAGGCCTTGTCACTGAGTGAAGACTATCACCAAATGAGCTGGAATGTGGGAGAATCAAGACAAGATTCTACTATGATAGGTTCTCTCATGGCTCAGTCCCAAGACTGGAGAGGAAAGGGAAGAAATAAGTACATGGCATGGATTAGGGGCAGGCAAATGAGTGGTTTAAGGAACAACCTGGGGCCTCTGCAATACATGCTGTGGGACTCACAGAGAATAGTTCATCTCTGTCCCAATCATCTCCCAGCCCCAATTTCTGTTTCAATACAACTTCCACCTTAAACACTGACCCTTTGTAAAAACATATCCTTAGACAACAGTGTTATCATGAGCCTCAAAGACACGTGAATGAAATCTGTTAGAAAGGAGGTTTTGGTTTTGGTTTTTAAATTTAAAAAAAAACTATCCTAGTGAGATAAAATGATAAAAAATAAATTTTAAAAAAAGTAAACCTATGCTATTTAAATTGGAGCCCAGTTGTTAC